>NC_087214.1:67795409-68111871 GCF_015104395.2 Macrobrachium nipponense
TTCCATCTAGCACGATCTGCAGCAAATTTATTTCTTGGCTATGACTCATGTCATTTACCTTGAAAAAAATCCTCTCCATTCATGTCACTTCCGGTCAGGTCTGCACGTAGACAGACTCAGAAGTGGAGAGGTTGTTAAGGTCCATTATAATAGATACTGATAGAATATCCAGACTCTTGGAAAAGCTTCCGAACATGCGTTGAGAAGAAACATGACCTCCGTGAATCCAACCTCTCGAAGGCCAACATGGGGCGAAAAGCATCTCCTCTCTTCCTCTGACTCCATAATTACTTATCTTAAAAGTTAAGGAAGTACATAAGATTTATATATATATATATTATATATATATTATATATATATATATAATATATATATATATATATATATATAGATAGATATAGATATAGATATAGATAGATAGATAGATAGATAGATAGATAGATATATTACATATATATATATATATATAATATATATATATATATATATATATATATATATATATATATATATATATGGGGGAAAAAGACTAATGTTTATTCCCCTTTCAAAAACTGGATGGCATATATTGCTACCTTTCTTGGTTTGAGAATAAGGAAGCATTCTAGAGGAAGCTTCTTCGTCTTCAACATTGCGAAGAGATGTATGAGGAAGACGTATCGCAAGTTTCCACAACTCTCTTTCCAACTAAGGGTAGACAGACGTAAATAGAATTATCGAAAAGATTCACACGGACGTGCAACCTTGTACAGCGAACCTCTTAAGGATCGTTACGTTCCGTGTCTGTGTTCCAAACAGGTTCTCTCTTGTTAATGCGAAAAGGAGATTCCCGGTTCTCCTTGAGATATGAGAGAGCTGTGGAATTGGCCTAATTGATTTAAAAAATCCTTTCGTCCTTCCCTGGGATCGAACCCCCTTTCAATTAGACGGGGAACGAAATCGGGAACGAATCGTGACTTTACTTAGCCTGCTGTCAGAGAGGCTACTGAACCCTTTGGTTAACAACTCGCTATATCGAGAAAATATCAAGTCCACTAAAATGCTTGCAATTCTTTCAGACTATGTGTCAGAACATCTGTACCTCTGTCATGGTACCCGGCGCCATCTTATATGTTATTTCCGTTTCTTGGTAGGAAAAAAAAAAAAAAACTCTATAGTCGTAATATAGCTCCATTCAGGGAAACAAAACTTTCTGCCATGGAAGAAAACGGTTCCCATTAGACTCATCCATCTCCTCACTGAGCATGCTCCGTTCTCTAATAAGGCTATGCTTTCGTAGGCATGAAGCATTATATATAGTGCTCTACCTTGGTAGAATAATCTATAATTCTGTTACATATTGCGGTAACAGCATTGAAAGGTTGTAGAGATCTTTCTATTCGAAAGCTTCTTAGCAAAACCTCCGACAATGTTATTCATGCTTGCCTACAAGTAAGGGAGAGAAACGTACAGTCAGTCAATGTCGAAGGAGAGAGAGATGTAACCAACCGACAATGACCGAGAACCAGATGGTACTGTATTGGCTTACAGAGACAGCAGTCTTCTCTCGCTGTCTCCGTACATTCTTCCTGAGTTGCCAGTTATTCCATTCATGAAGGGAATATGGTAAAATTATTCTCGAGCTTAAAGAAGTATCCAATAATGCATATTTAAGCGAAACATCCTTCTTTAAATACAGAAGCTGAGTCGGTGTTGTCATAAGAAACCCTTTAAGTGTAATCCTTACCTAGGAATCCCTGGAAGGACACAGGGAATTCAGTTGGCAACCATAGAGTAATTACGGTATGCGCATATGACTCGACCATACAGTATTCCTATACAGAAAATTCTCTACTCCATTCTTTCCTTGCCGAGGCAAGGAGAGAATGGAAAATTTTACTATCTTCGTTCTTTTCGTTAATAGAACGAACTAGTATTGTGGCGGGATCACAAAAACAAGTAACCTCCCCACATAAACTTAACCTGTCTGGCTATCAAACCCACCCTCAATCACACTTTTCCACTTAACACTAAAAAAACACAGCAGGACAACTGCCCCAATACCTACATACAGAACAAAAAACACAACAGGTACTCACCGCTGGCTTCTGATACCTAGGACTAGGCTGTGCTGTCGTCCACTGGATATAGGCTATAGGCTAGCCAACACACAACCACCGCCGACAACCAAACACAAATCAACCACCCGGGAACACCCACACAAAACTCAATAACCCAACGACTAAATGCAGATGAACACCAACCGCCTGAAAAAAACACGACAACCACACGACTTACAACAGTACAACAACCGCCCCCAAAACCAACCCTGCCCCAACCACCACTAACAGACACCGAAAATGCACCACCAACCTTCTTACCTCACCACAACCAGACAGACACACACACAACAACTTCACAACCCCAAAATCTATCAAATAACACCCAAACAACGACACACCAAAGGAAAACTGCTGCCAAAACCAACACTGACTTGACCAGACGCCTCACTGTTTACAACTCTCGTAACAGACTTCCATTGACTACCTACAGAGCGCCACAACAGACATGCTCGACCGCCATCTAACCAACACTCCAGTTCATTCTTCATTCCAACCTCTCTCTCTCTCTCTCTCTCTCTCTCTCACACAACCTTTGTAGATGTTGTCAAATATAACTAAAATTACTCCTCCATATTACCTCCCCCATTACATTTGACAACATCTCCTTACACTCACAACATCCACACTAAATTGCCTTTCGCAACACCCAAGGATGCTCAGATGCAGGTCCCCTGGATCTTGTTTGAGGACCATCATACACTCTTTCAGTTACATTGCCATTCACTTCTTCCAAACCACTTTCTTTCAAACTCCCATTATCTCCCTCACTACCATCCTCCCAAATTCCATTCACTACTTCACCGATGTCTTCCAACTCTGGTTCCAACATCTCCCCTATTTCGGCCACCAAAGCACTCAGTTCATCATACTTCTGTCAAACTCCTGCAAAGACTTATCCATCCTATCAACCACCTCCTCACTATTCAGTTTCCTTCTCACTGAAGTCTTACTTGTCCCTGTCAACTCAAACCCACATACACCACAAGTATCATTCATTCCCCCAAAGTCATCCGTAGCACACGCTTTATCAACCGTTTTGCACCCTACCACCAACCCCTTTACCATGCCGTTCACGCTTTTCCCTTCCACTTCCTCTCTCTCACTCTTCTGTTTTCTTCCATACTCAACCAACACCAACTGTCGATCTCCCAGACCAATTTGTTCACCAACAGTCGGCTATACTTATTCACCCTCAACCACTCACTCAAATCGCATTCTCCCGAACATAGTGTGGTACTTCCCTCCACTTACGGAGCTGGTTATGGTGTGCCCTAACCTCATCCAGTCCCCCACCTACTCGCAATTTCCCCAAAACATAACTCAATCCACTCGGTCCACTTCCAAAATCTCAAAAGGCCCTTCAAATTTCTCCCTTACTTATTCACATTCATTCTTCCCATCTCAACCACCTCTTTCAACACCTTATCCCCAATCTTAAAAACTCTCAACCAAACCTTTCACTCGCTTTCTTCCACAAATCCCGATCACCTTCTGACAGACCCAACCGCGGTCTGACAATCCTTTCAAATTCAACATATTTACAAGGAGACATACCTATACTCTTCTGCAGTGTGGCGTTATATACCCAAACTGCACGTCCTACATACATATCCCAATCCTTGTCGCTCTTACTCATTATTCGCAAAATCTCAGTCATCGTCCTAACAGTCCTTTCAGCCAACCCATTCGCACTGGGCATATACGGAGTAGAATACACATGCACAATACCCCATTCCTTCAACATTTCTTCAAAATTCCCATCCCACAAAACTCAGGTCCATTATCACTCAACATTTTTGCCGGCTTACACACACACATGGGCAACATCACTTGACCCACCATTCGTGCAACAGTTTCACTCCTCTTATCTTTGATGGGAACCACATAAGCAAATTTTACTCATGTGATCCACCATCACAATCATCCCCACGTGTCCTCTCGCAGTCCTGGGCAAAGAAACACGATCAATCACAAGCATTTCAAACGGCTCTTTCATCTGCAATCGCAACACAGGTGGACTTGCATGCACACTCTGATACTTTCCCCTTTCCCCTCTGACAGTCTTCACACGTGACAGCCACATCCACACAAATCTTACTCAACCCAGGAGCATACAATCTCTCTCTCATGCATTCCCACAACTTATTTTTTCCCATATGCCCAAACCGATCATGCACCAACAAACACATACTCACAGCTGACTCAACAGAAAACACTGGCACATACACTTCCTTGTCATACACCCCTTCCTGATGCAAAAAGTACACTATGTTTTTGCACACCACAAAACGTTAGCAACCCTCTTATATACATCCAACTCACATGGCCAGTCTTCCACACGCATCCTCCCAAAACACATTGTCGCAACACACTTATCTCCAGGCACTTATTTTGCATTTCCTCAATCTCTTCCTCACTCAACAGATCATTCTCACTCCTAGCAATATCATCATACCCACAAAGTTTTGCTACAAACACATTACCATCTTGAATCCTAGCTACTTGCCTGCCCCCCTTTCTAAGAATTCCATTTCCTACATCTACGTCTATATCGTGGATCCCTCAAAAAATCTATCCCTAATAAAAAACAAGATGGCATATCATTTTCTCCTATAACTATAAAGTTATGCATTACCTCAAGATCTCCCAACCTAACCATTTAACCGTACCTCTTCCATACTAAAACACTTCCTTGTCCTAACCCATGTATTCTCACACTTGTAGACTGCCTTTTTCACTTCCCATCACATCTCTCAAGTTCACTCACCACTGACCCCACTCACCAAGGAAACTTGTGCCCCTGTGTCAACCAAACTACAATACTCACTATCATTTACTTGGACAAACGTCACCATTTCCTCGAGTCCATAGCATACACACATTCACTACCACGTTCACCTGGTTATCCACATCACAATCCTTTTTTTTTTTCCTCCATCACATTCATCCTCAGCTAACGCCCCCATTTCCACAATTCTGACTCAGATCCCCTTCACAGTCCCTTTTTGTAACCAACCAATTACAACCACGTTCCCCGCACTGAATCATCAAAACCCCACGTTCATTACCAGTACTCACCTTCCTCGATATTCAACCGGTCTGTCCCATCCAAATACACAACAACCTTTTATTCCAAACAACTCAGCTACTGCTGACAACAATTCATACAACACTTCTCCCTGCCCACCTTGTTCCTCCGCACATGCCACTTCCTTCTGCACATCACTCATCAACTCACTCGCAACTCATTCACACTACCGGGTACCTCTTCAACCAGACCTTACCTTCCAAGTTTTTCAATGCTGAAAACAAACATTCACACATTCTGTCATTCCCTTCAAAACCTCTCTTTTACAACCAACCCCTCAGGTACCATATTCGGATCCCAGTCACTTTTCACAACACCACTGTCCTTACCATGCATCCTAGACATCGTATCAGCAATCACATTTTACTCCCCGGCACATATTCTAAGCTAAAATCAAACTCACTCAAAATCCTCAATTGTCCTCGCAATCCTAGCATTCACACTTTCCTTCTTGATCATATAAACTAACGGCCGATGATCTGTCCTTATGACAAATTTTACCCCATACAAAAACACTTTCAACGCTTTTTCACACAAAACCTTATTGCTGCAAGCTCCTTCTCAACACCGAATACTAAGCTCTGCTTTATTAAAAGCTTTACTCACATACGCAATCACTCTCATTGTCCCTCCCCATTCACCTCTTGCATCTGCACCAAGCATCCTCCCATACTAAACTTACTAGCATCAGCATACAACTCAAGCTTACTGGCATCCTCACTGTAGTCCGGAAAAGCCAAGGTGACGTCCCCTAGCAGCCTCCTCTTTCAATCTCTCAAATGCTCCCACCATTCGCTCATCCCACCTCAGCTTAGTACAATTTTTCTTCCCGGTCCATTCAGTCAACGGCTTCCCTATACCCGAACAATCCCTAACGAACTTCCTCCCGAACTCAATCAAACCAAAAAACCCTTTAACTCCCGCACGGTCCGGGGACGTGGAAACTCCTTTACTTTTTCCACAAACTTTTCACTCTTCCTTACACCACTCGCACTCACCTTATGACCAAGAAATTCCACTTCCCCAGCCAACCACGTACACTTCTCCAGCTTCACTTTCACTCCAACCTCTTCCAACCGTCTAACACCTTCTCAAGCAGTTCCACATTCTCCTCAACGTCTCACTTGCAATCAAAACGTCATCTATAAACACAGTCACCTTCCTTCTATCAAAACCAGCCAAAAACTACATTCATCGCCCTCTGGAAGGCAGCAGGCGCATTAGCCAATCCAAAGCTTAACCTCTTGAATTGATAGTGGCAGCTACCACTCGAAAAAAGCCGTAACAGCCTGCTGCTCCCTTCCTCAAGAGGCATCTGGTAATAGCCCCTACCAAATCCAATTTGTGAACACTCTCATCCCATGCATCTTATACACACAATCAGACACCATTCATCCAACGGGGAATCGCTCCTTCACAGCACTTCATTCACCTTCCTGTAATCAACACACATCCTCAAACTCCCATCTGTCTTGCCGTACTGGGACTATGGACTATTCCAAGCACTCGCGCCCTCTCGATCACTCACTCTCTCAAGTTCTCACACTGTTCCTCAATCTCTCTGGGCAATAGGCGCGGAGAAAAGTGTCGGGACGCTGATATATGGGGGTATCGTCATTTCAAAACGATCTTGAACTCTGGGAGCTTAGATCCCCTGAAATCCTCATCACCCCGACTCAACGCACCCCGCCTATCCACAACATCTGCATCAACCGCTCCCTCTCGTCATCACCAACATTTTCATCCACCCCAATTCTTTCTCTCAACTCATCATACTTCCACTCATCACTTTCTTTCATGCTACCTGTCATCACCTGCCGCACCCTAACATATCTTTCGTCGTCCACATCCACCAACGTATACAACAACCCCACACAATCACCCTCACGTATACCCCGCACTCGCTTTTTCCTAACACTCGGCAATGAGGCCACAAAAACCCGAGGATTCTCCATATCCAAAATCCCGTCGTACACATGCACACTCGCTCTTACCAACTTGTTCGCATCCACACCCTCAACCACATATGCACACTTGTCACCTTTGACAATCCCAAGACTATCGGGCCACGCAACTTTCACACTAACAACTTCTCCAACTTCTTGCGGCACTTTTACACTCTCTTTCGCAACCAACGGCACTCCCTTCCATATTTTTACTGCTCACTCCTCCATCCCCATCCAAGTCCAAGGCAACTCTCCATGTACATTCCCCTTCCTATGCAACTCAATCATATTCCTGCTCGGATGGACCACCATCCCACACTTCTTCAGGAACCTGTATCCTAACAACATATCATACTTATCACTCCTTCCCTCGATCACACAAAAGTCACCTTCATCCATCACTACCCCTTCGATTTCTACATTTTTCACGCAACATTCCCACCACAGGCATACCCAAATTTCCTATTCCTCGTACCTCCCCTTTACATTTCCTAATTTCACACTCACTCCGCAACTTGTCACATCCATTCTCAAAAAGAACACTGACACTGCACCCAGTATCAATCAAAGCAACCAAACACACCCCTTTGCACCTCACTTTTACACTCATACATTCATGAGCTCTCCTCCTAAACCAAACCCTTTTTCATGCAACAATCCTTCACGCACATGCATCACTCTTACTGACCGCACACCAGAGGACCCACCCAACTGAATCCCCTTTGTACCTAGTTTCCCGAACTCCCAACCTGACTCATCCTCTTTCGCCTACACGCACTCGCCACATGACCTTCCATTCCACATTCAACACATTTTGCCGCTGTTCCTTACACATCCTAGCATAATGCCCATTCTTCCCGCAATTACCGCAAACCTCAGTCACACGAGTACCTCGACATCCACTTGCTATATGCCCTACTTGCCCACACCTGTAACATTTAATATCCCTATCTTTCTTACACTCGCTCACTAAATGCCCTGTTTGCCCACACCTGAAGCAAGCTCCCAAATGCCCACCGACATTCATTCTTCCTGTGCCCTAGCTTTCCACATCTGTAACACTGCTGCTCTCGTTCACGACTAACCGACCCTACTCTTCCAACGCTTGCACTCCGATCTCTCTTAGGGCTAACCATACTTACGTTACTGGCTCTAACGCTCCTATCAACCACTCGCTCTGCCATTCGCCTTGGCCCTTCCAAAACTGCCTCCCTATAGCTCTTAAACTCTGGTATAACATCAGCCACTTCAGTCCTAATACTAACACTTCTACTCTCTTTCATACACCTATCCAACTCATAATCCTCTACTATTTCCAAAATGTCGTTCCACGACAACCTTTCATTCGTCCATCGCATTTTCTCCTTACGTTTCAGATTTACAAACTCGTACACACTCTCAGGCACAGTCGCCAACAACTTCCTCACTAAACTCTTTACCACTCATTTATTCCCTTCGTCCCCAAACTTTTTTCCTGGCCAATGTTTCCAACCTGCACACATACATCGACAACGACTCACCAACATTCATTCTAACCTCATCAAAACCATGGTTTTCTCCTATATCTAACACTACTCTTATCCTCTTCTTCGCCTGTTCCACAATCCTGGCTTTCACACTCTCATACGGCACATTCCCTACACTCATCATTACCCCATACAATATTCAACAAAAATCCCGTCAAAAAGCCACCCAACTCTCTTGCCCAGACTCTCTTATTATCCCCATACTTTGCCTCACAATACCTCTCATATTCCTTAAAAAAATCCCCTATGTCCCTACTACCATATTCCTCGTATTGTGCACATCTAGGTATCTCTCTCATATATACAGCCTTTCGTACTTCCCGCTCACTCTCACTTTCGCTACTACCATTCTGATCCCTCTTAACCTCGTCCGAATATAGGGCAATCAACTTCCATACTAACATCCATGGCTCCTCATTACGCTCTTCTTACCCTTCTTTCTACCCACCTGTTTCCACTCACCGCTATCCAAATCACTCTCAGCCCTTTCCCCAATGTATTCAGCCCTAGTCTCATCCTGTCCGTCATCCTTCCTAACCTTCTTTCCCTTAATCGTCTTCTTTTCCTCAGCCCCCTTCTTATTCTTGTCCTCAGGTTTATCCTTATCCTGTCCTTTCTTTCCCTTCTTTACCTTTACCATCACAAACAAGTCACTTCGTCACTCGTAGTTTCATCCCCTCGCTCTTCCACTGTCTTTACCACTTCTGACCTATCACAAGACCTAGTAGGCCTACCCCCTACAGCTCCTCTCCATGAACCCCTTCATCATCTCCTGCACTGCATTCATCATCCCTAAGAATTTTTCATCCATTTTCTCAACCATTCTTTCTTCTGCTCCTTTTCACTTCTTCTTTCATTTCCACTTTTGCACTCCTTAGCATTCCTCTCATTTCCTCTAACTCGCTCTTCAGCTCCTCACACTCTACCCTCAACCTCTCATTATCCACTTCTAATTGTCCTCTTACTTCCCTCTCCAACCTCAACTCCTCCTTCAGCCTCTCCACCTCACTCAATCCTTCCATCTCAAACTTTCTCACCACTCATACACACTAGCCTGACCAATTGTCCTGCAGCTGCCACACCAACAGTCCTGTTCGGGCGCCAAAAAAATAATGTGGCGGGATCACAAAAACAAGTAACCTCCCCACATAAACTTAACCTGTCTGGCTATCAAACCCACCCTCAATCACACTTTCCACTTAACACTAAAAAAAACAAAAAAAACACAGCAGGACTAACTGCCCCAATACCTACATACAGAACAAAAAACACAAACAGGTACTCACCGCTGGCTTCTGATACCTAGGACTAGGCTGTGCTGTCGTCCACTGGATATAGGCTATAGGCTAGCCAACACACACCACCGCCGACCAACCAAACACAAATCAACCACCCGGGACCCACAACCCCACAAAAACTCAATAACCCAACGACTAAATGCAGATGAACACCAACCGCCTGAAAAAACACGACAACCACACGACTTACAACAGTACAACAACCCGCCAAAACCAACCCTGCCCCAACCACCACTAACAGACACCGAAAATGCACCACCAACCTTCTTAACCTCACCACAACCAGACAGACACACGCACAACAACTTCACAACCCCAAAATCTATCAAATAACACCCAAACAACGACACACCAAAGGAAAACTGCTGCCAAAACCAACACTGACTTGACCAGACGCCTCACTGTTTACAACTCTCGTAACAGACTTCCATTGACTACCTACAGAGCGCCACAACAGACATGCTTCCGACCGCCATCTAACCACTCCCATTCATTCTTCCACCAATCTCTCTCTCTCTCTCTCTTCTCTCTCACACAACCTTTGTAGATGTTGTCAAATATAAACTAAAATTATCTCCATAGTATTATCCAAAGGAGATCCCAAGTGAGAACTGAGGATCGAAGAGAATCTCTTAAGCTTTCTAATCTCTTGGACATAAGACTAAAAGGACATATTCTTTACTTGGAAGAGCCTCTAATCAATGAATGAGAGCTCCTCCGAATCTTGTCCAAGAGAGCTATATGCTAAGTATTGAGATCTTTGTGAATGAGAACTAACCCCTTAAGATACAAAGAGTATAGGGAATTTAATCCAGGCACTCGTTAAGTCTTCATGATTTCCAAAGAAATCGCGGAAGGGACAGGATTCCAGTTCACATCTAGGGTTTACGAAAGGAAAAATTGATGTTCCCTTTCCGCAGTCATTCCCTAACGCCGATGAGTATGAATGAAGGAGAGAGTCCACGTTGAGAGGAACTGCCTGTTACAGCAGTCTTCTGAATATTGGAGAAGGGCTTCTCTCAGTATCAGAATCATTCTGACAAAAGCGACAGCCGCCTGTGCGACATCTTGCGCCTTTGTAGGTCACTCACGTACTGAAGTAGAAGAGCCCCTATTCGGTGAAAGACTGGCGGAAAAAGACTCTCTGTTCCTTTGGAAGAGAACTAGAAGTCTTTTTTATTCTCTTGCACGATACAACAGATCTTTCAGATTTCTGAAGTCCCGAAGAGGAAGATCGTTTCCGAGGAGAAGAACTGTTGGAAGGCGACCCCAGCCTGGAGGATTCCGCATGTCTGGAACGTTCCGCTTTGGTGGAAAGTTCTTCGCGCTTGGAAAGTTTTCTCTGTGCGGAAGGTTCCGCGCGCCCTGGAAAGTTCCGCGTTTGGAATGTTCCGCGCATCCGGGAAAAAGGATTCCTGGCTGGAAAGTTGCTTACGAGCATCGTGAAAAGGCGATCCGCGCCTGGAAAGTTCCGTGCGTCTGGAAGTTTCCGCTTGTGCGGAAGGTTCCGAGCGCTTGCAAAATTCCACTTGTGTGGAATGTTCTGCACGTTTGGAAAAAGATTCCTGCTTGGAAAATTCCGAGCGCCTGGAAGGCGATTCGTATCTGGAAGCTTCCGCGCGTCTGGAAGGTTCCGTTCTCTTGGAAGGAAACTCGCGCCTGGAACGTTCCATTCTTGTGGAAGGTTCCGTGCATCTGGAAAAAGATTCCTGATTGGAAAATTCTTCCGCTTGTCTGGAAAGTTCGGAACGTTCGGAATGTTCCAAGCACCTGGAAGGAAACTCGCGCTTGGAACGTTCCGTTATTGTGGAAGGTTCCGTGCGTCTGGATAGTTCCGAGCGCCTAATAGGCTCCTCACTCTTGGAAGGTGCCTCTTGCTCGGAACGATCCATGGAAAGATCCTTCTGTTTGTCCGCTTGATTCTAAGGCTCTTCGCTCTTGGACATTTGTTTTCGCTTTGAAGGCGCCTTGCGCCTAGAAAGCTCCTCTCTGTTAATCTCCTCTCCCGGAAAGTTCCTCCTGCCTGGAAAGGGCTTCAGTCCTGCCTGGCGCTCCTCGCCAAGATGGTTCTTCTAGGGCTGAAGAAAACCACTCATCTATAGGAGCTAGTTGCTTGGGAGAAGGCGGAACATTCTCAGGAAGCTCGGACACAACTCCACGCTTCATGGAAGAAAGCGAAACAGGAGATCAGACTCTGGTTCTCGCTTGGAGGGAGGAACGCGGCTCGCGCTTGGACTGTTGGAACGCGGCTCGCTGCTGGCTGCTGGAACGTGGCTCGCGCTAGACTGCTGGAACGCGGCTCCCGCTTCTAGCCCAGATGGCACTTGGTGTTCTCTTAACTTTCCGAGAACACGCTAGATCGTCCGAACTCCAAACATGTCCATTCTTTGTCTTTTCGGATGTAAGATGAAGAATCGAATGAAGAGATGCACATTTTTTAAGGATGCCTTGGCAATGGCCCTCCTTGGCAGTCTGGGATGCTCCAGATCCTGCCGAGGGGACGCCTGATCGGTGGGGGATTCTCCGTAACCTACGTAAGGCTTTCGACATTCCTTTCCTCCTCTGGGCTTGGGAGCTTGGAAGAGGACTATGCCTGGGAGCGAGATGGAGCCGAACAGAAGCGCACCCTCCACTGCACTGGAAAAACACTATATTCACTTCTTACCTTTTTTAAGAGCTCGCAATATGAGCTCTCTAGATTTATTCTTCAAATTTTCACAAGATGAATTTGTAGTTTCTGTGAGGTAAGAAGGTGATGAGGATGCAACAACTACTAGTATTGTTAATACTCTAATTGCTCGTTAATACGAGACATATTAACGCTTCTAAAGGAAGTGTTTTTAGTAATATGCTTTCTGACTTCCTTGAATAGGAAAAGTTTAAGAGTCTGTTTAAAAAATCCTTCAAATCAAGCTTTTTTAACACTTCTTACACGTATTAGTGAATAGATATTAAAGTTTCCCTTTATTGCAAAATATGTGAGTGTCTTCCACGACAATTCCGGTAGTTTCACGTAAATTTTTTCTTCGAAAACTCGAAGCTAAATACATTAAAAAGTTACTAAAAAGCGTATGCCGAACCAAAGACCCAGTACTTCCCTGCAAAAGACAGCCCAGAAGATCAATGGCGAAGAAAAACGAAAATCAAGTCAGGAGGGTACCGCAAACGTTGTTTACAATACGGGCGACAGAAAAATTCTGATAGAAAACGGGAATGGTTCCTATTCCTGCCACCCAGCGGCGGGACGGTAGATCACCTGACCTACCTGTAGCGTGTGCCGCGAAATCTGAATTTCTGTCGGGACGACGGAGTCTAAAGCTAAGTATATATCTGGCAGGTAAGTTGAATGTATAAAAATTCTTCTTTCTCTCTCTTGAAAGAACAAGCAAGTACAGGCAGTCCTCAGTTATTGCCGGGGGTTCCACTCCCAGGGGTGTGCCGATAAGTAAAAACCGCCATTACTCGAAACTCAGTGATTTATGGAGCCATAACCAGTTATCGACACCATAAGCACCCTTATGGCGCCTTTAAATGGAACTCTGCCCATTTATGGCGCCATAAATTGCCTATTTAATGGCACTAGACAAGCCCCATAAGACCAGATCACCGCTAACCGGGGACTGCCTGTAGAGATATCTGAAAGAGAATTGTTCCCATACTCTTCTTTCCAACTTGTCAATTATCTTGACCTTCCCACTTAACCTTTTAAATATAATCCCGCTCACTACCGCTCCACCTCAGAGTCCCAATAATGTGAAAAGTAGTGGATGCTAAGTGACAACAGCAACATCTCCACACACACACAGGAAAAGCTGAACAAAGACCACCTCCTTGTATTAACTCTAAAGCTACCTCTAGTCTAACACAAACAGGTTGCCTCTAGTCTAACATACATCTGTGCAAGCATATCCTCTTGGTGCTAATGGTTGCAAGTACGATCACGTTGAATTATTTTTCGTGCATAAACATTACTTGGTCTCGTGGCACATGATGTATCATAAATAATATGCAATAATAGTGTAGGAATATAGTAGTACACAAACAAATTTTTAAGAAAAAAAAACTTGCTTAGAATTGGTACTATTATCTAAATACTGTATCCAACTAAAGTGTTTTACAAAGCACATTGCCATTGAGAAAATCAGTGGTAAGTGATATCCTATTTAAATATTAATATAAAAAATACTATAAAATTTAGAAGATGTTCACAATATCTTCTAATTATCAAATTTATAAGAAATATTTTAACTTTAGGAACAACTTAAACTTTCAGTGAAGGCCTGACACAAAATAGTTACAAAGTAAATGTTATTGAGCATTAAACTAGACAAAGCTGTGATGTTTATTACGCCATTAATATTTAAGGAGTGTTAGCTCCTAGAATCACCTATTAACCACTGAAAAAACATGAGAAATATTATATGAAAAGAACATTTATTCAGAAGTGATAAGTATTTCTAAGCTTCTAGGAACATATCTAACCATCCATTGCAATCCTTGTTAATAATACTTATCCAATTTACAATATTGCTAAAGTAAGGAAGTTCAACTTACCTGTCTCAAGCTATGAGATGGAGAGGGCGGATGTTCGACCGCTGAGGCTGTTGGCACAACCTGATCTGAATCAGACAAAGGGCTCGGGGATTTCCACCCTGCCATTTCGGCATCTTCCTCTTCCTTTGCGGCCTTCTCCTGAAAGAGGTTTGAGCATTTTAAAAAATTCAAGACCATATAATGGTGAGTAACTACGCAAAGATGGTGTCAAGTTTATATGTACATACTATTTCATAACAGCGAGCCAAAATCACTATGATGGTTGTAAGTGATGTGTAGATTTGTAGATTTCGAAACCATGGATTTAACAGCTCAAAAAGTAATTTACAGGCACTTCCTGGATTACGGCAGGGGTTCGGGCCTGGTCCAGCGGTCTGCCCTAAATCTGAAATCGCCATAACCCGAAATTCATCAGAAAAATTTATAGCACTGGCGATTTATGGTGCTTACAGCTCCGTAATCCTAGTATCAGTGCCATATCTTAGTACAACACTGTTACGGTCCCTGCTTTTTATATGAACATATTAGAAAAAGCCATGAATATGGATTCGCCATTCGCCAAGATAGCTGTAACCCTGGGACTGCCTGTATAACTACACAACTAAAAAACTTCTTAACCATTAACATAAACTTAGGAATAAAAAAAAAATTATTATTTACTGATGTTATTAGGTAAATACTGAAGAAATAATTACATCTGATATAATCATCATGCTCCTTTGAGAACAAAATAACAAATTCCTCTCATCAATGGCTGACTCAATAAGTGGCTCACTTTGTACAGTATAGGGTACATACTACAGCACCATTACAACTCTTAAGAGGTTTCCATTTTTTAACACACTAACGAAACAAGGTCACTACGTGTATAAATTACCCAGCAGGCATGGTAAGCTACAGTGGTTTAAGAATGGGGCAAACTTGACTTGTGTGAAGAAAATATCACAGGACAAAAATTCTGATAAGTGTTGAACCTTCCATAAAATTCACAACTTCACGACTGGTACATTACAAGCGATGTCATCTTCAGCTTCCAAAAGATCTGTCTCAATACAAGAACCAACAGAGACTAAGAAACAACTGAAGACTTGATGAAGGGAGACATGAGACGACGGCAATCTCCACAACACCACAAAGGCAATCAAAAACAAGCTGAAAAGACAAGTAAGTCCTAAGAATCTGAGACTTTTTCCCATAGATAAAGGGAAAGATAATGCCCAATGGCTTGCAGGCCAAGTTGAGGTGATGAGGATGTCATCAAGCTATATGAAGAAAGCTTGTTATTATTTTCTAACGGAGCTGGAGCCTCTCTTGAAGCAAAGATGGAAAGCATAAAAATTAATATAATGACAAGCCAATCATATCCAGTAATGGAGAAAGTAGACTTGTACTATGTACATACATGCACAAACTGAAACAAAATCTTCTTATCTGTATGACCTTCTTTGGTCACATTGCATATTCCAATTCCATTAGAGTTAAAACTGACTTAAAGCTTAATCTTAAGATAATGAAACTTTCCAAACACTGACAACTTACCTCCTCAACAGAACGGTGATATTCGTCAATCTCATACTGGTACTTGGGTGATGTTATGCCTAAGAAATTGGCCAAGCTCTCTCCTACGTAATCACATGCTGCAAGAGCAGAACTACCGCTATATAGCATCCAATAATACATCCATGGGCCCCAAGTTAGAGACTTCTGTAAGACAAAAAAATAAAAACAATTAAACTGAACACTTCAGTTCTTCAATGGGATGTCAGCTCCTTAACTATTATATTTTTGGCTGCAACAGGAAAGCATTTGCATCAAGATCCACAACCTGGAAGTAATTTCATATTTGTTATTCATGTGCACAGAGAAAAATTAAATCCTATTTGTATGAAGCTAATCTGACTTTGTTACATACCAAACTGTTGTTGAGGAATTAATTACCCCACCTACTGGCTACGTAAACCAATTGCACTTCATCCCCTGAACAACTAACTTGATTCATCACATAATTAGTGTCTTCACACTACCTTCTTAAAACACTGGAATTGATCTCCTCTTCTTGAACTTCTCTGAAGCCCTGCTATATACCAAGGCATACTAACCCTTTCAATGATCTTTAATCTCTTATTATAAACTTTCTCAATTCAGCCATAAGGATACTTTTTCTCATAAACTTTCTCAATTCAGCCATAAAGATACTTTTTCTTTTATATTTTTATAAATGCACATCTGTTTAAATTCATATGGCTACAGTTTACTTGCCTATCCTGCCAATGAATACTTTACTTACTGCTATCAGACTGTAATCTATGGACCTGTGGCACAAAATATCATAGATATCCCACTGTACAGACCAACTTCATCAATGTTAATGATAGGGAAGCAACTTGATAAAATGAACACTATACCCTACACAAGTCTGAGATTAACCCAACAACGCAAATTTTACTCTTGCCTTTCTCCTGATTCCTAATTACAGTTCAAGTAGTTTTACTGTACACCACTTCATCTATTAATGGGTCCCTCTTAAGCATAACCTTGATTACCATCTAGTTTTGTTTTATACCTCTTTTGCCACTTAACTACTTCCATGCCCAAATCCCCTAACATGTGTGCAAACAGACGAACCATACTAAAATATATCAACTCTTAACTATTACTTACTGGATCCACTAGGCTCATTGGATCTGGTTCTGGTTTTTCCTTTTCCTCCTCTTCATCTGTGCTGTATTCCTCAAGAGTACCATCTGAAAAATGGAGGATTCTTCGAGGTGTCTTGACCTTGCCATTTTTATTTGTACTGGATGACCCCAACCCAATACATGTCTGGTTTTCCTGCAAAGATGAATATAAATTAAGCTTTCAATTTTGCTACCCCTAAAATACTGTATTGTTTGGTAAACCATTTCCTTTAAGTTGTCCACTATGGACTAAATTTTATACCACCTTTCATAAAGTCTCATTAAATCCTAGAGGCTGCAATGAGAAGGGTACGTAGCACACAGACAGGAGACTATAATAGCAGGGATGATAATAAAGGGTTCACCAGAAAGAAAACAACAATGGGTAGACCCTGGAGACTACAGTTACATAACAAATCTAGTTATGTAACTGTACAAATATATTTAAAAATAAAACTACAGTGGACCCCTGTATCCATGGGGAGTGGGTACCACAATTCCGCCCCCCAAACCCCAAATAGCTAAAAATCCATGAATCCTTGCAGGGATTAACTGTATACAGAAAACATTTGAGAATCTGACCGAATCATACAGAATCTCAAAAGCTTTATGTACAGTTCATTCCTTAAAACATTTTTACATTTACAAAACTGTGGCTTTGATTCTCCATATTAAGACTCATGTTACTATGAGTGTTTTCTAATCATACAAACTCTATTGTTTAAGTACCACACAACACACTAAAAAAAGCTGTCAGAGTAATGTATATTATAGGTTAATAAAGAATATACAGCTACATTACAGTAGAACAAAGAATGCAAACATTGCAACTGATGTACATTTAACTCTATTTAAAGTAGCATTATCTAATCTATCTGGGGTCCTTCAAAAATGAATTGTTTCTCACCTAATTGCATCAGATATGAAACTTCAACCATACCCACAATGAGAATGCAAGTAAGATGTCTTCTCACAGCGCCAGTTGCAGAGAAACTGAAACCATGTGTCCTGTGACAGCGCACATGAGAGAATGAAAACTTTGAAACTGGTACTACCAGTAGTACCAAAAGATATCCACTCTATATATTTATAGTTTGTATCCTTACAGGAACAAACTATAATATGTAAAATGATATTGTTAAGATCCAATAAAGTTTTGTACATACTTACCTGGCAGATATATACTTAGCTATAGACTCGGTCGTCCCGACAGAATTTCAAAACTCGCGGCACACGCGACAGGTAGGTCAGGTGATCCACCATTCCCGCCGCTGGGTGGCGGGGTCTGGAACTATTCCCGTTTTCTAAGCCATAATTTCTCTTCCACCTGTCTCCTGAGGGGAGGCTGGGTGGGCCATTAATCGTATATATCTGCCAGGTAAGTATGTACAAAACTTTATTGTATCTTAACAATATCATTTTTGTACAAGTAACTTACCCAGCAGAATATATACTTAGCTGATTTGGCACCCTTGGTGGGCGGGCAAGAGACAGCTAAAAACAAAATAATACTTAACTAAATACATTAAAAAACAGGGAAAAAAACAACCTATGTTCTTGGATAACTTAATCCATAGTTCCTACCTTATTGGGCTGAAGACTTCATGACTACTGTCGATGAGTCTGCTTGCCTCAAGAGCTTCAACGAGGAATGAACCTAATTGGTTGAATAACTCTTTGGATAGTGTCCATGGGGGCTAGCCCGCTTACGCGACAGAGCCTATACTGGATCGTACCAATGGGGGCTGACCCACTTACATGGTAGTAGGCCTTGACCTTTTGTCATATCAATGGAGACTCGCCCTCTTACATGACAGAGTTAAGGTTATCATAAAACAAATCACAAAGAGCAACTGAAGCCAATCCCGATCACCTGACCATGTTAAGTCTTGTTACAATCTATGAATGTAAGAGGGTCCCTATTCCCTCTGACAATTAACCAATAAAAACAACCACCAATAAACAGTAATTTAAGCCTTAAACTAAATAGGAAGGATTAGCCTCAGCCCCTTCTCCCAGCACTGAATTCGCCGAAACATACGCTCCCAGAGCAAAGCACTTTTTCGTACGAAATTTTAACGTCTCTTAGGTAATTCGAGGCGAACACCGAATTACATCTCCAAAAGTCGATTCGATAAAGAGTCTGAAGCGACCATGTTTTGTGAAATGCCATAGACGTAGCTATGGCTCTCACTCATGAGCTCTCACTCTGAGAACCTTGAAATGCTCTTCTTCGCATTTAAGATGAGCTTCCCTTATTACATCTTTTATGAAGAATGTTAAGGGCGTTCTTAGAAATCGCTCTTTTCGGATCTCTTACAGAGCACCAAAGACTTTCATCTGTACCTTTCAGCAACTTCTTCTTCTCAGTGTTAGAACTTGAGTGCCCTGACTGGACACAAAAAGTCCTTTCTAGTTCTCTCCCTGTTAATGAAGATATTCCTTTTATCTCAAAGCTTCTTGGCAGAGGGCTTTGAGGGATTTTCATTTTTCGCTAGAAAAAATAAATGGTTGAAAGGAGCAAATCGCTGAATCCTTCTTAAACCCCACTTTACCTTCCAAAGCTTGCAACTCGCTCACTCTCTTGGCTGTTGCTAACGCAAAAAGGAATAAAGACTTTCTTGTTAAGTCTCGTAAAAACGAAGCTGCGTTGAGAAGGTACAAATTTTTCCGACATTAGGAACTTGAGGACCACATCCAAGTTCAGCTAGGCTTCTTGATTACATGTTCTTTCGTGGTCTCAAAAGACCTTATAAGGTCATGAAGATCTTTATTGTTTGTCAGATCTATTCCTCTATGTCGAAAAACTGAGCCAGCATACTTCTGTAACCCTTCACTGTTGAAACTGCCAGGTTACAGTCTTTTCTCAAATATAGGAGAAAATCTGCGATTTCAGTTACAGAGGTACTGCGAGGAGGATATTTTCTTTTTCCTTACACCATCTTCTAACAACTCCACTTCGACCTGATATACTTTAGTGGAGACTCTTCTGGCTCTTGCAATAGCCTTCGCCACACTTCTCGTGAAAAGCCCCTTGCTCTGACAAGTCCTTCGACAGTCTGAAGGCGGTCAGACTTAGAGCGGGAGGTTTTTTTTTTGTGAAACCTGTCGAAGTGGGGTTGTTTGAGAAGATCGTTCCTTAGTGGAAAGCGATCTTGGAAAATCCACTAAACCACTCCAGCACCTCTGTGAACCAATCGAGAGCCGGCCAGAAGGAGCGATGAGGGTCATTCTTGTTCCTTCCGAGCAAGCGAACTTCCTCAATACTTCTCCTACTATCTTGAAAGGAGGGAAGGCGTAAGCGTCCAAAGCCCGTCCAATCTAGCAGAAAGCTGTCTACTGCTACTGCTTGAGGATCCGAGATCGGGGAGCAATAGGTTTCTAACCTGTGATTCTGTTGGTCGCGAACAGGTCTATATTGGGCCTTCCCCACAGATGCCAAAAGTTGTTTGGCAAATCTGAGGATTGAGAGTCCATTCCGTGGGTAGGACTTGTTCTTTTCTGCTTAACAGATCTGCCCGGACATTTTTCTCTCCCTGCACAAACCTTGTGAGGAGAGATCTTCCTTTCCTGTGCCCAAATCAGCAGATCCTTTGCTGATTCGTACAGGGAAAAGGAATGCGTCCCCCCTTGTTTCTTTATATAAGCGAGGGCTGTTGTGTTGTCCGAGTGAATCTGAATCCCCAGACCTGATACCTGTTCCTCGAAATGAACCAAAGCTAGATGAATGGCTGTTAGCTCTTTCTTGTTTTATGTGCCAGGACACTTGTTCTCCTTCCCAAAAATGCCTGACACCTCTTGCGAACCTAGGGTCGCTCCCCACCCTGAATCTGAGGCGTCTGCAAACAACGCTAGGCGAGGTTCTGTAAGCGAAGGGAGATTCCTTTGCTTAGTTTCTGTGGATCTAACCACCAACGGATATTCTCCTTGATCCGTTTCGAGATTGGAAAAGTCTCTCCCAGATTGTTGGACTTCCAATCCCACTTCTCCTCAGATAAAATTGAAGGGGTCGTAGGTGAAGTCTTCCTAAGGAAACGAACTGTTCCATCGAGGAGAGGGTCCCCAGCAAGCTCATCCATTCCCTCGCGGAACAATGTTCTTTCCTTAAGAAGACTGACACCTTTTCTAGGCAGCGTTCTCTCCTTTCCTGCGAAGGATACGCTAGAAAATCCCGAGAATCCATCTGAATCCCCAGATAGACAATACTTTGCTGGGAGTCAGCATGGATTTCTCGTGATTTACTAAAAGTCTAAGGACTTTGTCAACTTTAGAGTAACTATAGGTCCTCCAGACATTTTTTCTCCGATTGGACTACTTATTAGCCAATCGTCCAGATATACGATATCCTGATCCCTTCCAGATGTAGCCAATAAGCTACATTCTTCATGATGTCCGTAAAGACTTGAGGGGCAGTCGAAAGTCCGAAGCACATCGCTCGGAACTGGAACACTTTCCCTTGGAACATGAACCTCAGATACTTCCTTGCTGCCGATGAATTGGCACATGGAAATACGCATCCTGAAGGTCCAGGGACACCATCCAGTCCCCTGGACGAAGAGCAGATAGGAACAGAGGAAGACGTCTCCATTGAAAATTTCTTCTTCAAGACAAAGAAATTCAGGGCACTGACGTCTAGAACTGGTCTCCATCCCCCCGATGCTTTCGGTACCAGGAATAGTCCGATGTAGAATCCTGGAGACTGGAGATCTTGAACCAGTTCTACCGCTTCTTTGGAAATCATCTGTTCCACTGCTTGCAACATAGCAAGCTTTCGGACCGGATCCGAGTATCTTGCGGTCAACTCCCTTGGAGTTGTCGTCAAGGGAGGATTTTCCCTGAAGGGGATCAAGTATCCTTTTTTCAGGATAGAGAGGGACCAGGAGTCCGCTCCCTTCTGCGCCCAGACTTTGGCAAAGTGGAGTAGCCTGGCGCCTACTTTCGTCTGGAGGACTTCCTGTTCATCTAGACTTCCCGAAGGACCTTCTAGATGGTCTACTCTTTCTCTCTGGTCTTCTACCTCTAAGAGGGGCTCTAGAAGAGGAGGCCCCTCGAAAGGGCTGAACAAAAGAGGGTCTCTCTTTCTTCTCTAAAGGCACTGCCGGCCTAAACTTCTTGGCTGAGTGCGTGAGGAGATCTTGAGTTGCCTTCTCCGTAAGAGATTTCGACACCTCTCTAACCGTCTCTTGTGGAAAAAGGTGCGGGGATAAAGGAGCAAAAAGAAGAGATGTCCTTTGCAAGGGTGATACTGCTCTTGCTAAGAAAGAGCTAAAGACAGATCTCTTCTTCAATAATCCCGTTCCAAAAAGAGAGGCAACTTCCACAGAACCGTCCATGACCGCTCGGTCCAGGCAAAGCCAGGACGCTCGAAAGTTCTCCATGGAAACAAAGTCAGTGTCCTGAGCTCTCTTCGCTAATGCTCCTAAAGCCCAGTCCATAAAGTTGAAGACTTCTAGGGTTTTAAAGAGGCCCTTTAGAAGGTGGTCCAGCTCACACATGCCCCAAGTCGCCTAGCAGACAGCAACGACTTCCTCCTAGCAGAGTCCACTAAGGAAGCAAAATCCGCATCCGCGGAAGAAGGCAGACCTAACCCCATCGGCTCTTTGGTCTCGTACCACCTTCCTGGTTTGCCTGTTAACTTGGAAGGAGGGCGGGCAGGAAAAAACTGTCTTGCCCGCTTCCCTTCTGGAAGTCAACCACTCTGAAAAAGTTTTTAATGCCTTTTTCATACAAAGAGCGGGGCGCATCTTAACGAAGGAAGACGATTTGAGAGCTTTAGTGCTGGACATCAACGATCCTGGTGAAGGAGGGTCCGCAGGATGAAGGGAGTACCTCGAACTCCTTAGTGCAAAAGAGAAAGTCTCTTGTAGTCCGAAACTGCTACATCTACAGGCTCTTCGTCTTCCGATACCTGGTCCAACTGATCTACAGAAGGAGATCGTTTTTGGAGTGATCTGGCTCTTCCCGGGAGAAGAACTCCTTTCCCGAGAAGGGAGCGCGGAACATTAGCACTCCTATACGAAGAGTGAGGCTTCCTTTCTGTCGGAAACACTCTTGTGCTTACTAGACTCTTGTTGTCTAGGTTCGTCGGGTTCGTGGCGCTTGCTAGGCTCCTGGCGTCCTGATTCAGGGCGCTTGAAAAGATCCCCGCGTCCTGATTCCTGACGCTTAACAGGCTCTTGGCGCCCTAACACTTGACGCCTAACGTACTCCTGGCGCCCTGACTCCTGGCGCCCTGACTCATGGCGTCCTGATTCCTGCCTTCTAGCAGAATCCTGACGCCCTGAATCCTGTGTTCTAAGAGGTCTTGACGCCCTTTCTTGCGTCTTGCTGCCTCTTTGCGCCTGTCTGGCTCCTGGTCCTGAAGACCCAAGGGATCCTGATACCTAAATCGGTTTTCCGGTTCCTTGCACCTAAACCGATCGAGACTTCTGCTCGATTCGCTGCGTCTAAGAGGGCGCTTCGGGGAAGACAGCCTATAGGGCGAAAGGGCTCTTCTCTCAGGAGAACAACTCCTATCAGACGAGTCTCTCGACGAAGGCGATAAACGCCCTGGAGATCGTGAGAGTTCTCTCCTATACGAAGCAGGACGCTTAGCGGAACTCTTAACAGGGAGCGAGACATCCTTCCTCCTTGTAGAGTCCTTAGCAAAAGAGCCTACGAGCGAAGCTAACTGCTCTTGCAGATTGACCAAAAACTTCTTGGTAGGATCCTGAAGAGCAGGATCCTCTTGTCTCGTCTTCTTAAGTCCCGAAGGCCAATCCTCGGGAAAACGCTCTGGGCTGGAGTCAGCCGCGTCTCCTTTAGGCGCCTTCCAGGCTCTCTTCAAAGGGCGCGAAAGGGAGGCCGAACTCCATCCTCGTTTAGAGAGGAAGAGTCTGAGGCCGAAAAACACTCCTTTAGGACGCCTTTTCTACGGCAATCCGAGGCAGCCTGGGACTTAACAACAGGATCTGCCGAAGGGACGCCTGACCGTTGGGGATGTTCTGCATCCTCCCTGCGGCGTTTCGACATTCCTCCTCCCCTGGTCCTGGGAGTTTTGGAAGAGGTCTAGGCCTAGGAGCAATGAGGAACCGGTCAGACGCCCCCTCCACTGCACTGGGGACACTGCACAAATCACTATCACCACTCTTACCTTGGTTTAGAGCTCGTAGCTGAGCTTGAAGTTTCTTAATTGAAGCTTTTACATTTTCCCTCTCTGACGAAGAATCTTTGGATTCAGAACAGGGAGAAGCAGCTGAGGCTAAGGGAAAATTGTTAGAAGGAGAGTTAATTTCTTGTTCTAAGGAGCAAGATCTACTAGATGACCTAGCTGAAGCCTTTCTCACTCTATCTCTCTCAAGCTTCCTAACATATGATGATAATTCCTTCCATTCAAGCTCCGTAAGGTTCTCGCATTCCACACAGGTGTTAATAAAAGAACATTCATTCTCCCTGCATTTAGTGCAAATACTATGAGGATCCAATGCCGATTTAGGCAGCCTAACCTTACAGTCTTCCCTACTGCAAACTCTAAACATAGGTGAAGCCTTAGCGTCAGACATCGGTGAAAGAGTAGTCAAAACCAAAGTCGAAAAACAGTCCACAATAAGCGTATGCCAAGCCAGAGAAAAACAGAATACGTCACCAAAAAACCAATCCAAATTCTCGGCAAACGAGTTGAAATCCAAGATGGAGGAACGAACAATAGGTGTTGTCCGTTCAACCGACAGAGAAATTATGGCTTAGAAAATGGGAATAGTTCCAGACCCCGCCACCCAGCGGCGGGAATGGTGGATCACCTGACCTACCTGTCGCGTGTGCCGCGAGTTTGAAATTCTGTCGGGACGACCGAGTCTATAGCTAAGTATATATCTGCTGGGTAAGTTACTTGTACAAAATCATACAATGGGCAAATACAGAGCACAGATGCAAAGAAAGCTATGGCAGATTTAGTTGGGGGGGGGAAGACACCTAGTCACCTGGTCCCCCCCCTGGATATGAAATAGAACACTGCTTTCTTTCAATAAATCATTAATAGTAGTAAAATTTTCTTAGTTGATGATTATTTCAACAATAACAACTGTACAACAACTACTACAGTGCATATACATGTGCATATATATATATATATTATATATATATATATATATATATGTATATATATATATATATATATAATGTGTATCATATGTGTATAAAAGTTACATGTATATATATGATAATCCCCACCCCCAACAATAAAAGGTTTCTAGATCAGCCCCTGAAAGAAACCATTGGCCAAAGAACCTTCAAATACACAGCATCCATACTATTCAATAACAGGCACCATGAACTAAAGAAAAACTTAAACATAAGCCTATATGCACAAAGTTATGATAAAGTAGAATGATTCATGAAAAAAAACCCTACAATATAAACAAACTGACAAAAAATTGGATCCAACAGACCAAATGAGATCCTATTTGAAGACCCCAAAAATAAACATTTATGATAATAGCAATTAATTAATATGTTTATTTGACTATATAAATCTAAATTCAACTATATATTAACAATACCACACCATGCATCAGAACAAGATGACATTTCTGCACCAATATTTCTTGAGCGCGATGGCATGTACTGTAAGGGCAGGTGGAGAGCACTATGCCCGCAACTGTATTAGGTAGATCTCAGTGTGTCCCTGACTACAATAGGCTTCTATAAGATCATAAATGTCTTAGGGAATGTCTGAAGTTATCATCAAGGCTAGCCTATAATAGCCTGTAGAATTTTACAGGCCAGGGGAAGGGGGAGCACCCAAGTAGGCCATGTACTGGGCCAAATTCCTTTGTTAGGTAACATAACATTGCCTATGCTAAGTATGCCATGCACTAGGCCAAATTCCTTTGTTATGGAACAAAACAAAGTACTATAGCCTTTACTAGATATGCCATGTACTAGGCTAAACTTCTTTGTTATGGAACAAAACAAAACATAGCCTATGCTAGGTAGGTCCAGTACTGGGCCGAATTACTTTGTTAGACAACAAAGCATTGCTTATGCTAGGTAGGTCCAGGTACTAGGCCAAATTCCTTTGTTAAGTAAAAAAGCAAGGCCTTTGCTACGTGGGCCAAGTAGCTACTGGACAAAATTCCTTTGTTAAGGAACAACAAAACAAACCATAGCCTCTGCTATGTTAGGTTGCACTGGGTACTGAGAGAAAATACCATTACTAAATTAACAAGTATAACTTCAAAAACATCATACTAGATTTCCAAATGTAGGGTAAAATACCGAACAGCCAGCCTCTACCATAGAGCGACCACCTTCTCGAAAATCGGAAATTATAGCCTTAATTTGTGGCTTCAGAGAAAAAAACTGACTTCGAGAGGAAAGTAGAGATCTTGAGGTGTTGCTTTGACGGACACTGGCTCTTGGCTAATGTCTACTGTGGGTTACAGAATGTGTTAAATGTACTTTTTCGGGAAGGTATTTTACCCTACTGGACCAATTTTCTTTATTTGGCAACAGGGAGCGAGTGAATATCTGCAGACCGCCGATTTTCTTGTTAATGTGTGCTGCCAGTATGAGCATGGCGGAACGATGTTTCGCGCCATATCTGCATATTTAAATAGTCTTGGCAAGCTCGTTTGTTCTGGCAAGAGGTATTGTTTAGTTGCACACACTAGCCTCAGGGTAAAGATCAACTGGGTACTTAGATAAAAGCTTTAACTGCAAACCGTGGATATACAAACTACCCAGAAACAGCATAGCCTTTGCTATACTATATAGGCCAAGTATGGAGCCAAATTCCTTTGTTATGGAACAAAACAAAGCATAGCCTCTGCTAGGTTAGGTTAGGTTACGCTGGGTACCGAGAGAAAATAAGTATAACTTTGAAAACATTACTAGTAATTCCAAGCTAAAGTTCTTCTACCTCTCTCCTTCCGATATTAGCTACCATAACTATAGTACTATAAACCTTTAACCTACAGTACGCCTTGAACCTGCGATAACCCACAGATTTTATTCAAACCGACCTAAATGACTCGACTCGGGTCTAGCCTCTTTAATGGCTGACGAATAGGTAGGTATAGCCTATACGAACCTAACAACATTACTAATGGGGTTAATAATGGGTGTGGCTCATGGCACCATTTTAGCCTAGGAGTGACCTGAGTTGATGCCCTTAGGCTAGTTAATGATATAAAACAAAATAGACCGAAATATCAGCTGATAAATAATAAAATAGAGGCGATATATTGCCATATATTGGTAGCCTTCATCGTAACCTCGCACAATGGCCACGACCTACTCTAGGGTACGAATGGATACGACGTTTGAGGTTATTTTAAGGTAATTAATACTATTATAACCCACCAAATTATTACTAAAAAGTAAGTATTATCTTTACCGAACTAAAGAACTGCGTTTTACTGCAGAGATCCGTCATCTGGATTTCCTCGGCCGTCATATTTGTTAATTTCTGTTTACCGTCGTGTTTGTTGTTGCGATGGCAGTCGCTCAATGTTTACCTCTTTGTGAGGAGACCATAGAGATGAGTCTAACTAGATTGTGTCTCTTTATTCTAAAAGTGAGTCTTTGGACGCCATCTTTTGTAAGTGTACGTGGGTGTCGTTAGCAATCAATTTCCTTAGGGATTTGGGTTCTCAAATTGAGTTTTATTCAACTCCATGGGCTCAAATTAGGGTTTCCAGTAGGATAAAGTTGCATCTTACTAGAGTGAATTATCTTTATTCTAAAAGTGAGTCATTTGGACTCCATCTTTTGTAAGTGTACGTGGAAGTTGTTGGAAATAAATTTCCTTGAGGATCTGGGTTCTCAGATTGGGTTTATTGGGCCATATGGGCTCACATTAGGGTTTCCAGTTGGATAAAGTTGCATCTTACTAGACTGGGTCAAGTTTCTTGAAGTCGTCCTTGGATGGCATCTTTGTAATTGTATGTAAAATTCGCTGGAAATCATTTTCTTTGAGGATTTTGGTTCTGAAATTGGGGTTTTCTTATGCCCCATGGGCTCAATTGACGGTTTCTAGTAGGGTAAAGCTTCAATTTGCTTGATTTTGTCATCATTTTTCTCAAAATCATCCTCGAACGCCATCTTTATAGGTAAAGTATATGTAAGTCATTGCAATGGAATTTCCTTGAAGATTTGGCTTCTAAAATTGGGTTTCGTAAGGCTCCAGTGGCTCACATAGGGTTTATAAGTGGATAAAGTTACAATTTGTTGAATTTATGTTGTTATATTGGGTTTTGTTGAAATCTAGGCGTCGCATAAGGGTTTCCACCGGGATTAAGTTACTGGAGACAGTTACAATTTTATTTCAATTTTTTATAGGCCTAAGAGATCTTCTTGGTAACTGAGATAATATAATGTTAATTAGTGATGCTGTGTGGATGTGCCTCACTTGACAGCCATCAAACACTTCTGAATGTAAACACACGACTCAAGATGATCTAATTAAATTTCCTAGTAAAAACTTTGGTATCCTATGAAAAAGTTAAAACAAAGATAATACATTTCTCATTTGCCTCTGCACATGAGAAATAATTTTATGTCCAGACAAGAAATAAAAAATATAATAAAATATGGGGTACTTAGAACGAACTATCTAAAACAGAAAACAAATATATTTTTCATTATCAAGAATCGATCAGTATGATTAGCTCGGCTGGCTGGGCACGGTAACTCTATTTGCAAAAACATTTTGAGGAAACGATTGATTGTGAATGTACATAACTAAAATCACTCAAGAATTAAACTACTATAATAACACTCTCTTCTTAATCATCTACTGAAGTAATTTCAAGGCGAATCATTGAGGAGGTTAGACTAATGATGAAACATCACTGAACACCATTATCTACAGTTATGAGCTGGATTTTAAAGCATAATATGCTTCGACTTACATTGCAATGAAGGACGTGAAACCGGAATATCTAATAGACCTACCAAAGCAGTTTAGTACAATATATATCAAAGACATAATTGTAAAACTATAAGTTATTTTGTAGATAAAATATAACTACGGAATACTAGGAGAAAGTATGCGTTCGCTAAAGGTCATCAGTTTTATATTATAAATCATTCATAAGTCTATGGTATATCCTAGCTGAAATGGTTACCTCTTATACAGCAAAGGAACTGATTAATTTGCAGATCCTCACCTTAAGAGAGCGCCATATGGTACACGTATGGTAGATTTTTCTAACCAAGACCCTTGCAGTAATTAACAGACTTCTTAGCATACCTTATCATGTGTATACCCTTACTGACCCGCGCTGGCATAGGCCTATAGCTCGATTTAAACCAACTATGCAAGGGCTGGGTGGGCGTTTTCCAACGCGACCAGTAAAAACGGATGGGAATCAATAATAGCGTAAGGAATTCCAACTATCCCAGAAGTATATACTTGAAGTGAAGCTCACTCCTGCTCGTCAGCTGCGACAGGGAACAGCGTGGACTGGAGCAAGGTCATTGAACACCGTCTGTAACCGTTCCTTTTAAATTTGAAAGCGAAAGTTCGATACGGTTAAATCCAAGAAAAAACGAAAGACACTTCTATTAAATGATGGATGTGACATAGAAGAAATATAGAAGAAGTTATCTATTAAAGATGGTTAAGGTTTAGATGGACTAGCCATCGTCATTCAAGAAACTATAGGGACTTTCCCGATAAAGCAGATGAATAAACCCAAATAAATCCTGATGATGATGATGATAATGATGATAATGAGGAGGAGGGAAAGCTAATGATGATGAGAGAGAATTCAAAACACATTTGCATGATTTACAGCGTTCCGAAATACCTAAAACAAGACTCCCTTTGATTTTAAAATGCGTCCGCGCGATACCTGACGATTTCGCGCGGATCGATACTAACGATCAGAGAGAGAGAGAGAGAGAGAGAGAGAGAGAGAGAGAGAGAGAGAGAGAGAGAGAGAGAGAGAGAGAGAGAGAGAGAGAGAGAGAGAGAGAGAGAGAGTAATTATTACAACAGTCGTGCGTGACAAGGAATGCTTTCTGGAGCCAAACACATTTTTTTTTTATTTTTTTTTTTTTTTTGCTTTGAAAATGCACATGGCTCGATGACAAACAGTCTTGCGCAATTCGGTGTTCTCTGGGTAGACGTCTTCGAGATTACATTTTGGCGGGGAAAATCAACCATGGAAACCATAGAAATAATGTATTGATACATTACAATCCACTACATAAAAAAGTAACTGCAGTATCAGTTATTAAAGTTCACTGGCAAAGTATCAGCTCATTTCAAAATAACTCTGAATGGAATTATTGTGGAAACAAATTTCGCTTCCCCACCAAAATGAAACCATGGCTTCACCCAAGCATATCTGTAGGCCTATTTGTTTATATGTTATTGGAGAATTAACGACATATTTAGAAGTAGCAAGTATATTGAATATCTGAGCAATACTGGCCAAGTCTTTGGTGTGAATTTGTCATTTATTTATAGGAGTCGGTGAAATTTAAAATCCGCAAAACTGTCAGATTAGTAATTTAGTTATAGTAAAAGAGAGAGAAAGCAGATCATAAGTCCTACTTGAGATTCTCAGCAATTTTTCAATTAACTAATAATTCTGAAGCATCGGCTTCATTCCAGGGCAGTTGTGATCAAACTAACGTTAAATTGTACTTAATATTTTTAAATTATCTCGCACATACGCACGTGCACGCGCGCGCACACGCAAAAACAGGGATCGTCAGTTCAGTGACATCCAGTACGAGGAACTTTCAGCCACATGTAATTAGGCCAATCAAGAGTTAATTTAAGAGTCGAATGCAAATAACGGAGACGCTCTTGATCTAACATACATATATTATTATATATATATATATATATATATATCTATATATATATATATATATATATATATATATATATATATATATACATTGCGTGCGTGTAAGTTCATGTGCGCTAAAATTTAACATTATGGGAAATTGAGTTGGTCACTTCTTGTCGCAACGGTTATGGAGTTATGCAACTGTTGTAACACACAGTCATATATATATATATATATATATATATATTATATATATATATATGTGTGTGTGTGTGTGTGTGTGTGTGTGTGTGTGTGTGTGTGTGTGCATATATATAAAAGAGAGAGAGAGAGAGAGAGAGACTTGAAAAAAATACAATGCAGATCAAGAGCCAGATGTTAAAACATTGTTACTATCTACGCCGAAGAGAGTGAAAGGGTTAAGTAACAGCATAAAGTCTATATGACTAAAGAGAGAGAGAGAGAGAGAGAGAGAGAGAGAGAGAAAATCAATTGCTCGTCGCCGTCTGGCATCGGGCTTTCCACAGAGGGTTTGGCCTAGGGGCCAGTGATTCCGTAACTCTTTTTTTTTTTTTTTTCTTTTTTCGGACTGGGTCGCCGATGGAGGATGGAGCAAAAGTCCAGTTCACTGTGTATACTATGTCTACTCTGACTGTAAGAAAAAAAAATCTAATACTATAAATTGGCTTATGTATTTCACGCTTAAAACATAACTACTTTTGAAGTTTTTATGCAGAAACAATATCTTGTGACCTTGTTATACTACTACAACCACAGATATCGATGACGTCATAATGGTACTCTCTCTAGCATTTTAATCTCCACTTCCTTCGCAGATTTTAGTATTTGTTTTATGAAACGTATTTTAATAAGATGTATGTTCATCTAGGTCTATTACAAAATGTTAATAAAATCGCGTTTTCTCGAATTAATGTTCGTGAGTATATTTACTCTTTGTAAAGCATATATATATGTGGTACTTGACTCTCGCATCTTACATTTGGCCATATAAATTATTGGTAAAAAAAATGGAAAAATACATATATTTTAGTTAGACCTGGAGTCACCTATCGCCCTCTTTTTGCCTAAATGTACCCATATATTTTTCCGCGGCTCCCCCTGGAGCGGAACCGCCCACCACTTTGGGAATAACAAGGGCTAGAATATTTTTCGGGCGTTTACGCGTTTCTGACATTCATTAGGGGCGCCACACGATTAGTTATCCTCCTTCTCCTCCTCCCCCCCTCCTTTTTTTTTTTTTTTTTCTTTTTTTTCCTAGGCGCTCACTCCACAAACACAGTTGTGGGCACACTACACTATGAGGTGCAAAGCTTTATTTACTTTTACCCAAGCTCCCTCTTCTTCTTTATAAGTGAGGCAGAGCCGTGTTACTTAGCTTTGACATCCATCACTTTTCAGGTTAAGAACATTCTTAATTTTGAGGGCTATCCTTATATATTCTCCCAGTTTTCTGTTAGGGGATAACAGTATCCCTAAATTTATATCCTTATCTGCTTCTTCTACTTCTTCTTCTCCTTCTTCTTCTTCTTCTTCCCTTTGTATTAATCATCTTAACCCTGTCAATGGCAGAGATATAATGCAGTCAGTAGATAAGTGTTTAAATAAATTAATAGTGAAGGTAATTCAGCGGACTTTAGAATCTTGCAAATTTTGGCAGTATCCGGACCCATTTGGGACCGGCCAGCAGGTGTGCCAAATACTTTGGAATCCCAAGATCCCGAGGAAACTATTTGCATCCCGTTGCTCAGATACGCCAGAATTTCTGTTGTGCTGTGTGGTCCTCTGCCAGTCGTTTTGTAATGGCTTCTTTAGTACCAACCAGTTTCTTGATTCAAAACTGCTTACGTAATTCTGCTGTGCATTGACTCAGATTGTTTGCTGGTTATTAGACTCACCTTTAAATGTCAGACATACTTTAATGAGAAAATGCAGATACATTGAATCAAATTGCGAATAAACTGTTCCCGTTGATTCGTAGCTATGTTTATAGCGGGAAAATCTTTTAATTAAACTATTTGTCCGATAAACATTTACGCAATACTGTAATCTAACATATAGATCAAGCCTTTGTACAGTGGGGCTCAAATCTCATGCGACGTGATTCTTTTTGTATCGTCCATATTCTCAGACTCAACGTGATGTTGCCAAGTAGTGCTATTTTTTTCTTTTCTTTTTTTATTTGTAATCTCGTTCATGTCGAAAAGTTTGCGAATTCACAGCTAGCCTTATTTTCCTTATGGTTAAATAGATATGATCCCTTTTATGCATTGGTATAATTCTTAATTTGTGTGATTTTAATTGATTTTTAAATTTTTTTCATCTTTACGTGCTCAGTTCAAGTGTGGTGTGATAAGGTTAGCGGTGCCAGCAATGAAAGCACACTTAACATGCTCCTCGGACTGGTCAACATAACCATGTCTGCAGCATTATGACAGTAGACCTAATAAGCTCAACAGTCATAACAACAATTTCAATGTAGGAATATGAATTAAAACAAGTTTTATTTGAATGTTGAAGATTTCGGCTGCGTTTAAGCTGCCTGTATGTTGGAAAATGTTTTATAGGCCTAAAAAAATAATCTAAGCCATCTGAGATGTAATCTGTTACTAATGAATTTATTTGTAGAGATCACCTGTTCTTTGAGGAATATGAATTACAACCAGTTTTCTTTGAATGTTGAAGTTTCAGGCTGTGTTTAAGCTGCCTGTATGTTGCAAAATTATTTATAGGCCTAGAAAAATAATCTAAGCTTTCTGAGATGTATCTTTACTAATGTTTTTATTTATAGAGATTACCTGTTCTTTGAGGAATAAAAGATGATGATGATTTTGGTTATATGGAGAAGATGGCTATTAATCGAAATATCATAAGTATTAATATCAAGGTATATGCGGAACACTTGTTTTTCAACTGGTTTACAATATTATTTCCTTAATTAAAAGTCCTTCCACTCGCTTTTGATGTATAATTCATTCTTTCATAAGGTAACTTGAAGTGCAAGAATGTGTAGATAACCTCATTTGCTTTCTGGCCAGAAATTGTTAATATAGAGATGTGAATGTTAAATGTAAAGTAAAGAAATCTAACACCTAGGCCTAGGAATAATATCTTGGCTTTGACAAATAGGCGAATATTTGCTAGTATGCTATCAGTTTTGAAATATTTAAGAAAGATAACAAATAATTATGTATGAAAACGTAAATATTCTTTTAACACAAAGTAAATGTTTTCAAGATAATTTAATGGTCGCTATTCATTGTAGACCTACTTATATACCAGGTGGTTGTTGTTGCACCGACACTGATACGTCACACATGCTCCCCTCACACGTTGATATCGGTAGGCGCATTCTACTTTTGTATATACATATTTACATTTTTCCAGCGTTGAGGGTAAAAGCAATCAAATAGGACTATTTCAAATTTTATGTTTGCTTTGGAAGCATTATTAATGTTACGATAATTTTTTTTGTTTTTTTTTTTCTATTTATTTAACATTTGAACTGAGGTTTGATGGCGACTTCGTTTTGGTCAAATGCTTCAGCAATGAGTGAACGAAGGTTTTGTAAATGTTTCGTAAGGGTTTTTCTGAAATTTGGCTACATGTGACATTTTCTTACAATTTTTAAATATATGACATATTTCACTCTTATGAAACATATTATGGCCTTAGCGTATGCGATACTCGCGTTTTCGCATTGAAATAATAGATAAATATGGAGCATGCTAGTTGCCAGTTAGTGAATTTTGAACGAAATCCTATGGAGTCATGTCGCATGAGATTTGAGCATCACTGTACTGTCGGCCAAAAAACTCGTGGCAGAGTTTCATAATTTTTCGTTCACCTGCCTGACGCATGATTCATGCCTTATTTATCTATTTTTCTTTTCAAAGATAGAAGAAATCCTGTGTAATGACGTTAAAAACAGTCACTGATATCTTTAGAACATTATGTTATGTTATTGTATAAAACTATTTTCCATATAGCAAAATTGACGTGAACGAAATGAAGTGATAAAAAACGTCATATCACAACCATAGACATACATTACCAAATAGATAGGAGACACCTATCACTATACCTGATTCACTTAAGGTAGATTCTTGGTTGAGCCCTATGCCTACGAGACGTTTAGTTTGGCGGCCGCTGATTGGCTGGGGGCTGCCTACCTCCCGGTACCAGCCAATCAGCAGCCACCAAACAAACGTCTCGTAAGAATAAGGCTCATCCGAGAATCTACCTTAAGTGAATCAGTTATAGTAGTATTGCATAAACAAAGTCCTTAAATTATCATTTCAATATTAAGTTGAAGGTAGTTGAACTATTCCATTTGTTAAATTTTACAGAAAACATTGGAATCTCACAAAATGCTATCAAATTTAAAAGCAAAAAAAAAAAAAAAAAAAAACACTATATCTTAACAGTGTGAACAAGGCGACCTCACTCTATTGCTTTTGATGTTATGTGCACGGGAATCTAATGTCAATGTGTCATTTATCGGTCTAAGAAACATCCCTCGATGAGCGAGAGAATTATTGCACTGCATTCGGTGCAAGTTCCTGTTGGAGAGATATCAAGAAAGTTTAAAAAAACCGGAGAGAATCATACATAGATGAATAAAATTGTTTAAAGAACGGCAAAATTTAGAACATGGGCCTAGAGGTGGAACACCTCGAAGCACCACATGAGAGCAAGACAATACAGTAGTGTAAACGTTGCTGAGCAACATTCATTTGTGAACTTTGAATTCTAGTGTCTCGTCACGACATTGCTGAACCAGGAATCATAACTAGCTCTACGCTTATGACTGGTGTCTGATGAATACTTTAGATGGAGAGGAAGATATTTTTAAATCTACACTTGAAGTCTTTGATAGTTGTCTAATGAATAAGTAAACTTATCTATGATGGATGAGAGATTGAGTTAGGCTTACTCTTTTTGTTTTGTTTTTTATCGGTGGCCAGTGAATACCACGGATAGGGAGGGAAACGGTTTCAATGAGGCATGCAATTTTTTCTTCAAAACCTAAAGAACACATTTCATTGGGAGATACTTTATTAACATCGGCCTAATCCTTCCATCACTCCTATACGCCACCTCCGCTCTCTTCTACATCTCAGGCGACTAGATCCGACTTCTCACTACGAACTCCATCTCGTGAAAGCATCACTAATGATAACGGTTATTTTAAAATTCCCCGCACCGACAACGGACGCCTTAAAATGCATGTTTATAATATATTTTCTGTTCAAAGAAACTTTATCTTTCATTCCACAAAATATGTGCATACACTCGTGTTACACCCTGTAGCCGTCAAAGAGCAGCCCTTGATTAAAGCAGTAGGTTTTTCTTGAAAAAAAAAATGAAATAGACTTAAAAGAGAACGTCACCTTTTATATTTCTTATCCTTTCAGCTACTTATAATATGCTTATGGTAGTAGGTCTAGTAGTCATACATGTGAAACTAATTTGAATTAATTTCTATTTAGAAGAAATGAATAGCTACAGAAAGATCAACCTAAGAAAGCTTTAAGGAAAGTAAGCCTCTCTAAATGTACTCGTCAGTTTTGACTCCCACAGCTTTCCAAGGTGTCCAAATGAAACAGGATGATATGCAAGGAATTCGATAAAAAATAAGACTGAATTATATTCGTTTGATTTTTTATGATTGCTTTTTTTACTTTGAATAGCTAGGTCTGAGTTAATTATGTTAAGCAATTATGAAAAGGATAAGAAGAAAGGCGAACATGACTAATAAAACAAGAATAAAGGGAATAGTAAAATAAAGCAGATTATATGTTATATATCTATATATAATATATATATATATATATATAAATATATATATATAGTCTATATAAATATGATATATATATATATATATATATTTATATTTATATTTATATATATATATATATATATTATATATATTTATATATAGATATATATATATATCTTATTTATAATATATATATATATATATATATATATATATATATATTTATATATATTTATATATATATATATATATATATATATATAGTTTTGTCGATTTAAATATTCATTAATATTACGTATCCGAGAGAGTATGCTGCTGAAAATAGACCTAGGCTAATCAAGTGGGAAAATCAGAAGTCCAATTTAGGTCCACTAAATGTGTCATGTAAATTATTTTATTGATCAAAGGATAAAATTAGTTTAACTAAACATCATTTTCAAAGAATGTTAACGCCTTGATGTATTATTTATCGGCTGTAGGAGACGAAATGACAACACCCCAGTGCAGTACGATACGTTGAGTCAAGAATCAAGCGGCAGTAAAGCCAACTTCAAAATCTTCGGTATGCTGTCACGAAGCTAGAGTTGAGCTTAAATTAGAAATCGTGGACCCATCGGTATATATTTTCCTTACTTTGCAAAATAATTATCTTTAATACGTTGAATAAGTCTACTCAGTTCTAATGTAATTTATTTCAAGTATAGCACCTTTGAAAAGAAATGTTATTTATTGTTAGTAAATAATCTGGCACCTGCATATGGCAATATTTCCATAACGAACAATGAATTAAGAAACTACGCCAATTCTTCGTTGGCCGTCTGTACAAAGACAGCCCGTACGTGATGGAAATGGGCCATTAAGAGCCCGACTGGGGACCTCTGGACTAGACCAATCCAGCCTAAAAAGCGTGTTCAGTAGCGCGCATCTGAAAAGATTGAAAAGTATGGCATTTTTTGTATATTTATTTGTTTACGGGCTTCGTACTAGGCATATTTACGAAAAGGCAGACCTCGTGACAGGTGATCAGCTCAGTAAGGAAGGAAAGTCAATAAAGGTTTTACAAAACTAACGCAATATCCTGTGGAATGAATCTGTTCCTGTACAAAATTATAACGCTCAGAAAAAGTGCACGCAGTCGATACATCTCGTGACAGGCATCAATCAACTTTATTTCTATCTGTTTATACTGTATTTTACAAACACAATTTATATATAAGCTACTCACATGTGCTTAAGTTACAGTTTCGGGAGAAGAAATAATAGAGTATATAAGCGATAAAAGAAAAAAAAAAAAAGATTGCGGATATGAGCAATTGACCTTGAGTGAACAGAAACCATGGCTCGAGCGCTCTTCTGGGGGAAGGTAGTACTATCAGCTGTGTTTGTTTGTCTATATTAGAAAAAAAGGAATAATTTTTTTCATCGTAATTCTATGATGATGATGATGATGATGATGATGAGAGAGAGAGAGAGAGAGAGAGAGAGAGAGAGAGAGAGAGAGAGAGAGAGAGTTTTCATCAACAGGGTCTCGGAGCTTCCTTATACACACAACACGTGCCCCATTCATCTCTTGCAAGCGCTTTGCACTCTTTCAGCAGACTCAGCAGTTTCTCTTTACTGTCCCCAAATCATTTTTGTGTCGTCTGCAAAAGGCAGCTATTTTGGGCTCCTCTCAAGAGCCCCCTTTTCGTGATCCACAATTTTTACATTTCCTCAAGTCATGAACGCTGAAAACAGTCGTTATACACGGAAGAACAAGTAAATCTAGGGAATCATAAAACCGTAACCGACAAATCCATGGGATGGAGCCCTCGCGTGTCGGACCGAATGAGGACGTCTGCAATTAATCCCGGATGATGAGAGATAACAAATGAATAATTGACCTAACAATAATTCCAGACATAGGTCTAGGTCTTCTGGAGGTAGTGGCGAAGTCCTCGCCAAATACTTTGTCAAAACGTTCTCTTTATTGATAAAAAGCTAATGACTATATTTTTTCTTCGTTTTGTCTGCCATATCTCATCCGGTAAAGTTGCATAATTTACCGAAGGACGTCGAATCCTTGCATACTCTTCTGCCGGAAGCACCGCCAAGATTCGCCTGACCGCAGACGGCTACTCGCACCGGTGTGTGTGCGATGATCAAGGTCTCATGATAAGTCAAAAGAAGGAGAAGGCGTGTTTTCCCATCTACGTGTTGCTGATTAAGAAAAAAAAACATTCGAGTCGAATCATGAATGATTAAAACTTATATATAAAGCTTGATTTTTGTCATATCCAAACGACCAAATAACTGAATATGATACTAAAACGTAGTGATTCTTTTAGAATATAAGCGAGTCAGTTTGCTTTGTCAGATAATCTCTGTTTTCGCACGTCTACTAGAAGGACGAGCCAAATATATTCTTCAGAATCTTTTTAACATGTACTCAAATTCACCAGCTCTTGATGAAAACAATCAGAGGAGTATGATAGGCTTTCGTTATGAAACGCTTGACTATCACAAGGAGCCTTCCTGAGATAAAGCAACACTTTCTTAACTGGTCTTCCCAGTCAAAGGATTTCATATGAGTCACGTCCGGTGTTTGTATATATATATATATATATATATATATATATATATATATATATATATATATATATATATATATATATAAGCGAACACCACAGGAATCTTAGTATAGAGACGAAAGCGCTTGGATTTCTGACTATCATTTTCCTGTGGTATTCGCTTATTTGATGAAATCACGTGCATCTACTGTGATTTTTAAGCATATATATATATATATATATATATATATATATATATATATATATATATATATAAAGTGTGTGTTTAGAACCAAATTCTCTATATTAAATTTCCTCTAGTACTCTAGTACTATTGTACCTCTATTCAAAAAAAATTAATAAAATCACTAACATTAAAACATTTAATTAAAATCAAATATATCCCGTAAGAACGTACCAAAATATGTCTGTCTCTTAAATAGATTCGTCTTATTAGCTTTGTGATTCAAATAGTGACAATTCCGTAAGATATCTGCAGTATACTGAAGTAAACTAGTAGGTTACGAGCGCTTATAACCTTGAGAGTGTCATTATCTTGAACCTTCAGAAATGTTTTCTAAACCGCGTAAACCGTTGAGTGTTTTATTCTAGGAATAATTACCACTCACTAGTGGCAGTAAAAGTAGTGAATACCAGCAGTACTCGATAGTTGTATTAGTGTAATGTTGTACGATTAGTGGTGCTAATAGAATGGTACTAGCGTTTGATGGCCGTAGCATGTTATGTTTTTAATTATAATTAATTTTGATATTTTCCTTCTTCTTTTCTTATTCTTCTTAACTTAGTCCCGTTTCTATATGTCAAACTTTGACTAAATATGACATATTCCCAGCTGGATGAACATTCATGAGTAGTTTAACCCTTAAACAGATAACTGTATTTTAGGTGGCAGATATATTAAATTAAAGTATTTTCTGTCCTGTTTCCATGATAAACCTCATCTGTATTTACTCATATGACACGAAACTTTCTCTTTCACACATGAGCTTCGTGTCCTGTGGAGCTATTTCAGGGGCGGTGTCGTGTCTGTGACTGACAGACTGGCCTAGTGCGATGCACGTATATGGAACTGTCTAAAAGCAGTTAATCCTGACATTTTTATTATTCATTTTAATGTGCGCTGCATGGGTTTCTGTAGATGCAACCCACAGTTGCTGACTAACAGCCTGATACGTAATTCTTAGGTCAAATGCAAGGCCGATAAAGACAACTAGATTTTAGTAGATTTAAAATTGAAGATTAGGATTCACTCCAAAAAAAAAAAAGCCTTTTACTTCATCAAAATTGCATAAAGTATCAAATGCATTGATTTTCCCACCGGAACATTTAAGTAGCATAAGTAACGCCAAGTAACAAACTCCAGCGAGTGACTTTACAGCCAGACGGAGAGTCCGTATGCAAATTACGGCTGGAGGGTTCCTCGAAATAAACTGTTGCCCTGGCCGATGCACCTCTTGAATCCGATATCTCTCTCATTTCCAATTCATATCGATGGGAGATATTAGGGAGGGAAAAATGAGGGGTGGGCTGCTCTTCGGGAATATATATGATGCGTTATATCTTCATTAGCATCAACGCCCAGGAGGTTGATTGATATAGGGTCTTAGCAAGTTATTTGGCGTCGCATCTGCAAAGGACACTGACGCCGGAGGGGGAGTTTACTTAGGCAGATGTAGGAAATGCGTTGGTAAACGTCAGGCAGATGCAGATGGGATAACGTTCTGTTTTTGTTAGGTTCGAGCAGAGCAGATGAGGATAACGTTATGTTTTTGTTAGGTTCGAGCAGAGCTATATGCGGCTCTGAGTTCGAGCAAACTTGAATCTAAACGGCAGTCATCGGAAAATCATATTACATAGTAGCATTAATCAAAAATTACAATATACCCGTTATTCTGTGTATTTCATCAGAATAAAAATGGAGTTTGTTAGGCCTATTGCAATATAGTCAGCCAATTCTTGGATAACTATTTCCATTTCGAACAACGCCTGTCTACCGGTATTCTGATGAAGTAAACCCCCTGAAAGATGTATTATAAGTAATATAAATATGTACTATAAGTAATATAACGAAATGAACTAAATTCGTATTTTTTCGTTTAGAGTAAACAGATTACGGTACTCGTCAGACAGCCTGTATAGAACTATAGAGTAAAAGAAATCGGGATTTCCAGTTTTTCGATGAGACTCTCTCTCTCTCTCTCTCTCTCTCTCTCTCTCTCTCTCTCTCTCCTCTCTCTCTCTCTCTCTCTCAAGCACTTGCCAACTATATATCCCTCGGATTTTCCACCGTTAACTACAGATGGCGACTTTCCTGGGAAGGTGGAGCCTAAAGCATTCGGGGAAACGCGAAACAAAAATTATTTCTTTAAACGTTTTTTCTGGTTGTTTGTCTGTTAATTCGTTATTATTATTATTATTATTATTATTATTATTATTATTTTTTTTTTTTTTGCTCTATCACAGTCCTCCAATTCGACTGGGTGGTATTTATAGTGTGGGGTTCCGGGTTGCATCCTGCCTCCTTAGGAGTCCATCACTTTTCTTACTATGTGTGCTGTTTCTAGGATCACACTCTTCTGCATGAGGCCCGGAGCTACTTCAGCCTCTAGTTTTTCTAGATTCCTTTTCAGGGATCTTGGGATCGTGCCTAGTGCTCCTATGATTATGGGTACGATTTCCACTGGCATATCTCATATCCTTCTTGTTTCTATTTTCAGATCTTGATACTTATCCATTTTTTCCCTCTCTTTCTCTTCAACTCTGGTGTCCCATGGTATTGCGACATCAATGAGTGATACTTTCTTCTTGACTTTGTCAATCAACGTCACGTCTGGTCTGTTTGCACGTATCACCCTATCCGTCCTGATACCATAGTCCCAGAGGATCTTTGCCTGATCGTTTTCTATCACTCCCTCAGGTTGGTGCTCGTACCACTTATTACTGCAAGGTAGCTGATGTTTCTTGCACAGGCTCCAGTGGAGGGCTTTTGCTACTGAATCATGCCTCTTTTTGTACAGGTTCTGTGCAAGTGCCGGGCATTCGCTTGCTATGTGGTTTATGGTTTCATTTTTCGTATTGCACTTCCTACATATGGGAGAGATGTTATTTCCATCTATCGTTCTTTGGACATATCTGGTTCTTAGGGCCTGATCTTGTGCCGCTGTTATCATTCCTTCAGTTTCCTTCTTTAGCTCTCCCCTCTGTAGCCATTGCCATGTGTCATCGCTGGCTAGTTCTTTAGTCTGTCTCATGTATTGTCCGTGCATTGGTTTGTTGTGCCAGTCCTCTGTTCTGTCTGTCATTCTCCTGTCTCTGTATATTTCTGGGTCTTCGTCTACTTTTATTAGTCCTTCTTCCCATGCACTCTTTAGCCACTCGTCTTCACTGGTTTTCAGATATTGCCCCAGTGCTCTGTTCTCGGTGTTGACGCAGTCCTCTATACTTAGTAGTCCTCTCCCTCCTTCCTTTCGTGTTATGTATAGCCTGTCCGTATTTGCTCTTGGGTGTAGTGCTTTGTGCATTGTCATATGTTTCCTGGTTTTCTGATCTATGCTGCGGAGTTCTGCCTTCGTCCATTTTCCACTATTCCTGCGCTGTATCTGATTACTGGCACTGCACTGCCCATGTGTTTATGGCTTTTATCATATTTCCGGCGTTGAGTTTTGACTTGAGTATCGCCTTGAGTCTCTGCATATATTCTTTCCTGATCGTGTCCTTCATCTCTTGGTGTTTTATATCCCCTCCTTCCATTATTCCCAGGTATTTGTATCCTGTCTCATCTATGTGTTTGATGTTGCTCCCATCTGGTAGCTTTATCCCTTCAGTTCTCGTTACTTTGCCTTTTTGTATGTTGACTAAGGCGCATTTTTCTATTCCAAACTCCATCCTGATGTCCCCAGATACAATCCTTACAGTCTGGATTAGGGTATCTATTTCCTTATTATTATTATTATTATTATTATTATTATTATTATTATTATTATTATTGTTGTTGTTGTTGTTGTTGTTGTTGTTGTTGTTGTTGTTGTTGTTGTTGTTGTTGTTGTTGTTGTTGTTGTTGTTGTTGTTGTTGTTGTTGTTGTTGTTGTTGTTATTATTATTATTATTATTATTATTATTATTTAGCAGCTTAGCGAGATCATAATTTCTACTCATAGCGATCGCCCGGAGAATTCTCAATGACGATTGAAAACGGAAGAAAGTAAAGTGGAAGGAGTTGGACAGCTTAAATGAGAGGAAGCCAAAGAGAACGGATGAAAAGCAGAAAAAACCAGAAAGCAGTGCACTTGCAAGCTCCAATTAACTTTATTCTAATTTCTACAAATGTAAACGCCAACTTGTTGTGAGGGGGACTGTAATGCTATAGGGAATAGATTATAATTTTAAACGAGTTTCAAAGCAGGTAATGAGTATTTCTCTAAGACAATTTTGCTCAAGACTATCCATTAATATTCCGTTTCTTTTACAATCAAACCTGCAATACTGTAAGGGCCCTGTTTTATTATAACTACAACATTAGTACAGTCAAGTATGCTATATAAGAGTATCGCCCTACTCTCGTTTTACAAGTGTTTAGGTACAGTTATATTACCCAATTATACACTACCGAAAAAGCTATTTTAAATCAGCACATTAATTGCTACGGAAATGCTTGAATATATTAGTAATTCCTTAACGTTTTAAATCGGTAACCGATGTCTGGAAATAAAACGTACAAGATCCATGGATTCCTGAAACTCGTACATATGAAGATGACGTCATCATTGACCCATTAAGAGCGAAAGACCGGCGGTCGGATGACCAACAACGTAGCTATACAATAAAATTCCCACTGAATTTAGATATCAAAGTTTAATAAACTTGGAAGTGGCTATTTATAAGCAGCAATGATAGACAACTTACGTGTTCGTCCATTTGTCAAATTCAGCCGGTTTAAGTTCACAACGGTCTAGTTATTGGAGGTAGGAGCACTGTAACGTCACTCACTATTGGCCAGAAGCTATTTTACTCTCCTGATGTTTAACTAACGTCAACCTGGTGGGAAAAAACGCAAAAAACCAATATTTCCCTCTCGAAACAAGACGAGACGTTAGTGTAAACCTGGGTCTACACTAAAGATATGGTCTACGTTACAGCAAGCCAAGATCTGAGGAGTAACTTGGGTGTAAGTTATGATATTTTTTTTTATGAATTTAACAGAATTAACACTTTTAATTCTGTCACCTTACCAGTCTGGGCCAGAAAGAAGTCTTCCACTTCATTAAGCAGGTCTGCAGTCTCGTCGTGACTCCGATGTTAACCGACGAATAATGAGGCTGTAGACTTATTTCTTTCAGTGCAGCGATAAAGATGGTAGTATTATTCTGTAGGTGCCGACGCCATCTTAACACAATTCAACCCACCAATAGAAGAGGTCTTAATCATACAAAGTCTTGCGTGTCTTGTCGTCAATGATGTTGGTAAAATAAAAAATAATTTAATTTCGCTACTAGTGGATCTCGTGTTAAGCCTTCAAGCTTTAAGTAAGTTTTTTTCATGATGAACTTGCTAAATCCCCATAGAGCTTAAACTGTCTGCTTCTTGCCACGATCAACCAACCACTAAGTGCATGATTCACTGCTTAGACAAGGAGAGCAAATGAAATTTCTTGAAACAAGCCCATAAAAGTTTTCCCAACCACTGGAATCTATTCCAGTCTCGCTGATGACACGTAGCATTGACCAACGAGCCAGCTCGTCTTGCAACACAAGGCTTTTCCTGACTCTATATCTGAGCTAATATTATACCTTGCAGTTACGTTTATTCTGTTTGAGTTTTCCAGGGTAAGGAAAACTCCCTTCACACAGAGTTATTTAAAAAAAAAATGTACGAAGTCTGTCCTGGTGACCTTTCCTGCATCTCTAATTAAAGTCTGTGTTACTCTTGAGAGCGATGTTTTCGTTACGCTGTACGATGTCCGTGGGTTTGGTATGTGGTTTCTGACGCACACCGTAACCACCATTTCTAGGTATAGCCATTCATTCATTCATGAACTAATGACTATTGCTCAGTGGGTGACGTCTAGATTACTAGGCCTATATATGGCTGGGCAGTGCAATTAAGCTCGGTCTTGCAAGATAGTATTTGATAACTTAATGTCCTTAATTGATACAATACTGATAAATCGGCTTAAAATAATAATTCGTATAGAATCGTTAGTGTTCTTTTCATATGCAAGAGATTTGGTATTATAATTTACAGTTGCGTAAGATTTTTTTTCCCGGTGACCAGAAGCAATGGACTCGACTGGTATGCACGCTTTGCAAACCACTTAATGCATAGAAACGTCTCGTGCCCCAACCGGCTAATTCTCACTATTAAGGATATCCTGTGGTGAAAAATATATACCTGGGTTATTTAATTATGTTTTTCATGTCACTACGGTGAAATACGTTACTACCAGTGCAAAGAATAAACCCGTAACTTCGTTGTCTAAAATTCAACTCCAAGTTGTCCGTGGGAGTGGCATATCTTAACGTATGCCAATCGAATAGAGTTCATAAAAGCTTTCTTTAAAGTTCAAAGGTCATACGACTGCTGTTATGAAATGTGGCGCACTGTTTTTTTTAGGGGGGGAGCACGGGTATACGTTGCTTCTAAAATTTAAAAACCGAAGTGCATGATATGGTTTGATCGCATCTACAGTCGTGGCACCATTCAACTGTGCCACAAAAACATCTGGTAGAAGTAGCAGCGTGGATTTGGCCGGCCGGAAATGGTTTAAAAAAGAAAAAGAACCCAACATTCTCTAATGGAAAAGGTCAATTATGACCAAATCCTTTAGAATATGTGACACAGACATATGCCGATACCAAACCGACGACAACATTATCTAAGCAGTACCAAAATAACCGTGACATAATAGTTGTTATGTTCAGCAAAACAAACACAACAAAACCTTCGGTTCAAAGAGGGTACTCGCAGGGCATAAGCTTCTCTTACAAGTAATTTTAGAAGAAAATTGAGTTATTATTAATCTTAGTTTCATTTTTATGAATTAATGATGATAACCCGCATAAATGTTCCGGCAAATTATGATGCTTTGATGATGAGACCTGGTGACTGACATCACGGGGCCCCAAAGGAGATAGTACACATTGTCCGGACGTCAAGTCTCGAGAGCTGCTGCTTAGTCTTCCCCGTCGCCGTTTCCTCTTCTTCTTGGGAGTCTGTCAGTGAGTAAGTAAGTGATTTGTCATTTTTCTTTGATTAGAAATTAATTACGATAACATTCTCAAATATTTCGGTAAACAATGATGGTGACCAAGGGTCCTCCCAAAGGATTTTGTCCGGAAGTAAAGCCTCGATAGTTATGCCTTCTCGTCAACACTTCTTCCTCTTCGTTCTGTTCTTGGGAGCCTGAGTGAGTCAGCAAGAGAAAATAAGTTATTGTGTATATTTTGTTTTGATTGTAAATGGACGACGATAACGGATGAATAACCCTGGGGCCCCAAAAGGAGATTGTCTCAAAGAATTTCTTCTTGTTCTCTGTCGCCATCCCTAACTCCTCTTCTTCTTCTTGGGAGTCTGATTGAGTAAACAAGAGAAAAGAAGCTACTGTGTTTGTTTCGCTTTGATTGTAAATGAACGACGATAACCAAATAAATATTGTTTCAAAAGATTTGTTCTTATTATTCTTCTTCTTTCTCCACCGCCACCTCGTCCCCCTCCGCTTCTTCTTCTTCTAGGGAGTCTGAGTGAGTCAGTAGGGTCTTGGAAACCGTAAGTGAATGACGTCTCTTGTCGTCGTCGTCGTCCTCCTCCCGTGGGTTCTGTAATACGCCAAGGCCGTGCGGCGTGGACAATTCTCCTTCCGAATCGAGTCGGCCGCCGCCCCCAACTGTAGGTAGGCCTGTGCTGGACGCCCTGCGGTGTGGAATTAATCCCATGGAGACTAATCATTGCATGGAGGAACACGATTTTGGTGGGGGGGGACATCCCCCCTATCTAGTTTCTTGGCAGTTGCTTTATACTACTATAGTGCCTAACGCATTTTTGGGTTTGGAGGAGGCGTGGCCGGTTAGGGTAAAATAATGCTCTCTCTCTCTCTCTCTCTCTCTCTCTCTCTCTCTCTCTCTCTCTCTCTCTCTCAAAGCTAGTTTGTTACCAAGGTATGCTGAAGTGTTTAGGCCTGTGACAGGTACGGTGTAAATCTTTCTCTCTCTCTATCTCTCTTTTCGTCATTTGCGTTAATGTCATGACAAGTCTCTCTCTCTCTCTCTCTCTCTCTCTCTCTCTCTCTCTCTCTCTCTCTCTCTCTCTCTCACTTTGTAACATTTCGAGAGGCTTAGTACCTAAATCCTGTAAATGTCAGACTGTCGCTGTGACCTCAAATGACTTGGCAGGTCAGGCTAGGTCAGTCGCACTATTCATAGGCATATTCCATTGAAAATAAAAACTTTGTATCCTATTGACCCTAATGTAAACTAGGTCACTTTAGAACGAATAAGCCTAGGCTAGTCTTGTTCCTTTTATGTCGTGGAAAGAAAAGCCGCGGACCTAAGATTAAGGTTGACTTGACCTACCATATTGTTTCCTTTAGGGCAGCTGGAGTAGGCCAGGCCTACAGGGATTACAGGCTAGGCTATTCGCTTTTGATTATAGGCCATTGATGATTATATAGCCCTATGCTGTCTTTAGTAGATTGTGTGATATTTCTGTGAGTTATCGCGTTGTTGCATTTCCTTCATGTTGAATGTTAGGCTATTGGGCCATTTTGGTTTAAGGCCTTCAGGCCCCTTGCCGTTAGATTGAAAGGGACAAGACGTCATTGAAAAGTAAGAAGGAAATGCAGCGAGATGACCATTGCTTTTTATTATCTACCATGGTAAATGAACGAACAGCGACATAGCAGCCACATCTCTCGGAAAGTGGCCACTTCCCAAAAGAATGCTTGAATTATGCCGTTATTTCGTAATTTAGGGGATAACACTTACTTCAAGAGGAACGTAGAGGTCCCTGTATGCTGCCAGGATGGGCCACAACTCTTGGCAGCGAATTCAAGTAATTTTTCGGGAAGGTGGCTGCATTCCAGGATCGGTGGCCATTTACCCTATTTCTACCGTCTAAAATTCACGTGGTAAAGTTATAGTAGTGTTACTTCAGCATACACATTAGACTAGCTTGCCATATACATACTATTGTATGAATAATTTGGAAAATTGTATTTGTAATTCATCGTTAAATCCATTGAAAAACCTCACCCGTCGTAGATATACCAGATGACACTAGGTTGCTCGACTAAATCATTTTGAAAGTTGGTATCGTATGGGGGAGAGGCTGTGAAGTACTTTTCTTATTGTTATATCTGTATTGTTTTAGTATCTTTTTATTTTATCAGTGTGGAAAAATTTCATGATGTAACACTGAACTAGTGAAACAATCTGAATATACTATGTGTAGCTGTCTTGCATATGAAACACCCCCACCCCCCTACAAAGTGGATCTCGGATCCCAATGTTAGGTTCAGAAAGAGTAGGTTAGGATTTATCCGTGTAAATTTGCCCTTCTTTTGCAATAGACGCAGTCGTCAAAATAGTTCATAACACATCCAAAATATCAGTAAACATTCTTTGTTTACATTGATAATTCATTAGCATGTAAAATTCTGCATTTAGGTTCAAATAAACAAACTGTCTACAGTATACTTACTATCAGCATGGCAACAGTATGGTCTAAGCTCTCAAGGCAAATAAAAGTAGACTATGAAATACTGTACTACTGGGAAACAACTAAGATACACTTGTGACTGTAGCCTAATTTTCCCCGTTACATCAGTGAACCTTTTGATAATAAAAAATCCAATGGATAACAAAGGATGCATAAGATGAAGTTCTTTGTGGTATGAAGTTATATATGCTGCAAAGTTAGTATCACAAGCAGAACTGCATACCTCGGATAAATAGGATACTGGTCACAGAAGATTTTTTGGATCACCTGAAGATTAGCGACCCCTTATACCTTTCCTGAAGAAAATCGACCCCAATATTTTCCTCCTGAAGAAAAGCAACCCCAATATTTTCCACCTGAAAATAAATGATCCCTGCTTGTTGGTGTCTCCAATAGAAAAAAGGAGAAAAAAATATAGATATATATTCATTAAAAACTACTTTATTAAATATTTGTTTAAAACAAATTTAGATAAACTATCAATAGTTAATTAAAAGCGTATTGTCTTGCAATTTCAGTACAAAAATAATCAAACCTACTGTAACCCCTGTGGCTAGCGCGCGTAGCGCAACATTACCTCTTGCCAGAACATATTGAGCTTGCCAAGAATCTTTAAATATGCGGATAAAGCGCGAAGCCCTGTCCCGCCATGGCCTTACTGTAACCCCCGTTAATGCCTCACCTTAAGAAAAGCGACCCCAATATTTTCCACCTGAAGGAAAGCGACCCCAGCGTGTGTTGGGGTTGCTTTTCTTCAGGTGATCCGATTTTAACTATAGCTGGGATGGTGAGGATCATTGCAGTGGTTATATTGACTGATAGCAACACATTGGGATTTCTGCCTAGTGAAACTGGGTATTCAAACTTTTGCTCACTTGACTAATAGTAGAACTCTCCTTGAGCGAAGCCATCTTCAGTGTTTATTATTGTATAATTTTTTTAGTTGTCTCAACGTCAGACCGTGGTGGCAAAATCTGACAATAGGATATATTGTAAAATTCAAGTGATGTTTGCTGTGATAGAAAAGGGTTAAGTTGTAATTGTGGTCAGCATCTAGGAGTTAGTAGTTCATTACTGTACTACACTTGCATTTTCTGTGTATTAAACCATGGCCTTCATGTTTTGCCAGCTGTTGAGGAAGGTTTCTGTACTTTGTTACCATGGTAGGGCATACTGTGAGGGCTCATCAGGAAATGCCAAGGGTTCCTCTTCACCTTAATTTCCTCTCCCTTCCCGAGATTTGGTGCAGAGAAAGTTAAGGGACCAAAACTAATTCAGGGCTTGGTGTCCACCAGTAAATTAGAACAACTTTATCTGTGGATTCTTCATATTAATGCCTTGTTACTCTTAGCTTCAGACTTATTGCTAGTGTATTTCTCAAGTTTTGGATCTTTCAAGTTTTGGATATGTGTCGTACATCCCTTGTTAGGGGTACACCAAGGATCATACGCCTGAATTGCAGATCAGTGTTACAGTACCAACTGAGCAGTTTTTATCTGTTGAATAGTAGGCCTTACATAGGTTGTGTAGTTTTTAATCATTAAGAACATAATCTACTTGAAGCAGTTTCATATCCAGCTGGTTAGGTAGGATGTACTTACTCATTTTGGAAAGGGAATTGTTATCCTTACAGCTACCAAACAGTACCATACTCATGATCTCTGTAATTCTTTTTCTCTTCGTATATGGCATACGATATGCATTTTAGTAGTATGTATTTTCCTGTATGTATGTATGTATATATATATATATATAAGTTCTGTGAAGTATATAGCACTAAGAGGGGTTTTGACCTTCAGTACGGCTGTAAATACGCTAATACCATCTTGTAAAGATATTGGAAGCAACGGAGATCATTAACGGGCGCGCTTATTCGTAGAGGCTTCATTGTGTTTAAAATTGTTGTAATTTTTTAACACTATTAATTGCTGTACAGAATTAAATCTGCTTCGGTATAGTATTGCTTCGTCAAATGCTGGGATCACCTGCACATTGATAGCTAATCTAAAAATCTACCGTACATGGAACCATCACTTTTGGGCAGTGGTCTTTCGCAGGTGCTAACAGTTGTTTTACAGAGCTTGAATTGATGTCCAAAATGATAGAGACCAGTTAACATTACAAATAAGGTCATTAGTGGTGGTGATTGATACTAGTTTTTGAATAAGAGCAACACAATGACTTGGTAAGAACATTTTGCCTTTGGATTTTCATTAGCTAGCCCAGCTGAGGCTGTAATCATCCTTTACATAATTTATTTTTTATATTTTTTTGTTAAACCATAATTTTTTTCAGATTTCATTAGTGCATTTAAAAATCTTGAGTCAGTTTTAGTGGCCCATATGTTGACTACCAGCTAAAGCCTTGAGCTCTAAGTTTGTTAGCAAATTTTGAACTCTTTTGTCACTCCTTTTTTCAACCTTATTTGGAAAACCATAATACATACTGTTCTATAAACCCAAGGGCCCAAATACTGTATGTAAAACAGAATAGTGTGGAAAAATAAAAAGAGAACTAAAAAATAACAAAGAAGAAAATAAGATGGAAAATTTAAAAAGGATATTGTAAGAAATGATCACAAGAAACTCATGTCTGACTCCCCAATAATGAAGCATATGCATCTAGCTTGTAGTAGTATATTAATAACCTGGTAGACAGACAGTTGTTGATTGCCTAATTTGTTGGTGTAATTGGCCTTTAAATGCTTCGGACTGCAGTGAAAGCTTCTGTAAAAGAATTGTCAGTGTTCATGAAAACAAGTACAGCCCATTGACTTTAAAGAGTTTATTTCTTTGGTATTACATGAGACAGACAATCAAATAATTTATGCAAGAAGAAAGCACTTGTATATTGATTCCAAACAGGTGACAACTGGCGGCACTCAGGTGAGGGTAGATATCAGTCATTTCCTCACTTATTGCCTATCATTGCTCTATTTCTCATTTCTTATATCGGTTAATCTTTCCATATTACATGTTACATCATTTATTACCCAGTCATTATTTGTGTTAAGCATTACTGTAATTTTTTCATGCATTTCATTACCACTTTGTTTTCCATGTCCCCTTCACATCCAGGGAAGTCAGGTACCATGTGGTTATTGTACTCATATTTTGATTATGTACAGTTTTAATAAGATTAGCTGCTTCACATTGTCCGTAAGGAAATCTTTTAAACATTATTCTTTAATTCAGGGGCCTTAGAGTAACTGTAGGCATTACCTAAAGTTCTTTGCAGCATCCCTAAAGCCCCTGGCTGCAACCCCTTTCATTCCTTTTACTGTACATCCGGTTTATATTCTCTTTTCCATCTGACATTCTACGGCCTCCTCACAATTAATTCATATTGAAACTGATGTTTTCCTCCTTTTTCACCCAAAGCACCTTTTTACTGTCAATTTCTGTTTCAGCGCTGAATGAACTCTTATGTCCCTGCGCTTGGCCATAGGCCAAAGTTCTATATATATTCTGTTCTCAAAGAACACAGTTGAGTTGATGTCATGGCTTTTGGCAGTTGGCAGAAAAGAGAAAGGAACTTAGTCTCTTATACCAGCTGCTTTCCAGCATGCCAGTAACTTGTTTAGTGTGGAGGCGATCATAGCCTTTTGTGTCACAATCATAGGCAGTGAATTTCATATGAACAACATCCATTTGGAAGTAGTAAAGCAATTTCATTTCAAGAGTGAAGCCAGCTTAGTAGGGGTGGTTTAATTAGGTATTGAAATGCCACTTGAGGGTGGATGCGGCTCTCACCTGTGAGGAATTATGTAAGTGCTTTCTTCATAACATTGTGGACAGTCTGTCAATTAAAATAGCAGAATAACTCTTAGTGAGATGGTGATTAAGGCTTTTACACTGCAGAGAATTATTTGCTCCGTAACAGTTTTAATGTTGATGTTTCAAAACACTGAAGTGATTTTAAAACCAAATTTTTCTTGGTATTGGATTAGTAGTAGCACTATTGTAATCTTTTAGAAGCTTCAGTAGTTGATCTCTGAATAGTGTGGCTTAGTTTTCATTGGTTCCTTCTCTAAGAAATTTTTTGTTATTCTTTGAATTAGTGAACAGTGGAACTGTCTGAAGTACTGTAGTTTATTTAGACGTAGAATTACAATTGAATTTTACTACTTTGTGCTTGAGGTAATTTTGCTTATTAAAATTAATTCAAGAAATTTTTTGGCGTTGTATATTGAATTGCTTAGTCTTGTAGTTTTTTTTTTTTACTTGAAATGACTCTGTACCTCATCATTAACTGTGCGTAATGCGTAGAACAATTGAACTGATCCCTTATGAGCAGCGTCATAATTATCTTTTACTTCCTCAAGTTTTTGAAGTGCTGTTCTTGAGTGCACTAACCTGTGTGATGGTCCCTAGGTTGTAATGTCCACTAGTGGGGGGGACTCCGAATACTCCACCCCTCTCCAGAGTCACCGAACATCTCGGCATCTAGCCTCCCCAACTTCCTATACCTCTGTAAGTTATTGAAAACAGTAACAGTTAGCCAGATATGGGCAGTTTTGTAAGTTTTTTCTTAGATTTTTTTTCTTTTTTTCACATATCTTGATTGACTTTTGTGTACATATTTCATCCCTTTGCAAGGGATTCTGCTGTGATGTCTTGAAGTTAGCCCTTCAGAAATTCTTTGATATGTATGCTTTGAGACAATTAAATGGTATCTCTTATATTTTGTATTGTAGGAGCTAAAAGAATGTCTTGAAACAAGGGGAGGACTGGAAAGCATTCTGTAATAGTTTAAGTTTGAGGTGTAGACTGCAGGCAGTTCTGAATTAAGTTGATTTGCCCTGTATACCTACCATAATTACTGTAATCATTACTAGTTTACAGATAACAGTGTAGCCAGAAATGACAGTTACAGTACTGCTCTTGTGGAGGGACTTCTGTTAAAAATCCTTACTAAGATTCAAGGTACTAGCCCCACAGATTATACTGTCAAATTTTTAACAAGTTGGTTTTCCAATATACTTTACGAAAGTATGAATGACAACACGATGTTTTACATTTGAAAATTGACAAAGCTCAGACAACTGTATTGGTGTATTCCCTTTGATTTTTGTAGTTAGTAAATGTACTCGGGAAAGTTTGGAAGGACTTTAAGGGTAACAGTCATTTATTTTTCCCGAGAACAAGTATTTATTGAAATTATATAATACAATGTTATGAGATGATGTGCCTTTTGATTTCTACAGTATTTAGGAGGGGGGGGGGGTTTCCTTTATATCTATAATAATTTCTCTAATAAATTAAAGACCTAGAATGTGGTCACACACTGGCAGAGATCTTAAGTGACATTAGATAGCAAGTCCATACAGTCATAGTGGCCTAATACCTTTCCAGCACTTCGACTCCGACCACACAATTGTAATGATACATTTAGTCAAGTGCAACAGGAAAAACTGCTGTAGAATGTGTTATACTAATACATATTCTGTATTAGTAAAGAGGCCAACATCATGGGACAACTCGGCAAATGAGAAAGCTGTTTGTTTAGGATTTTAACTTGATAGGAACAAAGCAGAAGGGGTGGACTTAAAATGGTAAATGATGTGGAGAATGGACATGTATAGTTTCAGTTTATATTGATGACTTATTACGGAACCCAGGTGCAAAGAACTTATGCTGAGAAATTAGTTTCTGATGTACCAGAACATAAACCGTACTGTTATTATCGCCTAGATTTTCAATCCTATTGATTTGTTTTCATTGAATACGTAAGAGTTGATCCACACAATTCTCGACAGATTTGTACTGGATTAAGGTGAAAATATAAGTGCCATGCAATTAAAAAAAATAGTGAACTGCTGTTGATACAGTGTTATAGCTCTTACTATGAAGGAGACATCACATCAGATCCTTTCCACAGGTGGAGGTGCAAGCCTATGAAATGTAGAACATAGAGGTTGATAATCCCCTGTTTTCCATTGCCCATCCCTGTGTTAGTCAACAAATATATATATACACAAACTTAGATTGAAGTTTTCTTGTGCCTGATATTCACACTTACAAGAAAACACCACTGTGAGAGTGAGTAGGAAATAGAGAGACTGTCAAATCATATAGCTGCCTTATTTCTAGGGACCATAGTAAGTCGTAGGCTGTGTTGCATGATGAACCACCCTACATTTGTTTTTCATCCCACTCTCAAGAACTAGCCTAGTCACGCTTCGTTTTAATGTAGCCGTGTTTATCAGTTTTTCCTTGCATTGCACCCCGTGAAAATGATCACTATTATATTGGCATTATGAGATCACTGAGTTGCACCTATTATAATGGGGTTCTTCCAGGGAATTTTTTTTGTATAAACGAAAGGTGGAATGGGAGCAGGGGAAGATAAAGAAGTTGGACAGGTAAGCATGAAGAAGTAAGTGCAAACAGATGATGAGTAAAATGCAGAAACCTTGAAGGCTGGAGCTGTATAGAAGCAATGAAGAACCTGTAGTACTGAGTACGGTGTGCTGCACAAGGCCCAGTGGAAATGGTACGAGTGTCATCCCTACAGGAACTCGGCATTAAATGCCCGAGGGTGTGCTGATGGTTTGGAAGGCCTTGAAAATACTCAGTCTTTAGTGGAGAACAATCTGTTGAATGTTGTTTTACCATTGGCATTGACATATATAGTTTTTGGAATAAAGTTTTAAGTGTCTCAACTTGGTCATATTCGTCAGCCTGATTATGAAAGGAAAATAATTGAGAGGTCATTCTCCTTGATTTAAAATCGATCACTGTGGGATTTAGGTGTAGATCCTGTCTTCTTTGTCATATTGTAAGTGAATCAACTTTGTGTGAAATGTTCTGTAGTGATTTAATACATCAGTCTTCCTTTGCATTTCAGCTCGCCCATAATTTTCATTTCAGACCACTGAAGGTCAGAAGTGCTTCTGGAACTAGACATTTACATAATTATGTTTTAAGAAGTAATTAATGAAATTGGTTGTCCTGTATATATTTTTAGGCAGTGCCCGTATGGCTTGAAGGAAGGAACTTGTATGTAGAGGGTCTAGTGTAATCTGCTTTTTTGATATAGTGTGGAACTTTTTTTTTTTTCAGTTGGCCTGGTGATGATTACCAGTAGACTAGAGCAAAGCCTGGAAAGATACAGTGAGACCATTATAGGAAAAAGTGACTTGGGTCCTTCATATGCAGTTACATACCAAAATCCCTCGTACGTGGGTAGTACACTGAAGGCATTACTTAAGATTCTTTGAAGCATCCCTTCAGCCCCTGGCTGCAATCTTTCATTCCTTTCACTGTACATATCTCTGTTCCCGTTCTCTTTCTTCCGTCGTACTTTCCACCCTCTCCTATCAGTTGATTCATGGTGCAACTGCAAGGTTTTCCTCCTGTTACACCTTTCAGACCTTATTACTGTCAGTGTCCTTTTTAGCAATGAATGACCTCATAGGTCTGAGAGCTTGGCCTTTGGCCGAAGTTCTATATTCCAATCTATATGTGCATTCCATACCCGAATCAGTGTATACAGCCTAATGCAGTACTTTCAGATATCCCAGCAAGCTTTCTTTACCTTGCCTTGTAGATTGGCCAACCATCTCTTTATTGTATCCTTGGATTCACTTCTTTCATGACTGGCTTTGAGGTGATGACCATTATTTTGAAGTATACTATAAAATCCCAAGGATCAAGGATTACTAGATTGTCTTCTTCTGGACATCTTTCTTTGTCTAGGTTGGAGAAAGTCGAGTATCATTGTATTAGTACTACATACTTCACTTAGACTAGTACTCCAAGATGGCATTTCCAACTTCCTCCTATGCTGCCTTTCCTTGGCAAAAATCTTCCACTACTCAGGAGGCCAAGAACGACATTCAGAACAGGGATTAGTGATATTGCAAACATTGTACAGTAGTACTCTCTGCATCTGTTGCATGTAGAATGTGGAGAGTCTCAAAGGCTGCCAGAAAATGAAAGCAGTGGTAACCACCAACCCCAGGTCATTTTCTCTGAGGCCTACTACGTACTGTGAAGATGAGATGAGTTATTATGGGTTTGCATGATCAAACACGAACAAGAAACACACAAATAAGCACTAATGTACAGGCACACAGAATAGCATGAATTCACAACACAAAAGGCAAACCAAAGATGATAAACGTGCGGGAAAACACCAGCTTCTGGAAGGAAGGGCAGTAGCACGTCCTTCTAGTAAGGCAGTAAGGAAGAAACTGGATGCATCGGGTTGCTTTTGGGTTGAGAGAGGTTGGCTGAATCTTCCTCTCTCATCTTATTGCCAAAACCCTGTTGCCACCAATACGTATCTTGTTCTACAATTTTATGTTTTTGACCGGTTTCCAGGTGGCGTTAGAAGATTTATCGTCACGTTAGGTCTGTAGGTTCGTTAGCTATGAAAAATTGAAGTTAAAAATTTGTTGTTATTAAACCCTATCTCAGCACCTAGGCTGAATAGTACTGTACTATATCGGTCACATTACAGATTAGTCATTTTCATACAATCAACTTACCTGTCAGATATATACATAGCTAAGACTCCGTCGTCCCCGACAGAAATTCAAATTTCGCGCCACTCGCTACAGGTAGGTCAGGTGATCTACCGGCCTGCCCTGGGCGGCAGGACTAGGAACCATCCCCGTTTTCTATCATATTTTCTCTGTCGCCGGTGGTATCAACATTGTTGCTATTACCTCCTGACTTAGATTCTTATTTCATCCTTTGATCATCGTTTCTCGGCTTTTTGGTGACGTATCTGGATCGTGTTTTTGGCATTCGCTACTGTGGACTGTTTTTGGAATTGCTTTTTGGATTTTTCTCAGTATGTCTGATTCAAATGTGAGTGTGAGAATGTGTGTGAATGTAGGCTGCAGGGTGAGGATACCGAAAGCTTTGGTTGATCCTCACACTGTATGCCGTAAATGTAGGGGGTTTCAGTGTTCTGCTAATAATACTTGTAATGAATGCGAGGGATTAAATGCAGAAGAGTGGAAGACTTTAACTTCTTATTTGAAGAAGTTAGAGAGGGATAGGGTTAGACGTCTGAAAGGTGTGAGTTCAAGGCCTTTTACTGATAATTCTAATCCTACTGATTTAGATTCTCCCTATGTTTCTCATTCACAAAGTGTACTTTCGGAATCGGCCTCGGAAATCGCCGATCTGAAAGCTACGATTCGAGACATGAAGTCCAAAATGGCGGACTTACAAGGTAAGGCTAGTGAAAGTGAGCATTACAGTGAAGTGAGTTCTCCCAGTGTTGTGGAGGGGGCGTTTGATCGTCCCTGCGACGCTCCAGGCCTAGACCTCTTCCAAGCTCCCATGCCCAGAGGAGAAGGAAAGTCGAAAGCCTTAAGGAGGTCGTGGGGAATCCCCAACGGTCAGACGTCCCTTCAGCTAGCTCTGTGTCGTGGCAGGCTGCTCAAGGGCGCTCTAGAAAAAGCGTCCTTCGTGAGTGTTTCTCATTCTCTCCCTCTCCCTCACCTAAACGAGGGTGGAAGGAGTCGAATTTATCAAGACCTCTGAAGCGTCATATGAAAGAACCCGAAATTGATTCGAGCCCAGAGCGTTTCTCAGATGACGCTCCCTCTTCTATTAAGAAGGCGAAGGTGGCGTCAGCGTCACCCGACGAGTACGCAGAAGTACCCTTTCCTACTTCTCCCCCGAGTGATGACGAAAGGCGTCATGCAGTTGACGTGGGAGAAGCTTCAAGGAGAATTATTATGGCAGTTCAAGAGCAACTGACCTCTCTAGTGGGAGTTTTAGCGCCTCGTAGGAAGGACGTTGCGCTTCCAATCAAGAAGTCTCGTCCTCTCTCCCCTGCTAAACGAGAAGCGTCATGCAGACGTGAAGCTTCCAAACATCTTACAGAAGCTTCGGGTTCGAGAGCGAGAGCGGTTGCTTACGAAAGTTTCGTAACGCCAGAGAGACGTGAGACGTCTTTTAGACATGAAGCGTCTTTGAAAACTGTTGGTAGACGTGAAGCTCCGACCAATATTTTGGCGCCAAGTAGGACGCCTTTTGAGAGCGGAGCGTCTTCCAGGCGCGAGGCGTCATCCGGACGTCAGCAGCCAAGTAAGCAGGAGACGTCAGCCAGGACGCTTGGCGGACGAGAAGCGTCATCCAAGCGGGAAGCGTCTTCTTTTTATCGAGAGAAGCCTGAGCTTTTGGGGCCTTCCAAGGCTATTAAAGCTGGGAAGAGGAAAGAATATCATTCCCTTAGCCCCTCTCCTATTAGGAGTTTGTCTCCTCCAGAGGAGGAACGTACAGAAAGGGGAGCGGAGACTCATTTAGATCCCGAGTTGGAAGGAAACTCGGATGATGAATATCAAGGAAGAGAAGGACTGTCGAACTATAAAGTCTTGACTGCCTTGCTTCTTGAGGAGTATGGAGATGAATTGACTCCTGCCGCTCCTCCTTCTCCGCGCTCTCTGTTTTCGAGTGCTAAGACGAAGAAGTCTTCGTCTTTTCTCAAAATGAAGCCCACCATTTCTATGAAGAGGGCTCTACAATCCTTAGACTCGTGGATGAAGTCTAAGAAAGACTTAGTAAGAACGGTCTTCTGCATGCCTCCAGCGAGACTAGCTGGTAAAAGAGGCATTTGGTATCAGACGGGAGAGAATATGGGTATTGCTCTCCCGTCTACGTCAGAAGCAGACTTTTCGACCTTAGTTGACGCTTCACGTCGACAAGGTCTCAACTCGGCACGGATTACGTGGGGCATTTCTGAACTGGACCATCTCCTCAAGGGACTCTTTTATGTATTGGAAGTTTTCAACTTCTTAGATTGGTCCCTTGGGGTGATGTCCAAGAAAGCCCATGATTCGGAAGGAATCGAACCGGAAGCCCTTTTGTGCATATTGTCTTGTATAGACAAAGCGGTACAGGATGGCTCTTTTGAAATCTCCTCTTTGTTTGGAGCAGGTCTTCTAAAGAAGAGGACGGTATATGGTGCCTTTTTAACCAAGGCAGTCTCCCACGCTCAGAGGGCAGCGCTGCTGTATTCGCCTTTGTCTGACTTTTTGTTCCCTTCTCAGTTGGTGAAGGACATTGCTCATTCATTAACTGAGAAGGCGACTCAGGATCTTCTGACGCAGTCAGTAAGGAAGAAGAAGCCTGCTTCTACATCTGACAAGAAAGGACCGAGTACATCGGTTCAGCCCTTTCGAGGTGGTCCGACCTCCAGACCTCCCGCAAGAAGGAAGGCTCCGGAGAAGAGAGGTAGGTCTGCCTTTCGTCCCTTTAAAAAGGGAAAATGAAGCTTCTCTCCTCCAAACACCAGTAGGTGCCAGGCTCCTGGGATTTGTGGAGGCCTGGACACTTATAAACGCAGACGCGTCATCGTTGGCTATAATAAGGAAGGGATATCGTATCCCTTTCCTGAACACTCCTCCCCTAACGTCAATACCAAGGGAACTAACAGCCAAGTACAAGGATCCTGTGCTGAGGGATACTCTTCGATCGATGGTGGAACAAATGTGGGACAAGAGAGCGATAGAACTAGTATTAGATCAAAACTCCCCGGGGTTTTACAATCGCCTTTTTCTGGTTGCGAAAGCCTCGGGAGGCTGGAGACCAGTACTGGACGTCAGCTCTCTGAACAAATTTGTTCGGAAGGAGAAGTTCTCCATGGAGACTTCTGCTTCAGTCCTGGCGTCATTACGACAAGGAGATTGGATGGTGTCTCTAGATCTCCAGGACGCCTACTTTCACGTCCCGATCCACCCTTCATCGAAGAAGTACCTCCGTTTCATGACGGGGGGAAGGATCTTTCAGTTCAGAGCCTTATGTTTCGGCCTGTCCACAGCTCCTCAGGTCTTCACAAGCCTGATGAAGAATGTGGCGAGGTTTCTTCACCTCAAAGGAGTAAATATCTCTCTGTATCTGGACGACTGGCTCATCAGGGCCAGATCAGAGAGACAGTGTTTGGAGGACCTGAAGTTAACTTTAGATCTGATCAAAGCGTTGGGATTGCTCGTGAACCTCGAGAAGTCGCAGCTGACCCCCAGACAGGACTTAGTCTATCTGGGGATTCGGATGGATTCTCGGGGTTTTCGAGTATTTCCTTCGCAAGAGAGAATCGCAAAAGGTTTGCGGATAGTCTCTCTCTTCTTAAGGAAGGAACATACGTCGGCGAGGGAATGGTTGAGCCTTCTAGGGACCCTTTCCTCGCTCGAACAGTTCTTCCCACTAGGAAGACTTCATTTACGTCCGCTTCAATTCTTCCTCAAGAAGTCTTGGAGTTGGAAAACTGGACAACTTTCGGACGTCTTTCCCATTCCAGTGGAGATAAGATCGCACCTGGAATGGTGGTTGCCCCCTCTGGAAGAGAACAAAGGGATCTCTCTAAGGACACAGAACCCAGACCTAGTGTTGTACTCCGACGCGTCGGAGAAAGGTTGGGGAGCAACATTAGGCTCGAAGGAGGTGTCAGGCACCTGGGAACCAGCGCAGGTGACTTGGCACATAAACTGCAAAGAGCTCTTCGCCGTGCATCTGGCTTTGAAGAGTCTAGAACCTCTGGTGTCGAACAAAGTAGTGCAAGTAAACGTGGACAACACCACCGCACTTGCCTACATTCGAAAACAGGGAGGGACTCACTCCTCGTTCCTTTACGAACTGACGAGAGACCCTTTTGCTTTGGACGTCTCACAGGAACATCTCCCTTCTGACAAGGTTCGTGCAGGGAGTAAAGAATGTGAGGGCGGACAGACTCAGCAGGAGGAACCAGGTCCTTCATACAGAGTGGACCCTACACGAGGAAGTGTGTCAAGATCTCTGGTCGCTGTGGGGGACACCTCATGTGGATCTCTTCGCCACATTCATTTCCAAAAGGCTGGCAGTCTTTTGCTCGGTCGCGGAAGATCCAAGAGCTCTTATGGTAGACGCCTTCCTGCTAGATTGGTCTCGAGTAGACGTATATGCTTTTCCTCCTTTCAAAATCCTGGGATTAGTAATGAAAAAGTTTGTGGCGTCAAAGGAGACGAGGATGACATTGATAGCCCCCTTTTGGCCGGCCCAAGATTGGTTCTCGGAGGTGGTAGAGTGGATCGTAGACTTTCCAAGATCCCTACCAAGACGGACGGATCTTCTCAGACAACCGCACTTCAAGAGGTACCATCAAAACCTCCCCGCTCTCGCTCTGACTGCCTTTCGACTATCGAAAGACTCGTCAGAGCGAGAGGGTTTTCTCGCGAAGTGGCAAGCGCGATCGCGAGAGCACGCAGAACCTCCACTAACGAAAGTATATCAATCGAAGTGGGAGGTTTTTAGAAGGTGGTGTAGATCTAAGAAGTTGTCCTCCTCCACTACCTCTATAGCGGAAATTGCTGATTTCCTTCTATTCCTGAGAGAGCAATCTCATCTAGCTGTATCCACAATAAAGGGATACAGAAGTATGCTCTCGGCTGTCTTCAGGAATAGAGGATTAGATCTGGCAGATAATAAAGATCTCCACGATCTCATAGTCTTTTGAGACTTCAAAGTCGAAGGAACCGGTCCCTCCGAACTGGAACCTAGACGTGGTCCTCAAGTTTCTTTCATCTGAAAGATTCGAACCTCCTCATCTGGCTTCGTTTCGAGACATCACCAGAAAATGCCTATTCCTATTATCTTTAGCTACGGCAAAGAGAGTTAGTGAATTACATGCTCTGCAAGATAAAGTAGGTTTCAAGGGAGACTCAGCTATTTGCTCGTTTAAGACACTGTTTTTAGCTAAGAATGAGAATCCCTCGAATCCCTGGCCTAAGTCATTTGAAGTCAAAGGCATATCGAGTCTCGTAGGAAGAGAAGCAGAAAGATCTCTATGCCCTGTAAGAGCTCTAAAGTTTTACATTCAGAGAAAGCATCAGATGGGAGGCTCTAGACAAGGTCTTTGGTGCGCGGTAAAAGACCCCACAAGACTGATGTCCAAGAATGCGCTGGCATTCTTTGTGAGGAACGTCATTACAGACGCGCATAAGGTCTGTTCTGACGAACAGTTACGACTGTTGAGAGTTAAAGCTCATGAAGTGAGAGCAGTAGCGACGTCTCTCTCGTTTCATAAGAATATGTCGCTTAAAAACATCATAGATACGACATTTTGGGAGATGCAACTCAGTATTTTGCATCTCATTACTTGAAAGACGTTCGTGTGACATATGAGAAGTGTTTTTCTCTAGGTCCTTTCGTATCGGCGGATACGATTCTGGGTACGGGAGCCGACACCAATCCTTAAAAGTATATACTTTTCTTCTTTTTGGATATGGTCTGGAGTCTCTTCGAACAATGGAGGACTTGGTTTAGCACGGGCGGCCGTCTATGTTGTTCAGTAAGAGAATCTTGTCATATCTAATTAGATGAGTATAATTTTTTTTTAGAAATTATGTATGTGTGCGTAGTGGTTTTGAGTTACGGTTGTTGTGACGAGTTCGGGGATAACTCGGAACAATCCTTAGTTCTAGCATATGGTTAGGATCAGGTGGTCGGGATTGGTTGTGTGCTCCTTCATAAGGTGTATTGTCATATAAGTGGATCAGCACCCATTGACAAAGTCCTTTCAGGCTCTGCCGAGTAAGCGGATAAGACCCCATCGGCAGACCCACAAGAACTCTTGGCCATAGATCATATATCTCGCTAAAGTTTCTTGAGGTGATGCAGACTACTGGGCAAACACCCACGAAGTCTACCACCTATCAGGTAGGAACCAAGGTTTTATTTATACCTACAACATATGTTGTTTACCTGTCTATTCCATATAGTAGCTGTCTCTTTCCCTCCACCGAAAGGTGCCAATCAGCTATGTATATATCTGACAGGTAAGTTGATTGTATGAAAATGATATTGTTATGTTACAATAAAGTTTCATACATACTTACCTGGCAGATATATACATAGCTAAGACTCCGTCGTCCCCGACAGAAATTCAAATTTCGCGCCACTCGCTACAGGTAGGTCAGGTGATCTACCGGCCTGCCCTGGGCGGCAGGACTAGGAACCATCCCCGTTTTCTATCATATTTTCTCTCTTCCACCTGTCTCCTGCGGGGAGGCTGGGTGGGCCTTTAATTGTATATATCTGCCAGGTAAGTATGTATGAAACTTTATTGTAACATAACAATATCATTTTTCATGTGTTTATACAAAATGATAGACTATTGCAGATATCTAATTGAAGCCTTTGTCCTTTATAGCTATTAATTATTGGTCTCCGAACTTTTGCTAGTTGAGAGAGAATCCAGCTGCTGCTACTATTTTGAAGCCAGTAATGTTGGCAGTAGAGGGAGAAGATCAGCTAATGTTGACAAAAAGACCCTTATTATTAGTAGTATTATTATTCAGATGATTAACCCTATTCATACGGAACAATCCCACCATAGGAGCCATTGACATGAAAGTCAAGCTTCCAAAGAATAAGGTCTTCATTAGAAAGAAGTAAAGTGAGGTAAAGGGAAATACAGAAAGAAGAGATCTTACTTATTGAAAAAGAAAAAATAAATTAATAAATAAAAATATATTAAAATGCATGTATGTACTGTATATCAAGGCTGGTATTTATATTGTCACATTGATGAACAGATTTCATAGTAGTACACTGTACTTATGGTACATTTTCAGAAAGCTTTCTCAAATATCTTCACAAGCTTTTACGGTACAGTGATATACGATACTTGTCAACTTCTGAATTGAAATCGCTAGGATGCATTTTGCATATCTGTTTGATGCACTCCTTGTCAGTTTGGGTCTTAATGGGTGGTGGTAAATGCCCCCACTTTTAAGGGTGATGAGGTTGAAAAGGTTATTCAGCAGGCACGTGCGTTCAATCGCTCTTTTGATTGATCTGTTAATACCCAAATTTCGTCAAAGCTTATACAAATGCCCGTTCCCCGAGCTTTAGTGGATCAGACTGCCAAAACTGTTAGATCCAAGTTTGTAATTGGGCAATGAGTTCTCTTAAGCAATGTTCATGAACTGCATCTTGTACAGCTTTAGGTTACTTCTTGTATTAAGTCTGTAGCTAGTTTTTCTTTTGTTACAGGAATGCATTACAATTTCTTTTGAAGTTATCCTGTGTAAGATTTAAGTACTTTATAGTTTTAGTTTATATTTTAGTCGCCCTCCTCCTTGCCCAAATATTACCCAAATATTTTTAATCTGTTACATTTGTTTTAGCATTGGATTAGTTATGCCTTTACATCAAACCAAAGGTCTTAAGTTATTGGTGTTACTTTGTAGAATATTGAATCTTACTGGTTAAGATGGTTTGAACTGTAAGCAGCATGCTATAAATGGCTCATAAATTGTCTTCATTCAGCAGACCCTATAGTGATATTTATAGTTTTGTCGTTGCAGTTTGATAGGGGATAATAACTGTTGTCCAAATTACCAGTGGTGATTTGGAAAAGCACCTAGGGGTGTGAGTGTGTCCTATTTGCTCAATGGAAGTTGTATTGGTAATATTAACCTTATCTAAGCTTAAATAACATTCACTAGTGTGTTTCAGATTGGACCTTGAAAATTCGGATGTATATTTTAGTCCTTTGCTCAGTTTAGATCAGTGATAAATACAATTCATTTCAATACAAATTTCATGAATTATGTTATTTTCTCACAAGTCCATCATATAAGTAAATATGGTGATAATGTGTGAAAGCAGAGTGAAAATATAGTATTACCTTCATTATATAGATGGGACATTTCAAGATATGTAATGAATCTTTGGTATTTTGGGGTGGGGTCAGTTGGTTTGCTTGCACCAGATCTGTACCATTTACTGACACATTAGACTATGTACAGTATTTTCACATGAGGCACTTTGTAGGAAGTAAGAAAATTCTGTTGAAGAATGAAGAATTCATCCCTTTTTCTCCATATATTCATTTTGTGCAGTGGGCACTAGTCTAGTGGTCTTCTTCCGGAGTTGAAACAGTTGGATCATCTATATAAATTGTTTTGTTGTTGATAAAGCCTTGTATTTCTTACCTCATTTGACTCAAGTTAAATGTTTAGTGCTTTAAAAGTAGACTGTGTTAGTACGTACTATAGAAAAGTACTTTGATTGGTTTGTTTACGTAGTTAATATGTTAGTAACTGTACTTGGGTAATAGTAATTCTACTCAATAATTTCTGTAAGTTAATGTTGTCTGTATAGCTGATCTTGAGAAATTTAGAGCAAGTTCTTGGAAACATCGTTTTTTTTTCATCACTTTAGAAGAAATGCATCGGTAATAAAAGCTTTTATATTTCAAGTGATTACTTTAACCTTGCAAAAAGTTACAAAATTCATTTAGATGAGAATAAGCTGCCAGATACGTTCATACCTTTGTGTCTATTGTCTTGCTGAATTCATGTTAATAGTAGGGTCTGCTGAGTCCAGAACAGTATTTTCACGGATGAGCTGTGCTCTTAGGAGACTAATGCATTTGTCCATTTCCTTCCCTCAAGGTCTACTATTCTGCTCATGACTTGCATGATCCAGAAGATATGTCAGATATGGATGCCGATTTGCTGCGGGACCACAACGACATAGTTCTTGATGACTTGAATGGGGAACCGCCAAATAACACGCAGAAGGTAAGGCGAGACGGTTTATTGACTCGGTGTTTATAGCAGTGTTGAGCAAAATTCTCATTTGCTGTTCACACTTAGGTTCAGGTTATAGAGATTTACTTGCCTTTTTTTGCCAGCTATTGCTTAAGGTTCTTTGCAGTGTGTCCCTTCAGCCCATAGGTGCAACCCTTGTCATTCCTTGTATGCCAGCCATTATTACTTAAGGTTGTTTTCAGTCCCTTTGGCCCCTAGCTGCAACCCATCTCATTCCTTTTACTATACTTGCATTCTTATTCTATTTTCTCCATCTTGCTTTCCACCTTCTCCTAACAGTTGATTCGTAGTGCAGCTGCGGGGTTTCCCTCATGTTTCACCTTTCAAGCCTTTGTACTTTCAGTTTCCTTTACAGCGCTGAATGACCTAATAGGTCCCAGCTCTTGGCCTGTGGCCCAAATTCCATATTCTATTCAAGAACTTTCAGAATACTTTAGCTGTTACATTTTTGAGTGGTTATATTGTAAGAAAGGCAAAAGTAGTAACAGGGACCCGAAGTATCAAGAGGGGTGCTAACAGACAAGGCGAATGGACTCATTGTATTCCAACATGGAATTCAACGTAGAATCATTTAGAGAATGAGACCATTTAGCATGGCTGTGTATGGTGTAAGCTGAAAGATTTAAGAAGATTTCAGTATATGGGTGAGTTAGCTAACTTATTACTATTAGAATTAAATGGTAGAATTAGGTGAACATTAGTTAGAGAATGTTGTTCCTAACAGATTGTATTATAATTCATTGTGAATTGAAGAAAGGAGTACGTATATACATGGAAGACAGGGTGTAATAGCAGTATTGATTGAAAAGTGTAGTTACTTTAATGTAAATTTTGACACTAAAAATGTAAAGGAAGTAACTTAAATGAATACTACTGGACATTTTTCTATTAATCAAAAGTATGTAGTATACTGCATTTTTGTTGCCTATGTCTGCTGTGAAAATTGCTGAAAAGAACACTTTGTATTTTTGTTGTAGGTTGGGCCTCAGCCTGATCTATTCTTTAAAGATGGAGACTCGAGCATCGATTATGTTTTGGTCTCACGGGAGACAGAGCCTGATGCTCCCAACACCGCAGAGAATGAGGACCGCAGAGAGACTTTTGAAGACCACCTCTGCAAGGAAGGCCTTCACCTGGAAATCGATCAAGTGGAAGGTGTACCCCTCAGGTTAGTTTCATGTGTTACCTGGAATGAGGAATACATACTATTGTTTCATGTTTTATCTGGAGTTAGGATTACTATAGTTTCATGTTTTACCTGGAATGAGGAATATTATACAGGCATTCCCTGGGTTACGACAGGTTCGGGTTACGACGTTCCGAGGTTAAGGCGCTTCTCAATTATATTCATCAGACCTTATTTCCAGGGTTAAGACGCCTACAACGCTCATCTGGCAGATGAATTATGACACCAAAAATGCAAAATAATCAATATTTGAAGGTTATTTTGATGAAAAATGCCATAAGAATGCAGTTTACATAGTTTTCAATGCACCCAAAGCATTAAAAGTAAGGTTTTCTTAGGATTTTTTTACGATGTTCCGGCTTACAACGATTTTCTGCTTACGACGGGTCTCAAGAACGGAACCCCCGTCATAACCCAGGGACTGCCTGAAGTTTCATGTTTTACCTGGAATGGGGTGCTGATAAGGGAAAAGAGCCATTAACCGAACTCAGCGATTTATGAGCGCCAAGTTTTGGAATGGCGCCTGTGTTAGGTATGTTACTGCACCATAACTATTATTGGCACCTTATGGCACCAGTACCCGATTTTGTGGGGCTAGACAAGTGCCGTAAAACCAGATCACCATTAACCATAAGTCTGGACTTCTAAGAGTGAATCCCTGTTTTCTAGGTTCGTGAAGGTTCATGCACCGATGGAGGTGTGCACTAGATATGCCGAAATACTGAAGTTGCGAATGCCAATGAGAGAGGTAAGCCATTCTCTTCCGTTCTTTCAATTTCAACTAAGTAATGTTGAATTGAGTAGCGGTTTTGTTTCCAAAATTTTGTCTGAAATGTTAATGTTGAATGTGTTGTTTACTTTTATACTGGTTTTTTAAGCATTGTTCATTCAGTGTGTCATTTGATCAGACTTCAGACTGAATATGTCAATATTTCATAGCTATGTTCATGCAGTTATGTATTTATTTTGCAGTACTTTTTGTGTTGTCTATAGCTAAACTACCAAGTTTATTTATAAATTTTTTTTTTATTGTGAAATGCTATTTGTGTAGCTTCAGTGGCTATATGATAGATCATTTTTTGTTGTTTACTTAATGAAGTTTGTGCTCTTCCTGAAGAAGCACTTATCTTTTGCTGGAGTAATATGAATTGTTTTTGTTATCGAGTATTAAGAGTAATAACCAGTGCGACGGGTTTCTGTGGATGGATACTTGCGAATTCAATCATGTGATGTGCGATTTGAATATGAACAGTCCTGAATGCATGAATATACAGTGCTCCTCCTGTATTCGCAGGGGATGGGTACCGGACCCCATGTGAATAGTTGAAGCCTGTTTTGTTAGTTAAAACTCAAGGAAAACCCACTAAAAATGTTTATTCCTGGTTTTTTAAATTGATAAAAATAAAAAAAAACAGGAATTTGTGGATATTTCTCAGAGAAAAATACAGCAAATAGTAGGTGAATTTCCCGCGAATAATGGGGTTATATGTTCCAGAGAGAAATCTGCGAATACAGGAAGTTGACTGTAGTACTAGTTTGTTTTCTACTCTTGCATTTTGTCATCATGCCATTAAGTGAAATTTATAAAATTCATTTGGAAAAGGGTTGTGGCCCTAATTATCCAGCCTTTTATTGCAGGGATTTTTGCCAGTGTGTATCAGTGAAAGGAAGCTGTATGCAATACCCAAGCAGGCATCCATCTTCCCATCTTTGTGCATCTTGATTTAATCACATAGCCCTCCTCACTATATCTATCCCTATTCCAGTCTCACACCACACTTCTGGTGCCTTGTTTTCTTTTTATCATATTTTGTGGTTCCATCTTCCATGTTTTATTTCTGTATTTTCTGACTCATTTTTTATTATGTTTTAATCCTTTTGGACTTAGTTATTTTCAAGTTGCCATGTTTGTAGCATTTTGACAGTGATATTCTTCTTCCTGCTTTCCCTCACAATCAGGTCAGCTCTCGGCCATCTTTGTGGTGGTCGGCTTGCCTTGCCTGTCATGACAAATAAAATCTTGTTCTTTTATGTCACCTATGCATCTCTTAGTAATAGAATCAATCTGCATTTCAGAAATTTCCAAGACGTTGGAATAATGTTGTGGTGTTGACTGCAGACCGTAAGATTTTTTTTATTTTAGGGTAATTTTTTCTGGGTTTCATTATGTTGGCTGATTTGATGCTTTCCGTATTGGTTACATTTTGCTCTATCCAGCTCAGAAAGAGTTCATTTGGGAATATGTGTTACTCGTTGTGTCTTATGTTTTTTAATATTATTTTACTGTATTTCTTCATTACCTTAAAACATCCCTAGAACAGGCAGTCTTTAGTAACTACTATAACTTATGTGATGGTTACAGGGCTGGAATTTGCAGTGTAAACCTGGTGTTGTTTATTCATTTATAGTATGTATGTTTAGCTTTTGATTCTTTTTTCAGCTGTCTAATGATTGCAGGAAATATTTTTCAACTGTTATAGTACATTTTCATCAGCAAGTCTAGTTTCTCTCTCTCTCTCTCTCTCTCTCTCTCTCTCTCTCTCTCTCTCTCTCTCTCTCTCTCTCTCTCTCTCTCTCTCTCTCTCTCTCTCTCTCTCTCTCTCTCTCTCTCTCTCTCCCCCTATTCTGCGTCCCTTGAGCCACTTTAAATATCGTTAAACAGTACTTTATAAACGGAGGTGTCTTTATCCTTTACTGATATTTTGCCGTAGTTATAAATTCCAGATGTTCATTTGAGAAATTATTTTAGTGAGTGGGAATGCGTAGATTCAAGGTTTGTGCAGTTTCTGAATTATGCTTGTATTGGGGTACAGTTATGAGTGATATTTACACCAAAGAGGCTTCTAAAGAATGTGGTGTTCATTAGGAAGTAGTAGGAGATAAAGGGAAATGCAAAAGGAAAAGATCCCACTTATTAAAAAAGAAAAAATGAATAAATTAGTGTAGATAAAAATGTGTTAACATGCAAGTAGAAAAGTATTAGCGTATGAATGCATTGTATCTTTGCTAAAACTTCTGAAGTTTCATTGGCAGACCTCAGCCTTTAATCCAATATGGAAGGCAGGGATTTAAGAAAAATAGATGAAAGTGAGTTGTGTTTATTTTTTTAAAAAGAAGCTATCAATACTCTTGTTATTACGATTATTATTGTTAAATTAGTTTAAGGAAACTGCCAAATCTTATTTGTAAAGTCATGGGGCTTACCTAAAGGATTTAGTCCTAGATGAGAAATGAAAGCTTTAGCAAATTAAAGGAAAATGAGTTGGACAGTTGAGAGGGAAGTGGCCGAAGAGAACTGATGAATATTAAAGGGCAAAAAGCAGTGCAGCTGCTGCTGAAGGGTTGCTGTGAACACCATCTTCAGTGTACCATGTGGGACACACTGTACGTGGTAGCCTCTACCTCCCCCCCCCCCCCCCCCCACACCACACACACACACACACACACACACAGGGAACTTCTCCATATAGTTTTCAAAGATTTATCTTCCTGAATTCCTTCATAAATAGAAACTGCCTGATCTTCCTGAAATCTTTCCTTCTCCAGCTGTGTGACAACCTTTTCTGATCCAAAAACTCCATTCAAACTAGTGTCCTACTTTTAATGAACAAAATCTTACTCTATTCCAAGAGTTGTAGGCTATACTCCCATTTGTAATATCAGTTATCAAACCAGTCTAACATGGACAGGTTTTAGTAATATACCCAATAATTCAAGGCTGTGTTTTCCCCAGTCTGAAGGCACTATAGATTTTAGAATCATTTGGACTTTTTGGGAATTTTATTTTTATGAGTTTAATGCTAAGCAATGGGTTGAAGTGTGTCTGTTCATCCAGTTACTATAATATGGTTATTGGGGGTCTGTGGGCATTTGTGTTATTACATATGTACAAGTGAAAGGCAGTAGTATAAGCCTGAGGACATTTTGATTAAACAAAAAACTACAACGATAGGACATTCTCTTATTAGAGAGTACCGCTGCAAGTTGGATAAGAGTACGCTAGCTCTTGAAAGCTTTGAGGAAAGGGAAATATTGCCTTATGAGTCTTTACTTCAGGGTTGCAAGAATTAGATCAGTGCATTTTGTATAATTTTGTTTTTTTTATGTAACTTTATAACCACATTTCTGTTCTGTATGATGTATTGTAAGCAAAGGGTGCACTACATTTAAGAAAACTGACATGAGCCTTTAACCTGTCTCCACCTCAAGTGTGATGGGCCACTCAGGAAGAGCTTTTTGGGGAGAGTTGGCGATCTGTTTCAGGAGTTGGTAAGAGAAATGGTAATGTGTAACCCAGAGGCACCAGTTTCCCCAACCTAACCTCTAACAATATTGACAGTCACAGGGATTTGTTTTCATTAATAACACCATTTTGATTTTTGAGTTCGTTGTATAATTCGTCTAGTTTTAGCATTTCGCGGAGCAGGCTACAGCCCTCTCTCATTAGCGTTTGTCTAGGATTGTGGCTGCCTGCTACGAATAGGAACAAGCAGAGTTTGATGGGTTAAGCACACAAACTTTTGTTTCCATTTCCATGAGTTTGAGGTTTTCAGTGAGGATGTTGATACATACTCTGTAGATACGTATTCCATAGGGCTCTCTTTGCAGCAAGATATTCTTTAGTGTCTTGATTCATTTGGAAGCTTATTTCTGTGTGTCTTGTTCTGTAGCTGCTTTTTGCTGTGTCTGTTGAGTTCTTGTAGAGCATGCTGCTGAATCTTGTGTTGTGTAAACTAGTGCAGTCTTAGAATAGATGAGTGTTTATCAATAATGTGAAGTTCTTATATGATTTGATGTTTACAGGTAGTGGAATTAAGGAAGATTTCTTTAGGTATATTTGTTCTATAACAGTGTTGTTCAAGCTATTAATCCTATTGCTCAAATTTTGTAAATTTCTTGCTAAGAGTAAAGGGTAAGAAATAATTACAGTATTCTAGGTCATCACAGTAGAAAGGGTTTTTACAGTGTGAATTTTAGTTGTCTGTAAATTAATGCAACATTGGAATCTGTCCCAATGATGCAAATATCCTTGCATTTACAGTCATGTTAGGATTAATATCAAGATTAAAAACTACCTAATTGATAATATATTTTAATGCTGCTATAAAGCACTAATTAATTTTGGGCTAAGGTTTTTAGCTAAATCACTAGAGATATTCTCCACAGTTAGTTTTCAAGACTTAAAATGGAGTTGTTTTTACTCTTTGAATTGAATAATAAGAAGCAGGCTAAGCTCTGGTGAAATTGCTTTGTCTCCAGTAAAAGGAGAATCACACAAAAATTGTATGAGTGAAGAGAAATTAAATTAATCAAATTATTGACAGTTGAAATAAGGAAGGCTACAGTGACTGTGTACGTACAACGCTTGGTAGGTGGAAGTGTACTGTATAAAATTTTTTACTTATTCCTGTACTGATGAATACTTTTTCTTTTTCTTTAATTTACATCTCTCACTGAATACCATTAATGAAAAAATGATTTTAGTTGGTTAAACTTGATGATTGTCCAACAAATGTTTGCTAAGTATTTCTTTTAAATGCCGAAGTTCTTTCCTGTAAATTTTGCGAGTGAGAGTACCAATCCGTGTCTTGAATTTAAATGCATTTGAGGTTTGTAAGTTTTCTGATATCTTCAGAAGCAACAATTTGCTAATTTAGGATTTGGATCTCCAAATACATATCCCCCAAGTTTTCTCTTCAATAAAAGTTTAAAATTGAAACTATTGTCCTAAATTACTGTTCTTCTCTTAGGATGTACAGTATAACTAGGTGCAGAATGGGCTATTTTCTCTGAAAAGAATCTCAATCAGTATGAGGTAAATGTCCTGGAAAACCTAATTGTAAAAATGACACTGAATAGAAAATTAAATGAAGTTTGTTTCTTCAAATTTCTCATGAGAGTATATAGAATGTGCTCTTACTATGATACTCTGATGACTATGATATTATTCAAGAGAATCAGATTAGGTTGATCCCAGCTTAAGGTTTTACATGGTGACTGCAGGAATTATGCAGTTAGCATATTGCAAACATTTTTGCGACTTTATTAGTATTTTCCAAACACCTTGATCCTCTTTATGGGTTGTTGCATACTGTAAAAGTATTGGGTCCTTGAAGTGGACTGATTGGCAAAAAAAAAAATACCATAGTTACTAGGATTTGGCAGAAGTTAAAGTCTGCATGTTCTTGGGTAATCCACTACTTAGTCTGATTGCTCTGACGCTACAAGCAAGAGTCATGAGGATCTAATTTAAGTGTTTCAAATATTTGTAGTGGCTGCCTTTTAGATGTGGTTATTCTCTTGACTAGGATGGACAAAAAAAAAAAAAAAAATCTGCCATGTAATGCTGATAAGAATAAAACCCACTGAATGTTTCATTTTAAGAAGCTTAATCATGGAACACCTGGAAGACTCGCCATTGGTTCTGTTTCAGCAGTGTTTGATATTGGTAAGGGTCAGAGAAGCATGCAGTAGGCACAAAAGAGCAGAAAGTGAAAAGAAAAATGGCATAAAGTGTTTAACTGGTCACCAAATTCAACCCAAGCATAAGGTTATGATTTCTGTACTAATGCAAAGCTCATTTAATGATGAACAATTGCAGTCACTTGTGATCATTCTTGCCATTCTGTTTTTAAGGAGATATCAGATGTTGTTGGAAAATGACAGCATTATAGAAAGAATGTGCTCTAGGAAATGTGTTTACAAGCTCATATTTCTGTTTTATAAACACTGTAATTCATGCAGTGACATTAAACCGAAGAATAGACTTCATTTTTCAAGTAGCAAAAGAATGTTTGTAGCAATATTTGCTGGTCACTGTTTTTATCTCCTGACACCACCCATTTATCATTGCTCATATGTGTCTTTGATTGTTATTATAGTAGATTCACATCAACTGTACATTTGATGTCTAGGCCAGTCCCTTACGATGCTCCTGATTGGCTGTTGATAAGCCAGTCACAAGGCTGGAAACTCTTCTCAGACTCTCGAGAGTTCACACAGGTAGGATATATGTTCCACATCTCCTGAGAGATACATTTTTCAAAAGTATCCCTCCGTAGAGGTGGAACATACATCCTGCCTATGTGAACTCTCAGGAGAGAGAGTTTCTAGCCCTGTGACTGGCTTATCAACAGCCAATCAGGAGCGTCGTAAGGTTGATGTTAATCTACTATAGTATCTGTGGTGTTAATTCTCGTTAGAATTTTCAAAGATCACCCATACCTTACTGCATGCCCAGAGGCCTATCTTGCCTCGTTATCAACAGATATTATTACAATAAAGGTGATGGTAACTTAAATAACCAATTCAGCACCATTAAGAGTTCCCATTCCTTTTTAGTAAGAGCATTATGTATCTGGAAAATTTTTTAATTGTGATTATATTTTGTCGTCTTAAGTGTGTGCATGAATGTACTCATGATTTACAGAATATGTTTGTTTTTTCAAAGTTGTTTGAAATTCTTACTTGGATAATGTTCAATAAAACCAGAGATCTTAATATTTTTGTTGTCTATATGTTACAATATATCTTAGTGTCAGCAAATCGCTCTGGGGAGACACTTTTTCTGTTATATTGAATCATTACTATTACAGACGCAGCAAAAATATCCTACGCTGTCGCACTTAGCGAAAATTCAGGTAACTGACCATGCCATAGTGCAAAGTACCATGGGGAACGTCATGTTTTAGGTTTGGATTACTGACTTTTGAGTTTGGAGTTAAGCACCCTAGACCGTTATACCTTGATGAATTTCCCCTGCTTGTGTTTCCACAAAACGTTCGGTTGCATAAATGATCTAGTAAGCATCAGAATTCTATTTTCAGGTTGAATATCTCTCTCTCTCTCTCTCTCTCTCTCTCTCTCTCTCTCTCTCTCTCTCTCTCTCTCTCTCTCTCTCTCTCTCTCGCTCTCTCTCTATCTCTCTCTGCTCTCTCTCTCTCTCTCTCTCTCTCTCCTCTTCTCTCTCTACTCTCTCTCTCTCTGATCTCTCTCTCTCTCTCTCTCTCTCTCTCTCTCTCTCTCTCTCTCTCTCTCTCTCTCTCTCTCTCTCTCTGAAAGATTTAGTTTTTAATTCCCAGGTCACTTTTGTAGAATTGAATATTGTTGTAATGAGTAACCTTTCGTTTTTCATGAGTAATTGATGTTCGACATCTGAGATTTTAAAAGAAAAAGTTCACATAGAAGCACATGTGCCAACTCCCATTATTGTACTGACCAAGGCTACGTTTATAACGATGCAAAATTTTAAACGGTCAAGGTTTTTTATTTGGAGTCCAAATGAACCTGACATAACAGTATGGCCAATGATCCTGACAGGTAAAATCAGGGATTTGAAAACAGAAAACTATCAACCCAGAATCCTAACTTCACTGGTTCAAGTTTTTCCTCATAGTTTCAGTACCTCATCCTTGTACACATTAGTAGTTTTGATAGACTGGTTTTAGTATTTCTATACACTAAGATGAGAGACTAGATTTTCATGGATTGCTGCCTTCAGTAAGCACCAGTGCAGAATTATTATGGCTATTATTTAGGCCATTCTTAATCCCCTTTTCTTCTGTAAGGGGGCAGTTCTTGTTTTGGGAAGTTATTTTGTATGTTTGTCTTTGTCAGTGGTACTTGTGGAAAATCTTAAATCTTCAGTGGTACTGCCACGTGTATTTGGGTTATCTATGATTCATCTTTCAGTTTTGGGTTTTCACTCCAGTCCATTACATTTGTGAGGTAGTAAATGATATTTTCTATATCATTCATCTTTTAGCAAGTACCTTATCCTAAGCATTTGGTCCTCTTCATATAGTAGCACTGGGTGATAACAGACCTTTGTTACTGAATTTCTCATTGTAGGCAGTGGTATCAGAAGGACAAGGTAATGACAAAAAATTTAAGTTTTGGAGTTTGTATGAGATGGCATGATATGGATGCCATGTGGTGATGCATGAGTGAACAGGAGGCGAGTGTTGTTTGGTTAAGTGTAAGAGTCAAGTTGCAGGAAGGGTCCAATTTGCAGTGTACGTTTTATGCCCCGTTGTGATCTTGCCTCAATCACCTTCTGGCATCATCATTTTTCTTTATATTTCTTGATTTTAGGTACAGGAATGTGTCTAGGTATATCTGTGCAGTGCATCCATCCTTCGTAAACAGTTTTTCTGTTCTTCCGAATGAAATTATTTTTTGTTATATTACAAATAATATTTGTATGTTTGAAAAAATTAAACCTGTAATTTACAATGTTGTTATTTTAATTATTTGTATTGTGGTTCGTGTTTGAGTGTGTGTTTGTGGAGACCAGTGACTACTGGGGAGTTCCCTTCCCGTTAATAGAAACTTGAACCCAAAGAAAACCCCAGAGTTTTGTAACAATGTAGTCCATGCTTGAGGTTTTGAGAGAATTAGGTTGACCATTTCCTCTTTCCATTTAGGAGTAAAGTTATGGTTTGCTAGAGTTTCTGTTGACATTGACTACCACTCAAGTTTGGGGCATTACTTAGTTCTTGACGTGCTTCCATACTGAGCTGGTCAGTCTTTGTGTGCGAAAGGAAAATTTTCTGCTAGTATTTAAATACTCTGTGATTTCTGCCCATATTTTTTGTTTGGAAAGATTGCTGTCTTGCAGAATACTTTTTATTTAACTACTCCGTTTGAAGCATCTGTCGGTACTGCCTCTGAAAGCTTTTCCAGAGAATGCTGTGGAGGCAGGCCAGAATCCCTTAAACATTACTTTCCTGAGAAATCGTCCAGTTTGTCAATCCATTCTACCTGCAGATGGCGCCCCCTTCTCTTGTATCTGCATGTTTTTAGTGACTAAAACCTTGATGCTATATATGAACTTTCAAAACTTTCGTTGTTTCTATTTAGGGTGACTTTCTGACTTTTCTCTCCCTGTAACTTATCGAATTGGGTAATTGGCACGATTTGGTTAAATCATTGATTAGATGCGTTAAACAATTGTGAAATTTTTTTATGGCTCAAACAGAAGTTTCTATTTAGCTTTGTAAACAAATCATTTATGATGGTGACAGGCAGTGTCGGTATTCTAGGAGTCAATTGAAGCTTGACATGAAATACTAGTTATTAACGTCTGGTATTTCATTTCTCATTGGAAGTTACTTGAAAGATGTGCATTCTTATACTACTCATTCTTTGTTCTTCAGTTCCCAGAAGGGAGGACCCTTGTGTTGTCTGCCCTTACATAGTTTTGTTCTTTAGGCAGTTTTTCCTCTCGCCCTGAAATTTCACAGAGTTCCATAGTCACATGCTTATCTGCTTAATAGAGTGCAACACCGACTTATGGTGGGTTTGATCTTACGGCACTTTTTCAGCGCAGTTAACAGCATTTTACAACAGTCAACGGTATTTTAGAGCGCCGTAACTAGATGTTACGTCAAGTTACGATGCTGTAAGCGGCATTGATGGCGCTAATGGCAAGAATAGGCCTTGAGTTATGGCGTTACGGCACTGTAACTTCATGCAACATCAAGTTAAGGTGCCATAAGCATCATTAAAGCCCCGATAACAGTGAAACACCAACTTAGGCAAAAATCAACTTACAGCACGTCGTTGAAACGGATCCCCTGCCACAAGTCGAGAACCTACTAGGCAGTGAATTGATATGAATGGGGATTTTTGTGTTTTTGTTTGAACTTTGTGATTGATTGCAATGATATTGGTTTAAGGAAGTTTTTATATTTGTTGGTGGAGGTATATGCACAGTATTTGTTTTTGGTTATGGGCAGATACTAATCAATTCAACTGGAGCTTACAGTAAGTTGTAGCAGAAATAAAATTAGTGTGGTTATTTTATTGCCAATTTGTTTTAATTGCATCGTGTATAGCACATGGTCATGTTGTAAGTATAGAAATATGTGTATGTATATTGGTAGTGTTGCTGTTTTTCCGTATTGGCAATAATTACTTCTTGTTTTTCCTGGGTAGTTCAAATCAGGTTAGTCAGCAGTGGATCTTTTTCTCATTGATTTTGTAATTGCATCAGCTGCATTTGGTATCCATAACATTTTCTAAAGAAAGTGTATATGTATCCCATTGATGAAGAGGTAAACACTCAGAAACAGCAAGTATCTTTCCACCAAAGTAATTTTTTTTCTATGTATACACCCAAAGTTTGCCGAGTTATCAAGCATTGTGTGACAATCAAATCTCTAGTGATATCTGGAAAAAGAAGGGAAGTATTTTCAATGGAGTTTATGATATCTTTATATCCATAGTTGGATGAATCAGCCTTGATACAGACATTACTTTGGCTTCTCTAGGTCCACCACACTGAGCTAGACCAACTTAGGTTCATTCCATATAGTATACATTTAATACTTTAACATTTATGTCTTCTCCCATCGTAGTATTCTTTAGTACTAATTTTGTTGTAAACAGAAAAGGGTAAATGGCAGCATTGTTGCCCTAGCTACCTATTTTTATGGAGAAAACTTTTTAAGGCTAGTTTTCTGTATAAAACAAAAGTTACAAAGAAATAATTTCTGTCGTCTAGACAAGAGGGGAAGTATAATTTTTTAGACCAGTATTTGTTTTAACCAAAGACCAGGTACATCCAGGCATCCAGTTAAATTTGAAGAAGAATGGGCACTTTCGAAGGACAAATTAAAAAATGCTCTCCTTAACTGAATTTTTGGAAACGGGGTATAAAAGAAGTGAACCATATCTAGCTTTTGCATTTTTATGTACGTACTCATAATAGATACCACTGCAACAATAAAGACCATGGTAAGGATTGTGAGAGCTTATTGTAGAGTATAACAATGAATCAAAGGGATTTAATAACAAATCCAAATGAATTTGCAAATGTACCAATTGTCAGTTTTACTCATTAGCAAAAAGGAAAAAAAAAAAGATAGTACAGCATGTAGTCTTTTATTTTAGGATGATCTCTTCCATATTGGATAAGGCAAAAACTCATTACTATACTGTGTTAGCGTAGTGTGACAAGACCACTACTGTCTTCTGAGGGATCAGCCCTTCATTGCAGGATAGGTCAGAGGATTTTCATATTAAAATGTTGTTTGATGAGACCACAGGTAATTTTTTTTCTCACAAGGTTGCCCAAAATAACAATTGGAGCGGGATAGAATTGAGAGAAGTTGGACAGTGTTGTTAAAAAAAATGGAGGAAATGGATAAAAATAACAAACAGAAAGCAGTGCAGTTGGTGGGGTTGGTGCATGCTATATTGAAGGCGCACTATAAATGCGAAAAAAAATATAAGGGAAGAATTACAAAATTTAAAAGACTTTAAGAAACTTATAACTTATTTACAACATTGTTGTGCTGAATGCCCCTCAAATAATGGAACAATTACAATACTTCAACCAACAATTTAAGTCTCCTATTTCTGACTGCTTAAAAATTGATGAGGAATCCTGGTGTTGATAACAAAAATAAGTAAGCAACTGCTAAATGTTGGTGGCAGGTGTTGTTAACATAATCAAGAACAGCTGAGTAGGAGGAATATCATTTATTCATTCAAGTGTGAGAGCAAAGTCTTTTGAAATTATTAATGGGTATACAGGCAGTGCCCAGCGTACGACGGGGGATTCCGTTTTTGAGATGCGTCGTAAGCTGAAAATCATCGTAAGCTGGAAAATCGTCAAAAATTCTAAGAAAACTTTATTTTGAATGTTTTGGTTTATTAAAAATTATGTAAACTGCATTTTTATTGCAGTTTTCTAAAAAAAAAAAAAAAAAAAAAACTTCAAATATTATTATTTTGCATTTTTGGAGTCATATTTCTTCTGCCAGATTGGCATCGTAAATGCCGTAACCCTGGAACATGTGCCGCAAACCTGGAAATAATTTCTGGCTAATATAATTGGAAAGTGTCGTAACCTTGGAATATTGTAAAACGAACCCGTCGTAAGCCAGGGACTGCCTGTAATTGGGATTTTTGGTATGGGGAAATGAAATTGTCACTCGGTTTTCTTAATTTTATGTAACGTGTCAGGTTCTTGAAGTTTGATATTTTTTTTGGCCTTGCATTCAAGTCCTCCATTTTGACTGTCTTTCATTGGTGAATGCTTTATTGTTCCAAATAGTTAAATAGTTATTCCTCTGGTTGGTGGTAAGGGCCTATGTTACTCTGAAAGAAAAAAGTATTTAAAATTGGAATATTTAAAAAAAAAGTGAATGTTCAGTTAACCACATTCTTATTGTTGGTGTTTGTTAGGAAGCTAGCAGGGCACTGATAACAGGCTTGTCTTTTGAGGCATTACTTTTTCGATATTTTGAGGCTGTTAAGGGAAACTGGCGCCAAGGTTTTTTTTTTTAAGTCTTTAATGACCAATCTTCTAAAAGAATTGTAAAAGCATGACATTTTGTCTAGACTCAGCATATGACGAGTGACTAGAGTTGAGAGACCAATTCGCTTTTAGAGTAGTATACTCACAAAGTAGGGGGCTGTCTTGTTTTAAGGTGCAATCACTTCAGTGGCTGTTAATAGATTCAGGAGTTTGAGAGCCATTTTAATCTCGTACTATCAAGTTGTCACGTTCGTTTGGCAGCAGACACACGTAATGCACACTGAAGGTGATTTAAGTGGTTTGCGTACGTACTCATGCTAATGTTGCCTTGAGCTTCTTTACCCTACGTAGAACACGTTAGTCGTGGTAAGTACTTTTCTGTCCCCATCCCAGACAGCAGCCGTGTTCGAGGAAAGCTGAATTTCACTTTTTTTTTTTCGTTCTATAAAATAAACCATGTTTTGTACTTTATTGTAATCCCCTTATTTTTATTTTATGTTCCTTACACATCTTCAAGGTTTTCAATGATGCAAGATAACGGAGAGAGTTTTATGTTTCTTTTCGTCCCTTTACAGAAGTTGGATGAGGTGTTTCTGAAGCATCGTATTGTGGTCAATGTAAGATGCCTTGCTCCTGTTTTATGTGCATGTGTTAAAAATAAAATGGTCTGCTACTCAGCTTGCGATGCATGCACACACTCTTAACGTTGCCTGGTTTGTAAAAGACGCATCGGCTTCGGCTGGCTCTCACGTTTTGCTTTTTTTGCACCGGTTCAAAGAGAGGAAACGGCTCTCATTGTGTGGAAGACAGTTTTTCACGTTTTCCAAGTCATACGTTGTGGACAAATATTGTTCCTTGTCACATTGGTTTCACACTGAAAACTAGGAACTCTTCTCCACAATGAGAGCTGAAGTTAGGTTACTTCCACTGTCAAGTATATTCAGAATGATTTAGTAATTTAATATTAAGTTCAATACACAAATTTTTGTCAACATTTTCAAGTATTTTAGTTATGTATTTGTATCTCAGAATTGCAGTATAACACAGTATTTTAATTTTAGGTATTGTGTAGTAGTTGTTATTATTCATACACTTGCGTCCCAGAAAGTAATTGTTTGTTGAAGGAATTGTTAGTTGAAGGAATTATTTTTAAATCCTTAGTTGCAGGATAAGTTACTGTAGGGTTTTGTTAAGATTACTGATTATTGTAATTGCCATTTACCTTGGATATTTCATGAAATTATTTCACAGGTGAATGTTCATTAATCATTTCTGTATTGATAGTTTTAACAGGCAGTGCCATTACACTACATATTTACATTTATAAAAAGTAGATGTCCTCCAGGAAATTTACTACTTGACTTCAAGTATGCAGTGATTAGAAAGTTCTTTAGTTTTTTTATTTTTTCTTTAATAAGTCTTTAAGGAAACCTCTTTATTTACAGTTACAAGACTAACATTTTACTAAATCTCATTTAATAAAACTCTGAGGGCCTGTTAGTACTACTTTTCAATTAAGGTATTCTTTGCATTGTAATCATTTCTCCATTGCTTACCATCTCGTTTCTTTCAGATGCAAAATTGATTCAGCTGGTGATAGAACTTTCATTCTCTTTACTTCTAGCAGCTCATTGTTACTCGTTAACATACCCACCCATCTGCCTCATGTATTTGTTTATGGTGTCCTCTGTAAGACATATAACCCAGTTTCCTTGTTAGATAACACCCCTTTCCATCCCTGGTCTTCTTTGGTTCTTTATTGTTGTCCAGTTTGACATGTAGCTGCAACTTTTATAGTATATGTATATGTATACCCTCCCTGTCCTTGTAGCAATTGTATGTATTGTCTGTCTAAATAGGAGCAAATGAGAGTCTTGCTATAGATTTCAAGTACCCAATAAACTTTTTGAATCTTTGAAGATTAGTGTCTGGTATGTTATGACTCAATGTGAAACTGCTCAAGCCACACCAGATTGAAAGATCTTGTAAGGAGAAAAGACCCACTGAGTATGCCCGAGAAGGAAAAAAAAGTAATTTCTCCTCGTGACTCCTTCGGAGTTGGTTGTGCTGCTCTTCTTCTTAGGATCATGGCTGTTTTTTTTCCCATCATTATGGAGTGTCGTTCAGTTTTTCCTCTTTCACATAGATTTGATGATTTGCTGGCTTCGTCCAGACTTACTGCGATTATTGCCGAGTGCATTTATTGCTGAGTTAGTATCTTTTTAGGCATTTGGTTGGTGGCATGCTTACCTCCACTGAGTTACCATGAGAACTGACACCTCAACGTACCTAAGGATTTTATGTGTATTATACTATGATTTTTCATCTAGTTTGGTTATAAAAGCACTGAAACACTATTCACAGCACTACAAGAACATATGCAGAGCAAAAATGACTGCAGATACTGTGCATGTAACTGTTATCATTTATATTTTTAAGGTATTACAGTACTATAATACGGCAAATAATGCTCACAGAGTATTTTAGTTAAAATTAGACAGAACTGAATAGTAGGTAATAAGTAATTATGAGCCTGCCCTAACAACTGCTTCATCCAAAATTGCTGCAACAGTCAAGTTTTTGATGCATATGTAACATTTAACAATGTAGTTGTGTTAAAAATAACTTTTAACTATTTGTACTATATACAGGAATTATATTGTACATAGTTAGTGTATTAAGAGAAAATTTTTAGCTGCTGTTTTGAGTTATACAATTCCACAAAGTTTTCTGAAACATTTAGAAGAAGCAGCATGTACTTGTTTTATACAAATTCCTGTAAACTACTCTTTTTTGGTAATAAAACTGATTAATGAAAATATTGCAGTATTGATAGTTAAATATGTTATGTGACTGAAAAATAACTGTCTAACTCCTGTAATGTACTAACTCTCAAAAAAACTAACTTTTTCCACTGAATGTATCTAACATTACCTCTATCAATGTAAAAACCACCTAATGTAATTAAGAGACAAAAATAAAATTAGAATGCATTCTTATTAATAAGGTACATTTCATTATGGATAGACACAAAAATCTTAGTAGATGTATGCACTGGAATATCCATATCTAACATCCAAGCTTATACTGTATGATCCGCTAATGACTGAATGAGGTTCGATGCTTCCAGAAGACCATCCAGAAGTGTTTTAGCATTTTCTTTCATCAATCAGGTCTTGGCAGGTGTAGATAGGTCCCTAAGTAACTGGTTCCTCACAGTTGCTTTCGTAGCTGCAGTTAGCTTTATGTTGGAAAGGAGTCTCTATGTCCCCTCCTGTCCCAATCCTAGCTACAGCAATTTCTTCAGTTTTTGTCATTGGGGTAACCACCAGAATATTTGGAAGGGAGTGCCATTAGTTCCTCCAGATGCAAATTTGTAAGTTTTTTTTTGTGCATGGAGTAGATCCAGGGAGAGATCCACAAGCACACAAACTACTTGGAGCTTCAGGCCGTCTTAGGCCTCCAAGCATTCATGACTGTTTGGTTGGGCTCAAGTGTGGTCACTGCTGACAACTTTGCTGTAATTCCTTATCTGATGGTGGCAAAGAAACTATAATATGCTGAAAAAGAATGTTACTTCAGCAATGATTCAAAAAGATACCATTGCGCCTTTGTCTGTCCTGGGAGTTTGCAAGGCTGTAGGGAATGCACTTGTCAGTGCGGCTGACTTATCAGGTTATTCAGAGTAGTCCCTCTGCGCATGTGTCTGCAAGGCCTTGTGGCAAGTGTTGGAGGTGCCTTGGCTGGATCTGTTAGGTCAAGTGGTTTGCTTAGTTTGTACCAGGTTCAAGTTTTCAGGTGGTCTGGGTGTCTATTGTATCCCTCCCATTCAAATTGGTACATCAGGTTGTAGTAAAGTTTTGGGCAGTACACAAATGAGACTCAGTGCCCTGCCACAATGGTTCCTAGATCTCTTGGATCTCATCACACTTTTCCAGGAGTCCTCTTTCTGCTTGGAGGTTCTGAAACAACGCCATTTCCGCCAATTTCATAGACATTTGGTTACTCATCTTCCTATAATAAGTTTGTTGCTTTGCACGACAAGGAGGGTTCTTGTAATTTGTAAAGTCAGTCCCCGATTATTGGCGGGGTTCCGTTCCTGGGGGTGTTGCCGATAACCAGAAACCGCCATTAACTGAAGCTCAGCAATTCATGGCCCCGTAAAACCGGATTGCCAATAACCAGGGACTGCCTCTATTGGCTTTGGCATGGGCGTATTTAGATGTTTCAAAATCGGTCCCCCCAACAGGATTGAAGACTTCTCCTCCCTGGAGTTTGATTAACACATGAATTGTAACTCTAATTCTTAGAGGTCACATTGTTGCCAAGGTCCTTATGTGAAATTTGTTTATCTTTTGTGACTCATAAATGTTTGTTTATTCCAGAGATGTATTTTTGTGTAGGGTTATGTACTACCTCATACTCTTTGACTGGGGTGTGTGTTTCCCATTGTACCCACTATTACCCCTTGTGTACTTAGTATGATTTGTATCCATACTTGAAGAAGCCGTCATGATTTTTGGAGATTATATCTGATTCCATTTGTCTATTGTCTCCCGGGGGTTGAAAATCTTTGTGATCTGTTTTTTTTCTGGAGTTCATCTGTTTCATCGTCATTTGTCAATTGCAATTAAGGATATTTGTGATTAAGAATACAATTGATTTGTAAGAGCAAATGATACAGTAAAACACATTTTTCTACAAGCCCATTAATCATAACCTTCAGTGCCCGTATGTTCTCCCCAGTCTTCAATTTGTTTGTTAGCACAGGGAATGAGAAGCATCACATATAGTACAGCAGGAACCTAGCTCTCAGGCATGTGTGGTTGGGCTTTGCTTCTTCCAAGATCTTTCAGACTGGTGAAAATATGTCCGTTTCACACACAATAGGACAATACTTGTGATTAATGAATTTGTAGAAACATGTGTTTTATAGTGAAAACATTACATTTTCCCATTATGTGTCAAGATGGTAGTAGATCACTTTCTGTTCTAAATGTAAGTTATTGTTTAAAGTACATTTGTACCTTTTATTTTTCATAGCTAACAAACCTGAGGTCCTAACATTTACTGGCCACCCCTCTCTTTTCCTGGGTTGGGGGAATGACTAGTGGGTCACGAAGTTCTGTGCCTGGTCAGTGACCAGCTTCCACTTAGTGTACCTTGAGTTGCCAGATGCCACAGATTCCTTACTTTACAAATCTTTGTTTTTAACATCCTCACAGGAGGAAAGATCAAAAGAGGTGATCCTAGCAAGGCTACGTATAGGACACACAAGATTCTCACATGGTCACTTGATGTCAACACCACATGCTGACCCAGTGAAATGTAACAGATGTCAAACACCCATGACAGAGCAGCATTTGCTTGTTGAGTGCCCAAATTGGACCCAGCAAAGATCTATTTATCTGCGGAGTTCGGAAATGAAAAATATTCTTGCTGAAAGCAGGGATTTTTCAATTAATAAAATCATTAGTTTTTTAAATAAGACGGGTTTCTCAAATAAAGTTTTTTTTTTTTTTTCTCTTCCCCTCTCAGGATTGATCCCTGAGAACCAGCCCGAGAAGAGTCTACTTGAGACTCAGAGGTCTGGAAAAACTAACCCCTATTAATAATAATAATAACTGCTTCCCAGCAGGCACAAGAAGATTATCCTATTGTTGAGACCTCAGGTTTGTTGGCTATGAAAATTACAAATTGAGTAGAAATTTGTCATTTTTCTGTTTTTCCCAGTTTTGGGACATCTATTAAGAAGATCAAGCCTTAGTTTTAAAAAAATCTTCATGCAAAAATTTTCCTTGGATTTTGGACATTTTGTACATTTATTTTACCACTGAAACTCATAATAAATTTAGTAACGTAAGGAATGATAAAATGAAAAAGATTTAGTTTCACTGTGGCTAACCATCTTGATTCAGATGTGAGTAGTTAAGTTCAATGAATCCGTATTCGTTCTTTGTTTTTATATGAGGCATCAGTCTAAATGATAGTTATCCTAATAACACTGGAATATTTCCTGTACAGTGATTGTAAAACAATTTGTTAAATTAAAATGTTACCTTTGGATAACATTATGTTGCTTTAGATAACATTGTTTACGTTATGTTTAGACTTTCCATTTAGAGTTCCTCAAATCATTTTTCCAGCCATTGGCTTTTTTTAAATGCTCATCTTGGTAGGCAAAGAATGAACAAAATCATCTTGGTAGGCAAATATGTAATGAACAAAGTTACGAACATCACAGATAATTAGTGTATTTAATGTATTAGGCCAATTTGCCTTCATGAACAGTGTATGTACAAATTTGACATACTTTAATATTTGCAGTTTCCTGGGCTGCCTCCTTTAGAATTCTCACCGCCTGCAATATTCAACGACATGACGGATTGCGTGAGTCGAATGTTCAACTTTGTGAAATTGGACCCAGGTGTTTTCCCTCCAAAGAATCGACATTTTACGGCCGTTTATTCGAGAGACAAGGAATACTTGTGAGTAAACTGTTGAATATTTTGTCTCTACTTTTTTTCTTAATAGTACTGGCAGTCCCCATCTACATTGGTCCACCCGTATTCGTAGGTTATGCGTACCAGACCCCCCCCACCCCCACCCACCCGTGAATAGTTAGAACCCACGAATAGTTGGAACCCCCTATGAAAATGATTAAGACCTATTTTGGTAGTTGAAACTCAAGGAAAACCCACTGATTTTTTTAGAGCTGATTTTTTTAATAGTTTTATCACAAAAAGTGCATTTTATGATGAAATTGATAAAAAAAACAAGAATTTGTGGATATTTCTCATAGAAAAATACCGCGAATAGGCGAATTTTCCTCGAATAATGCGGGGAAATGTTCCAGAGAGAAATCTGCGAATGTGTGAGCCCGCAAATCCGGAGAACACGAATACAAGGGGGTCCACTGTATTGGCATCAGTAAGCGGTTAACTACAATAGTAAGCAAATTATTGATGCTTATGACATTGTAAACACCATATTTTACTCTTTATTATCAGCAATTTTCAGTTAGTGGCACTCAGCCAGGAACGGAACCCCCAACGTTAACCAATGTTAACTTGTATTGTTTACTCGCTTTGAGGGCACCATCAGCCTTAGCAGAAGCTTGTCCTCCATCTAGCTTATGAGTATAAGGTGATTACAGCAATGATTTTCCAAATGAAGACTTTACAGAAAGCAGCGTAGTAATTATGAAATTAAACCGAAGTTTATTTAGCTCAAAATAGGTTTTGTTAGATGTTTTATGTGTGCGCATTAATGGAAATAAACATTAGAATTTATGTTTTCCACTTTTTTAGTAAGAAAACCATATTGCATATCTCTCGGGAAATTAAGAGTCGGTGAAAGTAGTACGTATCTCTACCTTGAGACAAAATGCAATATTTCTAGATCTTTCTACAATGGAGATGGTGTGTGAAGGTGCTGTTTTATGAAATATTTTCAGACTAAGGTGGAGTAGGTTAATCTGTTCCAGTGGATTTGGTTGTTATCCTTAACCCCTCCCTCCCCCCTTTTGAAAATAAAGCTCCCTTTCCATCTTGCTTCATTTACTGAGTATTGGTTACCCTAAGGATTTGCTCTTGGCTATTTAAGTGCTGAAACCACTAGAATGATTCATCCTTAGTAAAGATAAGTGGCAGAAATATTTCTTTGCCTTATAAGTTTCCTTTTGCAATGTGTAAGTGGTGGTGTGTGCTCATTCAAAGATGGTCTTCATCCAGGCTGACTTTTCAGATTTGATATCAGTGAAGACCTGTTCACAACTGCTATTCGGGCGCGAATCGTTGACTTCATTCTGAGGAGGAAGAAGTTCAAGAATGATGGGGATGACTTTGATTTTGGCATTGAAAAGCTTTTGAACGAAGGTACTTACGATGCCGCTTATCCCATTCATGAGGTTAGTATCCTTCTTGAAGTGTCACAGGAACATTTGGAAGATTTTATATTATTTGAGATGAATCTTACCTTACCTACTGTTAAATTTAGCTATATCTCCCCGCCGATTAGGCGAGTTGGCATTCAAACAAAAAATCGAACGGCTGCCCAGATGACTGTCTAGTTTACCTATTCTCCACCAAGTGTGTTTCAAATGTTTTAGCTCTTGTCAGAATTCTCCTTGCCGCCATTGCGGCTAGGCGATTGTTGGCATTCTGTGAAGTTTGGCTGTTTTACACCTGTTTACAGTATTGTGATTTCATTTTCCCAGGATATCTTCCACCGGAAGCAAAACCAATAACATCAGGCTATGTAGCAATGTTTTTGGTGTAACCAGGATGGTGAAATTGGAAGTTGATCAACATTCCTTTGTACTGGCAAGGGTACAGAGTATGATCTTGGAACTACTAGATGTGAAAAATGTAGGGAATTGTACTGAGAAATTTGTGTCTGAATATGTCGGATGTAGGTCAGACTGGAAACTATAGTTGTTCTTATACGAAACAAACCTTCAGTCTTAACATTAGGATAATACTAGTGCCAAGCTGGAAACCGCTAGAATTATTAGTAAACTTGTGAGATCCAGGGACTATTGGCATCTATACCAGGTCACGGGGTATGTAGCACCCAGAATGCCCTTTGCGTCCTATGACCCGATAGTTATTTTCCTACCGTCTTTAAGATAGGACGTGATTACTTTCTATCTGTTATAAAGCCAGTTTTAGTTTGCCTGATTTTATTCATTTTTTCCCTTTTTACTTTTTCTTTCTCTGTGTACGTTGTGAGATAGAGAATTTTGCTTCACCAACCGAAATTTCTTCAGGTTCTCGGAAGAGACAAAGGAATGCCCTGGAGTGAGTGGGTTTCCTTGTTCAAGATTTTTAACATCGGTGTCTACAGATCCACATCCAACGTGTAGCAGTTGCAGAGAAAATGTATATACTATTACTAATCCTTGTTCAGTTTGTCTTGGTTGGTCGGTGGAACAGTGGATGAAGTTTTATGGGAAGGGCCAGTACAAAAGAAAGGAGACGATGCCATCTTTGGATAACCAAGCGTCGTTGGCTTCTTTTGTATCACTTTTGTATCAGCAATACACCAGACTGCTCCATATGTTTTGTCACCTACTTTTGATATTTCCCATACTCCTTCAGTTTCTTTTAGCGATTCATTATTGGAAACGCCAGGAGGGGTTTTGGGTAATTTTATGCATAATTACGCTCAGTCATCCCCAGGGGGAGCATCGCCATCTTTGTTCCAGGTGTTGGCTCCCGATGCACAGGGAATGGAAGGAACATGGTCAGCGTTAGGCCTACCAGGCGTAACAACCTGGGAGGGGTTGCTGTCTCATTATATGGCGTCATGCTTCCACCAGGGCCTGACAATGTTGAATGTTCCTCATCCCCCTGGCCTGCACTTTATGGGAGCTAATGCCACAGCAACGACAACAACATCAAAGTTTCCAGCAATGCAGAACGTTGGAAGTAGTTTTGCAACACACGCAGGGCTGCCAGCAGCAGCCCTCAGTCTCTCCCTACAAGTGGTGACGTCACAACCTGCGTCACACACTGACATGGCAGATGCGATGACGTCACAGCCTACTGCTTCTCTATCTACTTCATTGCCTCTGGAGACAAATACGCTTTCTGACTCTTTGGTACACACAGTCATGAAGAAATTACAAGCTCTAGAGAAGATAGTTAAGAAAGACATAATGAAAAGACGCGAATCGTCTTCTTCTTCGTCTTCTTCCTCTAGTTTGGCATCATCGCAAAGTTCGATGACGTCACTGCGTGTACCAGTCAAGCGTTGGAGGATGCGGGACTTCGTGACTGATCCTCGGGCCAAGAGAAGAAGAGTAAATTCTTCTTCATCTTCAAGCCAGGGCTGTCACATCCCGGTCAGTAACAAAGTAAAGAAGACAGTGGCTGGTAAGCATAACGCTAACGGACGAAGTCGTTTACAGGCGTCCAAACGAGCGAAAGCATCGACGGTCACTGAGAAAGTGGCCGCCGTGGAGATGCCAGCAGAGACGAAAAGAGTTTAAGAGAGACTACGTTGCTGTTGGTAAAATCGATGAGTGGGAAGAATTCAACAAGGAATAAAGAACAGACACCAGTTTTGCCTGTAAGACCTTTTAAGATACGGAGAAAGGATGAGAGAGCTCCCATTAACCCTCTTACGCCGAAGCGGTAAAAAAAAAATTTTCTCCCGTGTGCCGGAGGTGTTTCAGAGTGAGCACGGAAGCGGAAAAAATATTGTTTTCAAAAAATCACAGCGCGCTTAGTTTTCAAGATTAAGAGTTCATTTTTGGCTCCTTTTTTTTTGTCATTGCCTGAAGTTTAGTATGCAACCATCAGAAATGAAAAAAATTATCATTATCATATATAAATAATGCGATATATGATAGCGCAAAAACGAAATTTCATATATAATTGTATTCAAATCGCGCTGTGCGCAAAACGGTTAAAGGTAACAAGTTACTTTTTTTTTGTTGTAATGTACACTAAATTGCGATCATTTTGGTATATAACACATTGTAAAACGATAAAAGCAATACAGAGAAAATATTATCACAAAATAATGCATGAATTCGTAACGCGCGGACGTAAACAAATATTTTGTTCAAAAATTCACCATAAATCTAAATATTGTCCTAGAGACTTCCAATTTCTTTCAAAATGAAGACAAATGATTGAATATTACTATACTGTAAGAGTATTAGCTTACAATTGCAGTTTTCGACCATATCTGACGAGTTAAATTTGACCGAATGTCGAATTTTTATATATATATATTTTTTATATGCAATTATTTCAAAAATAAGAAAAGCTACAACCTTCAAATATTTTTCGTTTTATTCTACATGAAATTGCGCACATTTTCAAATATTAAACTCTATGAAATGCCTAATATGAAACGGAGCAAATATTCTGAGAATGGTACGTACGCATTTCGGAGTACGTACGCATTTCGGAGATTTGTGGCGGAGAATCTGCGCGCGGAGGGAAGGAAGGATTTTTTTTTAAATTCACCATAAATCTAAATATTGTGCTAGAGACTTCAAATTTGTTTCAAGATGAAGATAAATGACTGAATATTACTAGACTGTAAGAGTTTTAGCTTACAATTGCGTTTTTCAACCATTTCGGTAGAGTCAAAGTTGACCGAACGTGGTTTTTTTTCTATTTATCGTGATTTATATGCAAATATTTCAAAAATGAGAAAAGCTACAACCTTCAATTATTTTTTGTTGTATTCTACATAAAATTGCGCACATTTTCATATATAAAACTTTATGTAACGGCTAATTTAAAATGGTGCAAACATTACCACAATCGCACGTATGATTTTTTAGGAAGTTACCTCGCGGACGTAAAGAAAATGTTATTTTTTTCATAAATTCACCATAAATCGAAATATTGTGCTAGAGACTTCCAATTAGTTGCAAAATGAAGGTAAATGCTTGAATATTACTAGAATATAAGCGTTTTAGCTTACAATTGCGTTTTTCGACCATTTCGGTAGAGTCAAAGTTGACCGAAGGTTGAAAATTTGTCACTTACAATTTTTTATATGAAAGTATTTCAAAATTGATAAAAGCTACAATCATGGGTTGTTTTTAGTTGTATATTGTGCATGAAATTGCACACATTTTCATATATAAAACTTTATGTACAGGCTAATTTAAAATGGTGCAAACATTACCACAATCGTATGTATGATTTTTTTCGGAAGAGTTACCGCGATGACGTAAGGAAAAAAGTTTTTTCATAAATTCACCATAAATCAAAATATTGTGCTAGAGACTTCCAATTAGTTGCAAAATTAAGGTAAATGATTGAATATTACTAAAATATAAGAGTTTTAGCTTACAATTGCGTTTTTCGACCATTTCGGTAGTCAAATTTGACCAAAGGTTGAAATTTTGGCACTTATCATTATTTATATGAAAATATCTCAAAACTGATAAAAGCTACAATCATGAGTATTTTTTTTGTTGTATTCTACATAAAAATGCGCACATTTTCATATATAATACTCCATGTAACGGCTAATTTAAAATGGTACAAAAATTATGTCAAAGTGACGAAATAATTTCAGAGATGTGTCACAGATACTTTTTAGTGCGGCAAGAAAGAAATTCGCGCTTGCGCGCCTGCGTAACGATTGTAAACAAAACAACACCTTGATCCGTGAACTCCCAGCATCCCCCAAGGCGCGTGATTCAAGAGTTTTTGGCTGGTAGGCCTAAAAGTATTTTTTCGCGAATTTTTTAAAAAACTTTTGTAAGTCGATGTAAAATACGTCCAGTCGGCACCCGAGAGACAAAAAATGTCGACGTAAAATACGTCCAGTCGGCGTTTAAGGATTAAAAGGTTGAATAATAAAGAGTTGGTAACCTCTTGTGATACGCTGGTGGAAGGCGTTGTTCGACTTGATGAGAGATCAAGGCCAAATTCCCTGACGGTCGTTGGAGACGATATTAATAGAGATAGAGAGGAGATTAGCTTGGTTTTGAGAGAGCCTTCATCTTGGAGATATAGACTGGGTTCTTGCTCTAGATCTGTGAGCAGAGAAGGAGCTAGGCTGTCTCGTTCTCCTACTGACTGTTTGAGATAGAGCCGTCGGCGGCCATCAAAGATCAAAGATGCCGCGGTCATAGGGTCGGACGGCCATGACGCACCCGGACGTTTATCAGCAGATAGGAGTGAGCTAGCTTCTCGTGCGGCTGAACACAACATGTTAGAACCGGAGGAAGGAGAAAACCAGGAGTTTCTGGCTTTGTATGCGGAGGTGGTTGATTTGATTTTTCAATTCAATGACCTTTCGAGGAGCACAGACACACCTGCCAGTATGCTTCCTCCAGGAATTGCCATGGTGTTTGGATTGAAAAAGGATGTGACGATGTCGAATGAATTACCTTGCTCAAGTCATGTGGAGTCACCTTTACAACACATAAATGCATGGATTGCTGGAAGGGATAATTCCTTAAGATTGAATAGATCGTTTAAGTTTGTTTCCCCCCAATGATGAAACATAGGAAATATTATACGACACCAATGGTCCCTTAGCTATCTGGACAAATTAACCCAGATGTGGTAAGGTTAAAACCTGGATTAACCTTGGATCAAGTTAGGATGGAATGCCCTTTGATGACTTGTCAGGAGGCTGCTACTTTGGAAGCAACAGCTTTTTCTGTCTTTCAGACTGCTTCTTGGTTAGACCTTTGGTCAACAGCAGTGGCAAAAATTGCATCCTCAGAAGTAACAAGAAAAGTAGTGGATGAGTCAATGTTTATCAGATTGCTACAATCGGGTTCCAAAGCAATTGCGTTCTTGACAAATTTAAGTGCCAATGGCATATATCCTGTTGATGAGGAGAGATGCAGCTTTGGCTAGATTAAGCCTCACTGTTGATTTGGATTCCCTGCTAGCAATGAGGAATGGGGATATCCTAGAGTCTCAATTGCTGTTGCCAGAGGGCATACTGGAAGGTGCTATAGATAGAAGAAGGATGGACACTAACGACAGATTAGTACAGCCGGCAGTTAGGAAAACATCTGGAAGTCAAGCTAATCCTATTGAGGTAAGGCATCAGCAAATACCTCGTAAGAAGCCAGTGAGAGACAACATCTCTAATAGAGCAACAAGACCCTCTTCCCCAAAGAAGTTAGCTCATCGGCCCTTTCACAATAGAACCAACAGAAGAACGGGTATTAGGGGAAGGGGGAGAGGTTCAAGATGATAGGATGGGCGCCTCTCATCACTCAGTCACACCAGTGGGGGGTTGCCTGGCAAATCACTGGAAGGTGTGGCAGGAATTTGGAGCGGAGCAGTGGTTGGTGGATGCTCTCGGAGTCTGTTATTTGATTCTGTTTGAAGTAACCCCACCCTTGACAGAGCAACCATTACCGCACCTCGCTTATGCTCAGGAACCTCGGAAGCCTTTTATTCTGCAAGAGGAAGTGAAGAAGATGATGGAAAAAGGGGCTGTGGAACAAGTATCGATTCTGTCAAAGGGGTTTTACAGCCACATTTTCCTTGTCCCCAAAGCCAACAGGGACTGGAGGACAGTAATAGATCTGTGAACATTGAATCTGTTTATAAGAAAAACCAGATTCAGGATGGAGACTCCTTACCTTACCTTACAGACCTTACAGTTCGTTCGGGTTGCCCCAGGTCCCTCAGTGTGAGGCACCTCTAATGTCTACCAGAGAGTTGCTAGTACATCTTCCGGTATATTTTGCATCTTCCAATCTTGGATGGTCTGGGATGCAGTTTAGATATTTGTCGAGCTTATTCTTAAACACATCTACGCTCACTCCTGATATATTCCTCAGATGAGCTGGCAACGCATTGAATAGACGCTGCATTATCGATGCTGGTGCGTAGTGGATTAATGTCCTGTGTGCTTTCCTTATTTTTCCTGGTATAGTTTTGGGCACTATTAATCTACCTCTGCTTGCTCTTTCTGATATTTTTAGTTCCATGATATTTTCTGTTATTCCTTCTATCTGTTTCCATGCCTGAATTATCATGTAGCGTTCTCTTCTCCTTTCTAGACTATATAATTTTAAGGATTGTAGTCTTTCCCAGTAGTCAAGCTCCTTAACTTCTTCTATTCTAGCTGTAAAGGACCTTTGTACACTCTTTATTTGTGCAATATCCTTTTGATAGTGTGGGTACCGTATCATATTGCAATATTCAAGTGGACTACGAACATATGTTTTATAAAGCATAATCATGTGTTCAGCTTTTCTTGTTTTGAAGTGCCGTAACAACATTCCCATTTTTGCTTTATATTTTGTCAAAAGAATTGCTATTTGATCATTGCATAACATGTTCCTATTCATCATCACACCAAGGTCTTTAACTGCTTCCTTATTTGTGATTGTCTCATTATTAGGTCCCCTATATGCATATAGCTTTCCTTCTCTGTCTCCATAATTTATTGATTCAAATTTATCAGAGTTAAATACCATCCTATTTACCTCTGCCCAATCATATACTTTGTTAAGGTCTCTTTGTAGAGCGTTCCTATCTTCATCACAAGTAATTTCTCTACTTATTCTTGTGTCATCAGCGAAACTACTCACTACCGAATCCTTAACATTACTGTCTATGTCTTCAATCATAATAACAAACAGTATTGCAGCTAACACCGTACCTTGTGGCACACCGGATATTACCTTGGTTTCATCCGATTTCTCATCGTTTGCAATAACTATCTGTTTTCTGTTGTGTAAAAATTCTTTTAACCATCTTCCTACTTTATCTACGATATTGTGTTTTCTAATTTTCTTCGCTAATATATTATGGTCTACTTTGTCAAAAGCTTTTGCAAAGTCTAGATAAACCACATCTGTTTCATTTCCGCTTTTCATATTTTTGAATATGTTCTCACGGTGGACTAACAGTTGGGTTTGTGTACTTTTTCTGGGTACGAAACCGTGTTGTCCTATATTAACCCTTAAACGCCGAAGCGGTAAATAAAAAAATGACTCCCGTATGCCGGAGGGGTTTGAGAGTGAGCGCGTAAGCGGAAAAAATATTTTTTCAAAAAATCACAGCGCGCTTAGTTTTCAAGATTAAGAGTTCATTTTTGGCTCCTTTTTTTGTCATTGCTTGAAGTTTAGTATGCAACCATCAGAAATGAAAAAAATTATCATTATCATATATAAGTAATGCGATATATGATAGCGCAAAAACGAAATTTCATATATAATTGTATTCAAATCGCGCTGTGCGCCAAACGGTTAGAGGTAACAAGTTACTTTTTTTTTCGTTGTAATGTGCACTAAATTGTGATCATTTTGATATATAACACATTGTAAAACGATAAAAGCAACACAGAGAAAATATTATCACAAAATGATGCATGAATTCGTAGCGCGCGGATGTAAAAATATAATTTTTTTAAAAATTCACCATAAATCGAAATATTGTTATAGAGACTTGCAATTTGTTTCAAAATGAAGGAAAATGATTGAATATTACGATACTGTAAGAGTTTTAGCTTACAAATGCAGTTTTCGACCATTTCGAACGAGTTAAAGTTGACCGAATGTCGAATTTTTGTTTAAAATTTTTTTTTATATGCAAATATAAAAAAAAATGAGAAATGCTACAACCTTCCAATAATTTTTGTAATATTGTGCATGTTTTTGCGCACATTTTCATATATAAAACTCTAAAAAAGCGTAATATGAAAAGGCTCAAATATTAGGAGAATGTGACCTACGCGTTTCCGAGATTTTCGGCCGAGAATCGGCGCGCGGACAGAATAAAAATATTTTTTTCAAATATTCACCATAAATCGAGATATTGTTCTAGAGACTTGCAATATGTTTTAAATTGAAGATAAATGATTGAATATTACAAGACTGTAAGATTTTTATGTTACAAATGCGTTTTTTGACCTTTTCGGTTGAGTCAAAGTTGACCGATCGTAGTTTTTTTCGTACTTATCGTACTTTATATGCAAATATTTCAAAAGTGATAAATGCTACAACCTTCCAATATTTTTTGTTATATTGTGCACGTTTTTGCGCACATTTCCATATATAAACCTCTAAAAAAAAGCGTAATATGAAAAGGCACAAATATTAGGAGAATGTGACCTACGCGTTTCCGAGATTTTCGGCCGAGAATCTGCAAGCGGACGGAATAAAAATATTTTTTTCAAATATTCACCATAAATTGAGATATTGTTCTAGAGACTTGCAATATGTTTTAAATTGAAGATAAATAATTGAATATTACTAGACTGTAAGATTTTTATGTTATAAATGCGTTTTTTGACCTTTTCGGTTGAGTCAAAGTTGACGATCGTATTTTTTTGTTTTTTTTCGTACTTATCGTACTTTATATGCAAATATTTAAAAAATGAGAAATGCTACAACCTTCCAATATTTTTTGTTATATTGTGCATGTTTTTGCACACATTTCCATATATAAACCTTTAAAAAAAGCGTAATATGAAAAGGCTCAAATATTAGGAGAATGTGACCTACGCATTTCGGAGATTTTCGGCCGAGAATCGGCGCGCGGAGGGGAAAAAAATATTTTTTTCAAAAATTCACCATAAATCGAGATATTGTTCTAGAGACTTGCAATATGTTTTAAAATGAAGATAAATGATTGAATATTACTAGACGGTAAGATTTTTATGTTATAAATGCGTTTTTTGACCTTTTCGGTTGAGTCAAAGTTGACCGATCGTAGTTTTTTTTCGTACTTATCGTAGTTTATATGTAAATATTTCAAAAATGAGAAATGCTACAACCTTCCAATATTTTTTGTTATATTGTGCATGTTTTTTGCGCACATTTCCATATATAAACCTTTATAAAAAGCGTAATATGAAAAGGCTCAAATATTAGGAGAATGTGACCTACGCGTTTCGGAGATTTTCGGCCGAGAATCGGCGTGCGGAGGGGAAAAAAATATTTTTTCAAAAATTCACCATAAATCGAGATATTGTTCTAGAGACTTGCAATTTGTTTTAAAATGAAGATAAATGATTGAATATTACTAGACTGTAAGATTTTTATGTTATAAATGCGTTTTTTGACCTTTTCGGTTGAGTCAAAGTTGACCGATCGTAGTTTTTTTTCGTACTTATCGTAGTTTATATGTAAATATTTCAAAAATGAGAAATGCTACAACCTTCCAATATTTTTTGTTATATTGTGCATGTTTTTGCGCACATTTCCATATATAAACCTTTATAAAAAGCGTAATATGAAAAGGCTCAAATATTAGGAGAATGTGACCTACGCATTTCGGAGATTTTCGGCCGAGAATCGGCGTGCGGAGGGAATAAAAATATTTTTTTCAAATATTCACCATAAATCGAGATATTGTTCTAGAGACTTGCAATTTGTTTTAAAGTGAAGGTAAATGATTGAATATTACTAGACTGTAAGTAATTTGCTTACCCCCCCAAAAAAATATTTATAATATATATATATATATATATATATATATATATATATATATATATATATATATATATATATATATATATATATATAATTTTTTTTTATAGGTAAAATATATATATTACATTCTTCGATTCTGGTACCAATACATAAATAAAAGGAATGCAGGTGACACTTCTCTTTTCGCATACAATGAAATGTCTTATTATTATTTTATCATGCACACATTCAGATATATAAAAATTGTAATAAATATAAAATAAATATAAAATAAATGCAGAATACTCACTCGTAATCCTGACTCTTCGTTCTATTCTTGTCTCCCTCCTCCATTGAAGAGTCTTGCATTTTTTTCCACTCGACATGACGAGGTACAGGTGGAGGAGGGAGACGGGCGCCCTTACTGCTGATGGACCCAGCGGCCCGTGCGCCCTCCGCTGTCGGTTTGTTTAGGGGCGCGCTCCAATACATGACCTTAGTGTGGTACTTTCGGTCACACTCCCCTATCCTGCAAAGAGCAACTTTGCAGAGACGACAGAAGAACCGGGTGTCTCTCCTTCTGCCATTCATATGGCACACCCGGCACCGTTTCTGCCTTCGCCCTTCTAAGGCCTCCAGTATGTGTTCCCCTGGCTGCAGCCGACACGCAGGGTCCACTACCCGACGAGAAGCGGTGATGGCGGGGCCGGCAGCAAGAGGGGCGTCGTCAGCAGGGGCGTCGTCGGCAGGGGCGTCGTCGGCAGGGGCGTCGGCAGCAGGGGGGGCGGCAGCAGGGGCGGCGGCAGGTCGAGCGAAGTTGGCCCTCCTATCTGCCCTTTCCTCTAGGGGCAGATCTGCAGCTCGGGGCAGGGGGTCAGTTATGGAAGGCCACTCATCGGGATCGAAGTTGATGAGGGCATTCCCGGCTACCTCTAGGAACTGTATGTGGGTCAACCTCGGAAGATTGTCACCGCGGTACCCACAGTACAGTATGTAGGCATTTTGGAGGGCCAACTGAAGGATGTATTTGAGGAGCTTCTGTGTCCACCTTCTGGTTCTCCTGGCGAAGGGATAGTACTGGATGAGCTGATCAAAGAGATCAACTCCTCCCATGTGCCTGTTGTAGTGCCCAATGACAGTAGGCCGCTCGGTACGAAACTCCTCAAACACAACTCGGCCCTGTCGACGTGTCTTCTTCCGCTGTACGATCTCTTCTTGGATGGGTTCACGACTCGTCTTAATCATGGGGACGAGTCGGACACCCTTCCAACAGATGACGAAGACAGCGCCCTTCCGCCGCCACTGTGTCTCTCCTCTTGCCAGGTGTTGCGGATGACTAGCGAACCTCTTGATGACATTCGGGGCCCCACGCACCAACCGAAGGGTACCACTGACGTGAACACCTGCTTCATACAGTTCCTGGGCCAGGGATACCGAGTTATAATAATTATCCATAAACAGGTGATATCCCTGGTTACGGAAACGTCCCACAAGGTTGAATACAGTGTCACGCAGCGTGGAGAAGACCCCGGTATACACTGAAAAGTCCACAACGTATCCAGTGTTGGCCTCGGTAATGAGAAAGAATTTCACACCATATTTCTTTGGCTTCTTGGGGTTATACACTTTTATACTAAGACGTCCTTTGTAAGGCATCATCCCCTCATCCAAAGACAGGTTCTTTCCAGGAATCACGAGATTACTACACCGCTCACGGATATAATCCAACACTGTACGCACTAAAATGAGGCGATCACTGTTATTCCGGGGTATGGCCCTTCGGTTGAAGGCGTTGAAGTACCTGTCCAACGCCAGGAAATTATCACGGGACATAACGCCAGGCACATTCGGCATACATAAAAAATAATTTCTCCTCCAATATTGCCTGACGTCGACAGCAGGTGTCATACCAAAATAAATGTGGAGCCCCAAAAAATGCGCCATGTCAATGAGGTTGCAACCCCGCCAGTAATACGACAAGGTCGTCCTCAGCTCATACCGGCAGTACCGAGCGTAGTCCACCGTCTCGTGTACCAGGTATTCCAGCAATTCCCGCATCAGGAAAAGCGGGATTAACCCCAAAACAGTCAGGGGTACTGGTACGGTCATCCCAGGGGTTGCCGTGAAGGGGTGCATGTTAGGAGGGGTGGGGTCCTCCGTCCACCCCTCGTCACTCTCCGACGACCGACCTTCACCTTGGCTGGCGCAACGAGCCGACCTTCTATGTGCCCGTGCGTGCGCATGCGCACGGGTGCGGGCACGATGCACACTACCCCCCCCGTTGGCCCATCACCCTCACTTAGGCCCTCACTTTCTGTATCGTCCTCTGCGATAAAACTTGAGCCCGTATCCCCACCCTCCCCCTCCTCCTCAGATTCCCCCTCGTAAGCACTGAACCCACTGAATTCGAGCTCACTTTCGGGATGTGAGCCTCGAACGGACATTGGGGGCAAATATTCATCCTCACTTTCATCGGGACTGATGTCCTCATCACTCGATGACCATCCGCCATCAAAATGAGGACTTGCGACATGTTCCCGATCAAGCTCCGAAAGATACTAGTCTATGTCCCTTGGTTGGAGGCCTCCCAAATGCCTACGAATGCCCCTAAGGACGCCCACATGCTTCCTAGGGGTAACCAAAGGCATACGATGTGTTCCTGAAACACTTTCAGCCACATGTGGCCGCACAGAACGGCCTTGAGGCGCGGGGTCATGCTGGGTGCTTGGCCCCTCGCCAGCATCCAGGTCCAAAACTCGCCTTACACGATCCCTTCCGACGGGTAAAACGCGCCTTTCACGGTTCACACGTCGTTGAGACATATCTACGAATGTCCTGTAGCAATACAAATGCTCAAAGTCTCGCACAAGTCCAGAAAAACACGCTTTTCACGAAAGATCGCTCTCGGATGGTGCGCTACTGATGCTGGCTGGAGCGAGAAGGGATATCGCGCATGCGCACCTGGGTCACGCTACAAAACAAAACAAGGCCTTGATCCGTGAACTCCCAGCATCCCCCAAGGCGCGTGATTCAAAAGTTTTAGGCTGGTAGGCCTATAAGTATTTTTCCGCGAATTTTAAAAAAAACTTTCGTATGTCGACGTAAAATACGTCCAGTCGGCACCCGACAGACAATTAATCTCGATGTAAAATACATCCAGTCGGCGTTTAAGGGTTAAACAAATTATTTTTTATTAAATGTTTCATAATATTTTTCTTCATTACCCTTTCATACACTTTCATAATATGTGATGTTAGACTCACAGGCTTATAATTACTTGCCTCTAGTCTTGATCCACTTTTGAAAGTAGGGGTGGTATATGCTAATTTGTGCCCATCATAAATCTTGCCTGTATCTACACTTTGTCTTAATAATATTGCAAGTGGCTTTGCGATAGAATGAACTACTTTCTTTAACAAAATAGCAGGGACTCCATCAGGCCCTGCAGCAGCTCCATTTTTAATTTCATTAATTGCCTGCACAATATCAGCTTCATTAATTTCTATGTCAGCTAAATATTCACTATTTTTGTCCCTTACTTCTATATCATTATCTTCATTATCTATTCTAGGGGTGAATTCTCTCTTATATCGTTCTGCCAGTATGTTGCAAATTTCCTTTTTTTCATTCGTTAATCTCCCTTCAATTCTCAGAGGGCCTATTTCTATTCTTCTTTTATTCATCTTCTTCGCATATGAGTATAATAGTTGGGGTTTTGCTTGATATTTAATAGGGTTTTTCTTCCAAGTCCCGTTTTTCATTTTCTTTTGATTGTATAATCTTTTGTTCTGCATTTTCTATCTTACTTTTTAGTTTATAACTTTCTATGCATTTTTTTCTTTTGCAAGACCTTTTTTCCACTTTCTGATTTTCTGGAACAAGATCCTTCTGTCTCTTGGTATGCATGAATGATGTTTACTTTTCTTCTTCGGTATATATTTATCCACTATTTTCTCTAATATTTTCTATAATATCTCCGTATTTACCCTTATGTCATCACTTACGAAAATGTTATCCCAATCTTTGTTTAATTCTTCATTTATTTCTGACCATTTTATATTTTTAAAGTAGAAGTTGTATTTTCCATATCCTTCCCACTTTTTCATTTCTGGCTTATCTCTGTTTTCACTTGCTTTGGAATGAACTGTTAATTCTATGACATTATGGTCTGAAATACTCGCATTATAAACTATTATTTCTTTAACATAATTCATCTCGTTCACAAATACTAGGTCTAAAGTATTTTCCTTTCTTGTTGGCAGGTGATTTATTTGTTGAATGTTGTATTCTAGTAGCATATCTAATAGCTTTTCGAATTGCCTCTTATCTTCTGCACTACTATTACTCTCTTTTTTATATGTATAAGTACAACCACAATCTCCTATTCGTTCTTTCCATTCTACGAAAGGAAAGTTGAAGTCTCCAGATAGGAGAATAGTCCAGTCCTTGTGATTTCTACATATATCATCCAATTTTTCAATTATTAAGTCAAACTCTTTAGTATTAGGAGGTCTATATATTACTATGTTCATTAATTTTTCAGATTCAAATTCTACCGCTATTAGTTCACATTCTGAGTTACTATATTTCTCATATTTTTCCTTGTTTTTTGTCTTTCCCATATATTGCGTTCCCCCTTGATTCCTATTTTTTCTATCTGATCTATAAGTTTGGAACCCTTTTATTTGATCATCATTCCCAGTCTCTTAGGAATACCAGGTTTCACTTATATTCATTATATCTATTTTCTTTTCAATTTGGGTTAGTTCTAAGTACTCTATTTTTCTTTTTGAGTTACTCGTAACTAAACCCTGCGCATTCATCACTATGATGGTTTGCGTGTTTTCTCCTTCATTTAATATTGGTAGTAATAAGGATTTTCCCATGTCTCTTTCCAGTTCTGGTATGTTGTTCTTTTTTTCATTTCCAGAAATTCTGACATTAAAAAATCCAACTTTTCCATAATATTTGATCTTCCTTCATCATAATTATTCATTTTGTGTCTGAATCTGCAATTTTCTCCGTTTCTGCAATATCCTCTTTCATAATAAATACAGTTATTATCTCTTGAGTAGAATTTTGGAGCTGATGCTTTGAAATTTTTTGCTGACACCTCTGCATATCTCATTGGTGGTTTGCTTTTCTCTTTTACCTGATATTCTTGATTTCTCTCTTTATTTGTTTCTTTCTTCTTATTTTGGATTTTATTACTTGGTTGGCTATTTATATGATTATGATTCATGCTACAGGGTGCATATATTTACATTTTTTGTCGAACTTACATCCTTTTCCTTCTTTTAGGTTTTTGCATATTTTTGGATGCAGATCTCTGCAATCATCCCCATAGCCATCTAGGTATGCACATTTACCATATATTTCATAGTTGTGACATACCTTAGGATGTTTGTAGTAACATCTTTCTCCAAATCTGCAATTCCCTCTTTTCAAAAGGTTGCAGATGGTTTTAGCAGCAGTCAGGGTCAAGGACTTTATGCTGACAATAGACTTGAAGGACGCACACTTTTAGATCAAGCGCCTCGGTGGCGTGGTTGGTTTGGTGTTTGCTTCTCACCTCGGTGGTCGCGGGTTCGATTCTCGGCCATTCTTTTGAGGAGTGAGAGATGTGTATTTCTGGTGTTAGAAGTTCACTCTCGACGTGGTTCGGAAGTCACGTAAAGCCGTTGGTCCCGTTGCTGAATAACCAGTGGTTCCATGCAATGTAAAAACAACATACAAACAAAAGCAAAACAAACATACTTTTAGATCCCAGTCCATCAGTCTTCCAGGAAATTTCTCCGCTTCAGTCTTGCAGAGTCCTGTGCTTTGGGATGACAATGTCTCCGCAAGTTTTTACAAGAGTATTCACTCTCGTTTCGACATGGGCACATGCTCAGGGGATCAGGCTAATAAGGTACCTAGACGACTGGCTGGTGATATCAAAGTCCAGAGAAAAATGCAGTTTTGTCACAGCCTAGGCATTGTGATACATCAGAAGTCAAAGTTGGATCCAAGTCAACGGCTGGTGTATCTGGGTATGATTATAGACACAGTAAAAGCCAAAGTGTTCCCAGCAGACTAGAGGGTAGTGAAATGCTAACAAGTGGTGAATGCCTTTCTGGAAAAACAAACACAACCAGCAAGACAGTGGCAAGTAGTACTGGGAATTCTAACTTCCTTGGAGAAGCTGGTACCACAAGGGAGGCTACACCTTCGATCTCTGCAATGGAGGATGAAGGAGTTTTCGTCGTCAATGGTAGATCACCCATATGAGCAAATTCCCATGTCAACAGAGGTGAGGAAAGACCTACTGTGGTGTGTGCAGGACAACAATCTGACAGTGGGAGTTCCCCTTTAGCAACTCTCTCCGGACCTCTTGCTGTTCTTGGATGTGTCACTTGAAGGTTGGGAGCCCACATGGAGAAGCTGATGACTTCAGCGAAATGAAGTTGCGAGGACAGAGAACTCCATATAAACGTGTTGGAGTTAAAAGCAGCGTTTCTGGCACTTCAGGAATTCCGGGAGAGGGTGAAGGGGCAATCGGTGGTATTGATGTGGAACAACACCACAGCACAGGTGGCCCTCGGTTAGCGGCAGGGGTTCCATTCCTGGCCGCTGACGCCAAGCGATTTTAAAGCCTACGGCCGCCGCACACCTTCTTTCGGAATTCTAGACCAGTTAACAGCGCCCTAGACCAGTCAAACGGCGCTGTAATCCCGCAATGGCACAATAAGTAAAATTATATTTGTGTAATATAGTACTATAGAATTTACTGTACAGTACATTATAGTGTTATAAATATTGTAAAGTGAAAAAAGCCCAGCTTTAATCTTCTGGGTGTCTAGAGTATGTAAAGATATAAGGTTTTATACACTGTACAGGTAGCTGTAGTGTTTAAATTACAATAATTTGTCTTACGATAATCCGATTTTATGAGACCAAATTACAATAGCCTAACTTTATCCCATCTTCTAATTACTAAGAGAATGATGAAAGTATGGTTTTAACGTTTTACTCATTGCGTAAACATGTACGTACAGCCATGAACAACCGAACAAGAAACAACTTTTTTTTCTAAGTACAACCGAATTGGATAACATCCGTTGGCTTGTATTTCAATCATCATACACTAGTACACTATTACTGTAGTTGTTATAAATGACGTTATGTAGAACAGAACCGAGATATCTTAATGTAATAACTTTATTCGCTATAGATCAAGGATAAATATAGATCAAAGATCAATCAAGAAATATATTGTTAAATTTAAACCTAGTTATAACTGAACCTGAGAAAACGTTCAAGCTGCTAATGACTATTATCGTGCATTGGCAAGAAGGATAAAACTCCAGTAAACGTATGCCATCAAACACAGCCGTAGATAAAATTGAGATAAAATCATTTTAATCAAAACTACTGTGCTTGTTGGTTTCATGCCGATATAAGATAAATAACGTAAAGTTTGTATTGCGATGATATATATAGGAAAATTGCAAACGGAATCACGTAATTTTTTATGCAATAAACATGCCGCCAACGTAATCTGTTAACGAAGAAAAAAAATTAGTTCACAATCACGACGAGACCTATTCAATTCATATTTCCACTTAAAAACATGTCGTATAAGGAAAAATAACCTTGTCTCATATAAGTTGTATCTAGGTATTTGTTTATGCTAACTAGAAGCAAGAAAATTTGCTCAGAATTGCGTTAAATATGGCGAAACAAACTCTTATTCGCCATCAGCTGATTTCAAACTAAAACATTGGCCGCCCGCGGAATACTGGCTTAGATTTGCCGTAGTATTTTATAATACAATAATATGAGACTACCTACAATATTATTTGATTCAGTGAAGTAATGTACAGGCAGTCCCTGGGTTATGACGGGGGTTCCGTTTTTGAGACGCTTTGTAAGCTGAAAATAGTCGTAAGCCGGAGCATTGTCAAAAACCCTAAGAAAACCTTACTTTTAATGCTTTGGGTGCATTCAAAACCATGTAAACTGCATTCTTATTGCATTTTTCATCAAAAAACCTTTAAATATTGATTATTTTGCATTTTTGGTGTCATATTTCATCTGCCAGATCAGCGTTTGTAGGCTTCGTAACTCTGGAACATGCGTCGTAACCCTGGAACATGCGTCGTAACCCTGGAAATAATTTCTGATGAATATAATTGAAAAGAGTCGTAACCTCAGAACGTTGTAAGCCGAGACCGTCGTAACCTGGGGACTGCCTGTATAACTTTTTAAAGGATTTACGGAAAAGATGCGTAATTAACCCTCTTACGCCGAAGCAGTAAAAAAAAAAATTGTCTCCCATGTGCCGGAGGTGTTTCAGAGTGAGCGCGGAAGCGGAAAAAATATTTATTAAAAAAAATCACAGCGCGCTTAGTTTTCAAGATTAAGAGTTCATTTTTGGCTCCTTTTTTTGTCATTGGCTGAAGTTTAGTATGCAACCATCAGAAATGAAAAAAATTATCATTATCATATATAAATAATGCGATATATGATAGCGCAAAAACGAAATTTCATATATAATTTTATTCAAATCGCGCTGTGCGCAAAACGGTTAAAGGTAACAAGTTACTTTTTTTTTTGTAATGTACACTAAATTGCAATCATTTTGGTATATAACACATTGTAAAACGATAAAAGCAACACAGAGAAAATATTATCACAAAATAATGCATGAATTCGTAACGCGCGGACGTAAACAAATATTTTGTTCAAAAATTCACCATAAATCTAAATATTGTCCTAGAGACTTCCAATTTCTTTCAAAATGAAGACAAATGATTGAATATTACTATACTGTAAGAGTATTATCTTACAATTGCAGTTTTCAACCATATCTGACGAGTTAAAGTTGACCGAATGTCGAATTTTTTTATATATGTATATATTTTTTATATGCAATTATTTCGGAAATAAGAAAAGCTACAACCTTCAAATATTTTTAGTTTTATTCTACATGAAATTGTGCACATTTTCAATATAAACTATGAAAATGCCAATATGAAACGGAGCAAATATTTCCAAGAATGGACGTACGCATTTCGGAGATTTGTACGTAACTTATTTCGGAGATATGTGGCGGAGAATCTGGCGCGGAGGGAAGGAAAAATTTTTTTAAAAATTCACCATAAATCTAAATATTTTGCTAGAGACTTTGAATTTGTTTCAAGATGAAGATAAATGACTGGATATTACTAGACTGTAAGAGTTTTAGCTTACAATTGCGTTTTTTGACCATTTCGGTAGAGTCAAAGTTGACCGAACGTGGTTTTTTTTCTATTTATCGTGATTTATATGCAAATATTTCAAAAATGAGAAAAGCTACAACCTTCAATTATTTTTTGTTGTATTCTACATGAAATTGCGCACATTTTCATATATAAAACTTTATGTAACGGCTAATTTAAAATGGTGCAAACATTACCACAATCGCACGTATGATTTTTTCGGAAGAGTTACCGCGCGGACGTAAAGAAAATGTTATTTTGTTCATAAATTCACCATAAATCAAAATATTGTGCTAGAGACTTCCAATTAGTTGCAAAATGAAGGTAAATGCTTAAATATTACTAGGATATAAGCGTTTTAGCATACAATTGTGTTTTTCGACCATTTTGGTAGAGTCAAAGTTGACCGAAGGTTGAAATTTTGGCAAATATCGTTATTTATATGAAAATATCTCAAAACTGATAAAAGCTACAACCATGGGTTGTTTTTAGTTATATTGTGCATGAAATTGCGCACATTTCCATATATAAACTTTATATAACGGCTAATTTTAAAATGGTGCAAACATTACCACAATCGCATGTATGATTTTTTTCGGAAAAGTTACCGCGTGGACGTAAGGAAAAAGTTTTTTTCATAAATTCACCATAAATCGAAATATTGTGCTAGAGACTTCCAATTAGTTGCAAAATTAAGGTAAATGATTGAATATTACTAAAATATAAGAGTTTTAGCTTACCATTGCGTTTTTCGACCATTTCGGTAGAGTCAAAGTTGACCAAAGGTTGAAATTTTGGCAATTATCATTATTTATATGAAAATATCTCAAAACTGATAAAAGCTACAATCATGAGTATTTTATTCTTGTATTCTACATAAAAATTCACACATTTTCATATATAATACTTCAAGTAACGGCTAATTTACAATGGTACAAAAATTATGTCAAAGTGACGAAATAATTTCCGAGATGTGTCACAGATACTTTTTAGTGCGGCAAGAAAGAAATTCGCGCTTGCGCGCCTGCGTAACGATTGTAAACAAAACAACTCCTTGATCCGTGAACTCCCAGCGTCCCCTAAGGCGCGTGATTCAAAAGTTTTAGGCTGGTAGGCCTATAAGTATTTTTCCGCGAATTTAAAAAAAACTTTTGTAAGTTGACGTAAAATACGTCCTGTCGGCACACAGGAGACAAAAAATGTCGACGTAAAATACGTCCAGTCGGCGTAAGAGGGTTAATAAATTAACACCATGCATTTTTCGGAATGGCAGCAGACAAGAACGAACATTAAAGAACATCCTCTGACAACGTGCAGGATAGTTACAAAAGCTGCTGAAATTTGTATCATATTTATGTACAAAAATAAAAATACCCTATGCGTAATATATTTTCATACACATTTTAAACTTAAAAGCATGAACATTTATAAACTATACATCAATCGCTAAATTTGCACTCTTTTAAACTCTGCTCCCCATTCGGTTCAGGAAAAGCGTAACGAGAAGTTAGATCATTAACCTATTTTAGTTCTAATACCAATTGAACTGAGTTTGTGACAGGAACGTTCCGAATCCATCCATAGTGTGCACTCATTTTTGCATTCCCTGTTAGAAGAAAGGTGTTGGTGCCCTCGTTTGTACGTAGCCCGGGGCCTAGGACTGCCCTGCGACAGTTGGTAGTGACCGCTGCCAGGGAACCGGGTCGGTTCTTGGTGCGATGGGATTCTGTGCCCTCTAATAACTACGTACTTTGCCCTTTTCATGATCTGAATCTCGTTTAAAGCGTTTTTGAGGAAAGAGGCCACATAGAGAATATATCTTAATTGTCTTAGCGTATTTGGCGCCCTCTAAATATTGGAGAAGAGTACTAATGCTTTCTCCTATTAGAGAGCATTTCATAACTTTTCTTTTCCTCGAACGCAATCTCCCTTTGTGTCTGCCTTGGCTTGTCGTCTTGTCTTTTAAAAGTCGCGGAGAGCCAAAGGCCGTCTTTTGCTGTACAACGCTTATTGGTCCTTTAACTGTCTTTAGTAGGAGGTTTGCTTTCTTTCTCTTTCCTGTGGGGAAATGAACTCGAGACTGACAGACGTGCTGATGGATTTTCAGTCCAGCTTGAATTATTACCTTTTATCTATGTTGTCTCGTCTCTGCGACTTCTTAGAGAGGTGGAGACCCCAACCCAGCAGGAGTTTTTAGCGAGGAAACAAATAACTAAAACAAGTACCTCATTTCTGATGTTGCAGGGTAATGTCCTTATGCTTATACTCGCTCGGTTTGGAAGAAGTGAGAACATTTTCGCTTCCTGTCTGATCATGCTGTTCTGTTTAAGGCGAAAAGGAATTATCTATTGGTATTCTTGTTTTATACCTTACGGGGGATAAGTGCAGATTCAGTTCTGGGATATGGACAGTTGCAACCTCCAAACATGCATGGAGAGACTTGGGACCAGTACATTACATGGTGGAGACGGTGAATGGCAGTTGTGATTATTTTTGGTTGTCCTCCACTGGTTTAATTTCCCTCTTATAGCTTCCCCTGTCTTCAGCAGAAATCTGTCATAAGTCTCTTTTAGTAGGAGATTGTATATGGAGGGAATAATGGTCCAAGGGTAATTCTTTAGGACGAGCTCCATAAGTAATTGGAGATAATCTTGGATGTTTGGAGACTGAATAACAGTAAGTGTCTGCCCATATACTTGTTGGTTTTCTAGCATGGTTTCAGTGCTTTTCCAAAGAATGGTCAGACTTGTGGTACACATGCAGAATGTGTTCTACTTACCATATATCCAGTCATGCAAGTTCCTTCAAGATTTTTTTACCAGAAGGTATTGCTGTTCTGTCCACTTTGTTTGGTTTAGTGTGCAGCCCTCTATAAGTTATGTCAGGGACTTGTTGCCCATTGGTAGATGGTGTCAACTTTAGGAGCAAGACACTTCTACTGAATCAGTGATTCAAGATAGACAACTCTGTCAACAGTATTCCAAAGGCCAATGACCTGTTGCTTCTTCTGGCCCAATTTCTATGCATTATAGTGTTAATTCTTTATATCCCCATTCTTATCTAGTGATGTGGGGGTGATAATTATGCATGCTTGTTGGTCAAGATTAATAGTCTTATGATATGCGCGAGCTTTTGCCTTGTTTATTACTCGGATACGCGTATCATAATTTATATAGATAAAAAGAAGGAAGTTTGGAGGTCACCAGCCAGCATACAGACACTAAATACCGGCAATAGATGTATTTAGCAATTACTTCTATAAATGTAGTAACAAAAGAGAGCACAACAGATATAATATATATAAATAATATTAGGTTAACCGTGGTTAACCGCTGAAGCTTGAAGCTGCAAGGGGCTTCTCTGGAGTGGAGTGTTGTACTATGGTTCGTAACCATATGTGGAAGATTCAGCAAAAGTACTCTCGTCCCCTGGAAGGGAAATTTTACGACAAACACTAGTTAATATGCACAGATTCGCTAATCCACTCAACCATTCACTTACACTGCACTATTTGACTTATACAGATTATTTAAACTAATGGACGTAGCAATAAATCTTATAATTAATTACACATGGCAGCAGATATATATTGAAGCGAGGCTACAGTACAAGGGGAAAACGGTCTCCAGCGGAGCCCACCACGAGGGAACACTGGAGGGTAGGAGAGAGAGAGAGGAACAAAGGATCGGTGAATAGGATTTCTTTGTGTACGGATAGGAAGGAAGGATGGGATGTTATCCAGGGGAAGGAAGAAGGATAGGTTAGGGTACAAGGTTCTCATACATCAGACACCTTACCTTGTTAAGGGAGAAACAGTTGCCTCTCGGGAAGGGGCGGACAGAGGACAGGACGTCCGCTCCGTAAGACACTCAGTACGTAAAGATGGCCACCCATGCTTTCGGCGTTCAACCCCTCATCCTTCGAAAGTTGGGGGGTACTTCCTTGGAGGGTTTTCTACTGGTCACCAACTCTTGGTCCCCTTTGTCTTTGGCCTAGACTTGCATCACAATTCCCCATTTGGGGGGTGCCAACTTGGTGCTGTTGTCTTGCGGTGGGGTCTGAAAGTAAGAGACCTCAGGGAGTAGACTGGTCTAGGATAGGTGGGTGGGTGGCGAGGCTCTGGATAGGGCCACCAAGCTTGCATTCGTTCAAATTCCCTGTGCTGCTGCTCTCGTATGGGAGGAAAAATGGCGGAATGGCCGTCACGAATGACAATGGGCATGTGCTGCTTGAAGAATTTTAGACCTGAAGGAAACTTCCTATATGGTAAGGGCTTTTCCTCATTAGGAAACATGGCCTCACGGGATATTTTCAGTTAATCATGCTCAAATAATGTACAGTTTCAGCGTAAGAATTATGACTTACAAATAACGTTCATTAAATTTGTAAGTAATCCAGAACCAACTTTGGCTCCAGGACTGTAGGAGGGACTGTAACCAGGAATTGTCCATTTTGTTCTTAAACCTAAGTCCAGGTTTTGGTCTTTTCCCTCTGTCATGCAACACGGAGTTTAACTAGTGTCATTACACTTTCATGCAACATAGAATGGTCAACACTACACCTGGTAAAACTTTGTAGATGTGAGAGCAGTGGAAAGACATCAGGATGCTTAGCAGGTTTATTCCCGGTCAGAAACAAAGTCTTTGTGGGAAGTTTGCTGCTTTGAGTGAAATGAAACAACATATTGGTTTGATCATTCATTCTGTGAAAGGACAGTGTTCTGGCAATTTGGGATTCAGGAAGAACAACTGCCTACAGGGGCCTTTACATCCGTAAGTTTGGCACTTGGTGTGGATTTAAGGAGCACTCATTTAGCCTCTTACCATGTAGATGAACAGGGACATCCAAATGATTACTACTAGTACTTTGTTGGCCCTCAGGCTTGAGCAGTGGATGTTTCCTTAAATTTTGCCTAATTCAGAGTCATACATTAGGGCCTCGATAATCGTGGGGATGGGGCCCAGAACCCTCCGTGATAAGTAAATACCCGTGTTGTCCTGGTACCCCCCTCAAAAATTGCTTAAAACTGCCTACTTTAATAGTTAACCCACCCAAGACCACTACTCCAATGTTTATAACTGCCTACTTTAGTTCAAACACCAAATATGTTGTCAACTATCACCTTTAAACTAAATGCAAGACAGTTTCAAAATTATTTTACAACATTAGCCTTAAAAATATATGTAGTATACATACTACTGTACATATGTAGCCTATTAGGGGGAAACACCGCAGTGTAGCCATCGTCATCGTGTGGCTCACCCTTATTCACTCGATATTTAATTGGTGAAACAAGAATGTAATTACATCTTTAAGCATACCATTCAAAAGATTGAAGTTTCGTCAACATAATGTGCTATATGAAAGTGCCATACGAACCAAAATAAGCATGTGGGGTCTTCGTAAAATATGTTTTCAAGGCAGTTTTGAAATCCAATATGGTGGCAACTGCATGAGGTGTTGTTCGTAACCACAGCCAAGCCACCATCTTTCCAAGCACTCATTTGAACAATGTTAGCATATATATGTAATGTTTATTGATCTTACTCAAGATTGCAGTTGTAATCAGCACAATAAATCAACATTTTGTTGCCTATATTAGTGAAAGTATGAAACTTGTTATTCCCTGGGTCATGGTTTGAACTGAATTCATTTTTGCCTTGTAATCGGTGGTTTTATCCTTACTGCCATCACAACTCGTATCTACTCTGAATTCTATTGAGCAATTTCAAGTTCAAGAATTGCTTAGTCTCCTGTAGAGCCCTTGTAGCCTTAGGGCAAATAATTTTCAGAATTTCCAATGCGCTTGGTAGATGTCTCATTTTCCCATTGAGAAGAAATCAACTCTACTACACAATTCCATACAGTTCCATTAACGTAGGCATCTCCTTAACTGCTTGGAGATGTTAGAATGTCCCCCTCCCAATAATAAGATTTTCAAGTTATCATAGGAGCTGTCCTTAATTTAAAACTGCCATGGCCTTAGGTCAGAAGCAGTGGTCTGTGTGTTGCTGAGGGTGCCATTCTGGAGGAATTTTCAGCACCTGGAACCTTGTAGATGCCAATGTTTTCTGTTTGGAGGAGATAAGACTTTTCACTGTCTACTTCCAAAGTTATCGTTCCATACTTTCCTCTATTGCATCAAGTACTTTTAGATCTTGCTGAGAACCAGCACTGTAAGGTGTTGAGATTGAAGCCCCTTCACCTCTATATCAGTCTCTCTCTGAACTTTATCTGAATTTACTGTAAACCTTTTATTTAGCAGTGGTTAATAAGTAAAACAGCATTCCCTTTACACCCTTCTTTAAGCTGGTGTAAAGGGAATGCTATTTTAGCTTTCTGCCTTAGAGCTGAGGGTGATGTTGAGGCTATGCTTTACAGTGCCCTGTAAGAATTCCATTGTAACCCCTTAGTGGGGAAAAAGGGGACACTTCTCTATCGTGTTGGGGCATTTAAATTTAAAGGTTAAACCTAGAACATTTTTATCATCCTTTTAGAAACCTTGAACATCTTTGTCAAAGGTAAATGCTTGAAGAGGCAAAGTTAACCTTTGGTTTTGTGGTTTTAAGAAAAAGATATTTTTGTCAAAGGTTAGCCTGGAAGAGGCAAAATGAACTTTTTGTTTTGTTTTGTGGTTTTTAGAAAACCTAGCTGTCTTTGCCAATGGTTAAGCTTGAAGGCAAAGTTAACTTTTTGTTTTGTGGTTTTAGAAAACTTAGAATGTATTTGTGAAGGTTAAGCTTGGAAGAGGCAAAGTTAACCTTTTGTGTTGTGATTTTTAGAAACTTATAACGCCTTTGCCAGTGGGTAAATGTTACGAACACTGAGGTCCGCTACAGGTTCTTTATTATAATAAACAAAAAGGATTTAACACAAACAGTTGGAACTCAGGATACAAATATAGAAAGAAACTCAAACAGCTCAGAAGTTTATTTACAAACTTACTAACAAAGATAAATGCAGAATGGTTTCTCCTATTTACATAACAAAAGAAAAATCTTACAATATGTGAACTGGGGAAATAGTGCAGTAATGGAATACTTGCTGGCCAGTTTTGCAGCTGTCGAAAATCAGTGCTCGAAGCGACGGCTTCACAAAAGGAGGCAGCAAATCTTCAGACGGTTTCTTGACTTCGTACTGCAGAAAGCAATGTCTATTCTCCACACTCAAGGGCAGGTTACTCCTCAAAACCACTTGTAGGACGTTTCTTCTCCGAAGGGTTGCTTAACATCGGAATATCTCTCTGTCTCTCTCTCTCCAACTGTGGACGACTTGACTCGTTTCCGATCACACTCGAGCGTCTTCTTCCTCTCTTATCCTTCGTCTCTTCCTTCTTCTCTTATCTCTCTCTGATGATCTGATCTCTTCTACTTCCTCAGGGCATATATATATACGGCTATCTGGGGGGGCGGGGTTGAAAAGGGCAGAGCCTACCAGTGAACTTCACAGATTCCCGAGTCTACAGGAACTTTTTAGAAGGATCTCGATGAAATGTTGCTTCATAATACGTGGCGTTTCTAATGAAGCGACAGCGCATGCTGAGTTCCACAACACACCTGGGGATTCTCGAAGAATCATGAGAACAGGCGTCTCCAACACGTGCTCGAATGGCTCCTTGCTGCAGACCTTCTCAAAGAAGATACATTTTTCCTTTCCTTTAATATATAATTCCTTGCTATAAAGCAATTACCATGACAGTAAACTTGAAGGCAAAGTTAACTTATAATGCCTTTGCCAATGGTTAAACTTGAAGGCAAAGTAAACTTGTGTGCTGTGGTTTTAGAAAACCTACAATGTATTCGTGAAGGTTAAGCCTGGAAGAGGCAAAGTTAACCTTTTGTGGTGTGATTTTTTGGAACTTTGTCAAGGAACACAAGGTCCTCTGTGACGTATTGGATAGGCTAGTGCATTAGAACTAGCTCCATATCTTCTACCTTTATCGAAGTTAAACATTCATAATGTGAGCAGCAGTTGCAACTTCATTTAGTGTTAAGTCACTTTGTTGCTCTAGAATAGGATTGATGTGTCACAGTAGAAGTACAATTCGGTTTTTGCCCGATCACTACCATAAATATACAGAATGTGTTTGAAAACAGTAAAGCCCTTAATCCGCTACTAGTAGTGGGTAGTCTTTTCCTAAACCGAAAAAAGAGCAATTCTTCAGGCTTTTTTGTTTAAATCCCAGGTTTTAATATTTTTGGGAGCGTGAAGGTACAAATTTTGTATAGGAGCATACCTTTATATTTTAAAGGTATTTATTTTAAGTGACTTGTTTTATAGGGCTTTTGAACCCAGGCACAGGGATCCCTCACCGCTTGCATTTCATGCTGGCTGAATCGAAGCGGTTTTCTCCGCAAGGCTGCTCTTTGCTGCATACGTAAGATAGCCTTGCTCCCTGAATGGAATCCAACTTCTGGTGATAGTAAAATCCACCAAGGATTCCAGATCAGGTGAGAATGTTTTGGGTTTCGTACAAGAAACCTTTAGCTCGAATGGCTGAATGGCATTTTGTCTAACTGCACTACCCACGATCCTCTTCTCAATGTGGGAATCAGCTAAATTTAACAGTAGGTAAGATTCATCCCAAATAATATAAATTTTCATAATAAAATTTATTATTTGGATACTTACCTACTGTTGAAGTAGACCCACCCAGCCTCCCCACAACTTGGTGGGCTGTCAAGGAGAATTCTGACAAGAGCTAAAACATTCGAAACACACCTAGTGGAGAACAGGTAAACTAGACCGTCATCCGGGCAGCCATTCGATTTTTTTGTTTGAATGCCGACTCACCTAATCGGCAGGGAGATATAGCTAAATTTAACAGTAGGTAAGTATCCAATTAATAAATTTTATGAAAATTTATATTCTTAATCATACTAACAGTTTCTAGATGCATCATTGTTCTCTCGTTTGGGGTTGTACTTAATTCAACTTCATCTTCCTTTGTGTTGCTGACAAGGATCTATGTGCCTCATTAATTTAGCATATTACATATTTTGGAAGTTTGAGGTTCTATAACTTATAATTTTATACATTCAACTTCCCTGCCAGATATATACTTAGCTATAGACTCCGTCGTCTCCGACAGAATTTCAAATTTCGCGGCACACGCTACCGGTAGGTCAGGTGATCTACCGCCCTGCCCTGGGTGGCAGGACTAGGAACCATTCCCGTTTTCTAATCAGAATTCTTCTGTCGCCCGGACCATCAACATTGTTGTTGGTTCCTCTCGATTGGTTTTTCTTTTTTCACCTGCAATTGATCTTCTTGACCGACTTTTGGTGACGTATCTGGATTGTTGGATTGGCATACGCTTTTGTGGACTGTTTTGTGGACTTGATTTTGGAATTTTCTTTAATAATGTCTGACTCTGGAATGGTTGTGAGACGTTGTGTGAATGTAGGCTGTAAGGTGAGGTTGCCGAAAGCTTCGGTAGACCCTCACACGGTATGCAAGGGTTGCAGGGAGTATGAATGTTCTTTTACTAATACTTGTAAGGAATGTGAGAACTTGAGTGAGAACGAATGGAAAAATCTAACTAATTATTTAAAAAAGTTAGAGAGAGAAAGAGTGAGGAAGGCTTCTTATAGAAGTTTAAGTAGTTCTAGATCTGAACTAATTCCTAGCTTGGGATCTTCCCCAAGGGTAAGTATTGCTACTTCTCCTTCCATTGCAGCCCCTTCTCCTATTGCAGAACCTGTAGATCCAGCAAAAGAACTTGCGGATCTAAAAGCAGCCTTCAAGTTGATGGAAAACAAAATGGCTGCCATACAAGGTAAGGCTAGTGATTTGTCATTAGACAGTGATATGAGTGTCCCCAGTGTAGAGGAGGGGGCATCTGGTCGGCTCAGCAATGCTCCTAGGTCTAGACCTCTTCCAAGCTCACATGCCCAGAGGAGAAGGAATGTCGAAAACCGAAAGGAGGTTGTGGAGAATCCCCACCGATCAGGTGTCCCTTCGGCGGTTTCTGTGACACCCCAGACTGCCAAGGATCGCTATTGTAAAAGCGTCCTGCGTGAGTGTTTTTCGTCGTCGGGATCTTCATCTCCGAGACGTGATTGGAGAGATTCAGATCGATCTCGGCCACTCAAGAGGAGTTGGAAGGCTCCGACTATTGATTCGAGCCCAGAAAACTTCCCTGAGGAGTCTCCCTCGGGAGTGAAGAAGGCAAGAAGAGCCATTCTTTCAACCAGAGTGAGAAGGAGGCAGGAGGTGGAGGCTATGGACTCCTCCCCTCCTCCTTCCCCTCCTCCCGAAGAGGATAAAGAGGAGGCTACGAAGAGATTCATGATGGCGATGCAAGAGCAGATTTCGTCTTTTGTAGGAGTTCTGTCAAAGGAGCCTCCTAGAAGGAAAGACTCTTCCCTTCCGATCAAAAGATCCTCCAGACGTATGGAGGTATCTGCCGCCAGGATCGATACTCCTACTCGAGGTGAGGTTTCCTGTACGAACCTGGATGAACCGATCAGACGTCTGGCACCGGCCAGGAGTGAGGAGTCACCAAGAGGCAGGAGCCAAGAGCCAGGAGTGGAGGAGTCAACAAGGAGGCAGGAGCCCAAGAGCCAGGAGGCAAAGGCAGGAGTCAGGAGGCAGGAGTCAGGAGCCAGGAGGCAGGAGTCAGGAGGCAAGAGTCAAGAGCCAGGAGGCAGGAGTTGGAGACTCGTTCCTGGAGGTTATGACTCTTCTCCAAATAGGAGCTCCTCTCCTTCAGAGCATAGGAGGTCTTGGAAGGACTCTCCCTCCAAACGTGAACTTTCTCCTTCGTCTGATCGAGGATTAGACGAGTTGTCTGATGACGAATCTCCTGCTAATGAGGGACTATCGAGTTATAAAGTCTTAGCCTCATTATTGCTTCAAGAATTTGGAGATTCTCTTAGTCCGGCGGCTCCTCCTTCTCCTCGTTCTCTCTTTTCGAGCTCGGCTACGGCAAAATCTTCGGCCTTTTTGAAAATGAAGCCTGCTATATCGATGAAGAAGGCACTCCATTCTTTAGATTCTTGGATGGACAAGAAGAAGGAGTTAGGAAAGACGGTATTCTGCATGCCTCCTTCCAAACTACATGGAAAGAGAGGTATTTGGTATGGGACAGGAGAGACTATGGGTCTTTCTCTACCTGCCTCTGCAGATGCGGACTTTTCCAATTTAGTGGAGGCCTCTAGACGTCACTCCTTAGGATCGGTCAGAGTGACGTGGAGCACTTCAGAGTTGAACCACTTTCTAAAGGGACTTTTTGTCACTTTAGAGGTGTTCAACTTTCTGGATTGGTCACTCGGAGTTCTGGCCAACAAATCTAAAGATCCGGAGTTTCTTAAAAACCCAGAGATTCTCCATAGCGTCCTGTCTTGCATGGACAAGGCAGTACAGGACGGTTCGGGTGAAGTGGCTTCCCTTTTTGGTGCTGGTCTCCTGAAAAAGAGATCAGTATATGGATCCCTATTATCGAAAGGGGTTTCTCCGAGCCAGAGGACTGCTTTATTGTTCGCCCCTCTATCGGATCATCTGTTTCCTTCTCAGTTAGTGAAGGATATATCTCGCTCGCTAACTGAGAAGGCGACACAAGACCTACTAACACAAACGTCCAAGAAAGGACGCCTGTAGTGTCGGCGATTAAGAAGGACTCTCGTCCTCCTCAGCAGCCCTTTCGTGGAGGTACAGCGGCTCGTCCCCTGCCAGAAAGAAGAGCTCTGATAAGAGAGGAAGGTCTTCCTTTAGGCCCTTCAAGAAATCCAAGTGACTTGTTGCTCCTTCAAGCACCAGTGGGCGCCAGACTCCTGAACTTTGCAGGAGTATGGGTCAGTGTCGGTCCTAAAGAAGGGATATGTAATCCCCTTCGACAACAGCCCTCCCCTAACATCTACGCCTCGGGAACTGTCAGCGAGGTACAGAGACCCGGTAATGAGAAAGACTCTCCTTCAAATGGTGGAACAAATGTGGGAAAAAGAGGCCATCGTACTTGTGCAGGATCCACACTCCCCGGGATTTTACAATCGCCTTTTTCTAGTACCAAAGGCATCGGGGGGGTGGAGACCAGTTCTGGACGTAAGCGCTCTGAATCGCTTTGTTCAGAAAAAGAAGTTTCGCATGGAAACGTCCGCCTCAGTAATGTCGGCTCTTCGTCCAGGAGATTGGATGGTCTCTCTGGACTTGCAAGACGCATATTTCCACGTTCCCATTCACCATTTGTCAAAGAAATATCTTCGTTTTGTAATAGGAGACAAGATCTTTCAGTTCAGGGCTCTGTGCTTCGGTCTGTCTACAGCTCCGCAAGTATTCACCAACCTGATGGCGAATGTGGCAAGATGGCTTCACCTAGAGGGAATAAACATCTCCCTCTACTTGGACGACTGGCTGATCAGGGCCAAGTCGGAGATTCAGTGCTTGGAGGACTTATCAGTAACAAGGAACATGATAGATTCGCTGGGATTGCTCGTCAACCTCGAGAAGTCACAGCTGATTCCCAGCCAGAACTTGGTCTATCTGGGGATTCAGATGGATTCTCGGGGTTTTCGAGTATATCCTTCGCGAGAAAGAATCACTCGAGGTTTGTCGAGAATCTCGAGCTTCTTAGAGAGAAAGAACAGTTCAGCGAGAGATTACCTGAGCCTTTTAGGGACCCTGTCCTCACTAGAAAAGTTCTTCTCTCTGGGGAGACTTCACCTTCGCCCTCTTCAGTTTTTCCTCAAAGAGGTGTGGAGTTGGAAGACGGGACAACTCTCGGACATCTTCCAACTTCCACAAGAGGTAAGAGATCATTTGAAGTGGTGGATCCCTCCTCTTCAAAAGAACGAGGGCGTATCGCTTGCCCTGCAGAACCCAGACCAAGTGTTATATACCGACGCTTCGGAGTCGGGATGGGGAGCGACGCTAGGAGCAAGGGAGGTGTCAGGCACCTGGACAAAGGAACAGGTGTCCTGGCACATCAATTGCAAGGAACTAGTGGCCATACACCTAGCCTTAAAGTTCTTCGAAGAGATAGTCAGAGGCGGGGTGATACAGATAAACTCGGACAACACCACGGCTCTGGCTTACATACGCAAGCAAGGAGGCACGCACTCTTTCTCCCTCTATCAGTTAACAAGACACCTGTTAACCTGGACGGAAGAAAGAGGCATAACTCTCCTCACAAGGTTTGTTCAAGGGATCAAGAATGTGAGAGCGGACAGACTGAGCAGGAGGAATCAGGTCCTTCCCACAGAATGGACTCTACACGAAGAAGTGTGTCGAAGTCTTTGGTCCCTGTGGGGGAGGCCTCACATAGACCTGTTTGCGACGTTCCTCTCCAAAAGAATAGAGATATTTTGCTCTCTAGTGGAAGATCCGAGAGCCTTCGCAATAGACGCGTTTCTACTGGATTGGTCGGGTGTGGACGCATACGCCTTTCCCCCGTTCAAGATCCTGGGGGAAGTGCTCAGGAAGTTCGTAGCTTCGAAGAGCACGAAGTTGACGCTAATAGCCCCATTTTGGCCAGCCCAGGAATGGTTCACGGAGGTACTGGAGTGGATAGTGGACTTCCCCAGATCGCTTCCAAACAGACCAGATCTACTCAGACAACCCCACTTCGAGAGGTTTCATCACAACCTCCCAGGTCTCGCTCTGACTGCCTTTCGACTATCGAAAGACTTGTCAGAGCGAGGGGCTTTTCTCGCAAGGCTGCGGGCTCTATCGCTAGAGCCCGCAGAGTTGTCAGAGCGAGGGGCTTTTCTCGCAAGGCTGCGGGCTCTATCGCTAGAGCCCGCAGAGCTTCGACGAGAAGAGTATACCAATCAAAGTGGGAAGTCTTTAGGAGGTGGTGTAAGGGTCAGAAGCTGTCCTCCTCCAGTACCTCTATAGTGAATATTGCCGATTTCCTCCTCTTTCTGAGAGAGGAATCACACCTATCTGTCTCAACAATAAAGGGATACAGAAGCATGCTGTCTTCAGTATTTAGGAATCGAGGCCTAGACATTGCAAGCAACAAAGATCTACACGATCTAATTAGATCTTTTGAGACTTCAAAGGCAGCTACTCCTAGAACACCTAGTTGGAATCTAGACGTGGTCCTGAAATTCCTTTCATCGGATAAATTCGAGCCTTTACATCTGGCTTCCTTCCGCGATGTCACTAGGAAATGCTTGTTCCTGGTGGCTCTCGCTACAGCCAAGAGGACGAGCGAATTGCACGCTCTGGATTCCACGGTGGGGTTCAAAGGAGATGCTGCCATCTGTTCTTTCCAGACAATGTTTCTGGCAAAGAACGAAAACCCGTCAAAACCGTGGCCCAGAAGTTTTGAGGTAAAAGGCCTATCTAACCTAGTAGGCAGAGAGATAGAGAGGTCTCTCTGTCCAGTGAGAGCTCTGAAATATTATTTAGAGAGGAAGAGACAGATGGGAGCTTGTCAACAAGGTCTTTGGTGTGCGGTGAAGAACCCCAAAAGACTCATGTCCAAGAACGCCTTAGCTTTCTTTGTGAGAAGCGTTATTACGGACGCTCACAAGAACTGCTCGGAGGAATCCTTCGGTCTTCTAAAAGTCAAGACCCATGAAGTGAGGGCAGTAGCAACGTCTTTGGCGTTCCAAAAGAATATGTCTCTAAAAATATCATTGAGACTACATATTGGAGGTGCAATTCAGTGTTTGCATCTCATTATCTGAAGGATGTGAGAGTGACCTATGAGAAGTGCTTCTCGCTAGGTCCTTTTGTATCAGCAGATACAGTGCTGGGTCTTGGAGCAAAGACTGATCCTTAATTTTGTGTTTTTATCGTACATAAACCCTCTTGTCAGATATGTGCTTGGTTTTCTATTAGCAAGCTCACTAATGTCGCACGGGAGCATAGTGTCATTGCTGGTAGGGGATCAAGGGTATGTATGGCTAGTAGGGGAGTACAAAATTTTTTTTTTTTGTATATTTTGTAATGAAAGTGTATTTATGTTTCGAGTTTTTGGTTGTTTGTAAGGAGTTCGGGGATAACTCCTTACAATCTTAGAACTAACATGGATGTTAGGATCAGGTGATCGGGATCGGGTTTGTGCTCCTTGAACAAGGTGTATTGTCATGTTAGTGGAATAGCACCCAATGACAAAGGCCTTTAGGCTCTGCCGAGTAAGTGGATAAGACCCCATTGGCAGACCCACAAGAACTCTTAGCCATAGATCAATATCTCGCTGAGGCTCTTGAGGCTAAGCAGACTCCAAGGCAGTAGCCGCGAAGTCTTCAGCCTAATAAGGTAGGAACCAAGGTTTATTAATACCTACAACATATGTTGTTTACCTGTCTATTTCAGTAGTTAGCTGTCTCTTACCCACCACCAATGGGTGCTAATCAGCTAAGTATATATCTGGCAGGGAAGTTGAATGTATAAAAATGATATTGTCATGTTACAATAAAGTTTTATACATACTTACCTGACAGATATATACTTAGCTATAGACTCCGTCGTCTCCGACAGAATTTCAAATTTCGCGGCACACGCTACCGGTAGGTCAGGTGATCTACCGCCCTGCCCTGGGTGGCAGGACTAGGAACCATTCCCGTTTTCTAATCAGAATTCTTCTCTTCCACCTGTCTCCTGCGGGGAGGCTGGGTGGGCCATTAATCGTATATATCTGTCAGGTAAGTATGTATAAAACTTTATTGTAACATGACAATATCATGTTATTTCATAACTTTGCAATATGCAAAATAAAAAATCTTCTACCGTTTATATTGATGAAAGTTGAAAACGTCAGTTAACTACGTAAAGTAGACCTGTAGTCTCGGCTTTCGTTATCTGATATGTACATGTTAAATAACTTACTGAATGAATTAAATATATAGAACATTAAAGTACTCACAAAATAAAATTTGGAGATATAAATAAAGGCATTAAATACAGGGTATATTTAAAATAAATATGCTAAAGCTTATTAAGAAAGACAGAATATATGTAAGGGCATTGTTTTGTTTGCATCCAGTCAGCTGGTGTGTCTGGCTTGTATGACTAAAATTCTCATTGTTAAAACAAAAATAACCTAGGCTCATTTATTCCTAAGACGTTTTGTGTAAGGGTTATTTCAGGTTAGTTGATGCTGTCATCATTAGGGCTTGGCATTTCAACTACCTGTATGACAAAAAATCCCATTTGTATTCATTGTAGATTGTTATCAGCTTTTCTATAAATAACTGATAATTGCTTTGCAATTTATTTGAACCTTTGTGTTGCCCTACAATACTTTAGAAGTTGGTTCCATGTTCAATGTTGCTAGAATGAATTTTTTCAAAACTCTGTCTTCTATTTTAAGATGTCAAGATGACCAGAGTCACCCCAGGATTATTTGACATGACAATACTTGCTTAAATAAATTTCCAAACATAAATTTTCAATTAATTAAAGAAATCAATCTTATTTCTAATCACTAGGGTGACCTACATGTTGATGGGAATGAGCGTGCTTTGTTGTACAAGGAGTGGGCAGCTTTACGTAATTTCTACAAGTATCAGCCTCTCGATTACGTGAAAGAGTATTTCGGAGTGAAGATTAGTCTGTACTTTGCATGGCTAGGTTTCTACACATACATGCTCATTCCAGCATCAGTTGTTGGGCTGTTGTGTTTCATTTACGCAGTTTCTACAATAAATGATCACCAACCAAGGTAGGCCATGTGTGTGGAATCAAAGATTTTGCTTGGGTTATCTTTATTACAGTTTTACAGTATGGAAAAGTTTGTACTATAAATAGTTTTGTATTGTTGTTTATATATTTTCAGCTCAGTCTTTTTACAACATGCAACTTGAACTTAGGAATGACATATGGAAAACAAAAAACAAAAATTTCAAAGAAAATGTGTAAAGTTATGTATAAATAAAGATATAAGTAACATATGCTCATAGAAAATGTATAATTGTTCAGTGAATAATTTTTGAAGTTGGAAAATGAGAAATTGCATAGATAAGGAAGCCAGTGTGCACATTGTGTGGTTGCTCTGTAGACAGAGCCACTTGTGGAGGCTTTGGTTGCTTCTCCAAATTGAAATTATCACAAACCAAGCTCAAAGCCTCATGAAATGACAAATCTTAAATGGGATGGCTGTATTCCTGGCAGTCCTCAACATGAGTTTTATCCCCTTTTCTTATCACAGTAAATATTAGCCTTGTAAATTCTGGGAAACTGTTTTATGAAAATAAATCTATTAAGATTTTTATTATTTGTATTTTTGTTATTCAAGTTATTGACCTTATTAGGCCAAGTTATGTCTTTTCAAGTTGATGTTTTTAATAATTACTCCCCAAGATTTATAGCAATGTTCCTGACACTTTCTTTCATTTTTCAGCAATGACATTTGTAATAAACAACTGAACATCACCATGTGCCCACTGTGTGATCATTTCTGCGATTATTGGAGTCTTGAAGAGACTTGTTTTCACGCCAAATTTACTTATCTAGTCGACAATCCTTCGACCATATTTTTCACTGCGTTTATGTCTCTTTGGGGTGAGTTTAATACGAGCCCATTTGATTGTATGTGGTTCTGTTTGATTACATGATTTACCTGTGTGTTTAATACAGAATTATGGTTATACTGTGTTTGATACGTGGTAAAGAATTGTTGCTATCCAGAAATAGACAGGACAAGCTCCTTTGGCCGAAAAGATTCAGGTGGTTTTATCTGCACTCTGTGAGTGCTTTGAAGGTAATCCACAGGAAAAACAAAACAACAAAAGTATATAAGGTAATCCCTTGAAGATGTAACTTCAAAGGTGCGGATTTTCTGAATTATCGTTATGGGGAATATATCCTTTGGCAGAGTGGTGGTAAATCAGATGGTATCATTTAGCAAATCTAGAGTTGCACTTTGCATTTTCCCAGTGAAAAATTAACTATATATACCATTAAGCTACCACAATTGGGATGTACCTTAGTAATATTGATAATGAATAAATTCAACACTGGGTGCTCTCAGAGGATGTTGTTAAGATTGCAAGTTTTTTTCATATTTTTATTATGTATATATAATTACATGTGCACTAGTTTGTCTTTGGATGAGTGGATTTTGCGCTCGGCTACCAATACGGTGGTCCGAAATTCAGTCCTCGGTTCGGCCAACGCGGAACCAGAGGAATTTATTTCTGGTGATAAAAATAAATTTTTATGCATTCAACTTACCTGTCAGATATATACTTAGCTATAGACTCCATCGTCCCCGATAGAAATTCGAATTTCGCGGCACACACTACAGGTAGGTCAGGTGATCTACCGCCCCGCCGCTGGGTGGCGGGAATAGGAACCATTCCCGTTTTCTAAGAACAGATTTTCTCTATTGGCCAGGACATCAACATTGTTGTTGTTCCTTCTGATTTGATTTTCGTGTTTTTTCATCGCTATTGATCTTCTAAGCCGGTTGTTTTGGTGACGTATTGGATCTTTGGTTGGGCATACTCTTTCGTGGACTGTTATTTGGACTTGGTTTTTGGAATTTTCTCATAATGTCAGATTCTAGCTTTGCGGTTAGAAAACAGTGTGTAAATGAGGGATGCATGGTGAGGCTACCGAAAGCTTCGGTAGATCCTCACACAGTTTGTAAGGGGTGTAGAATGAATGAATGCTCTATATCTAACACCTGTGATGAATGTGTAGGTTTGAATGAGGAAGAATGGAGGAGTTTAAATTCCTATTTAAGGAAATTGGATATGGATAGGGCTAGGAAGGCTTCCTCCAGAAGCGTAAGTAGGTCTCGTTCTAACGAGTCAATTAAATTAACACCTAACCCAAAACTTGTATCATCTTCCTCTTGTACAACTAAGACTGCAAATCCAGCAACGGAAATTGCAGATCTTAAAGCTGCACTGCAAAGGATGGAACGTCAAATGCTAACTATACAAGGTAAGCGCAGTGATAGTGATGTAAGTGTCCCTAGTGCAGTGGAGGGTGCGTCTGATCGGCTTCATCTCGCTCCCAGGCCTAGACCTCTTCCAAGCTCACAGGCCCAGAGGAGAAGGAATGTCAAAAGCCTTACGGAGGTTATGGAGAATCCCCACCGATCAGGCGTCCCCTCGGCAGATTCTGTGACGACCCGAACTGCCAAGGATCACTATAGAAGAAGCATCCTAAAACAGTTTTTTTCGTCTTCAGATTCTTCACCTAACGTAAGGGGCTGGAGTTCGGATGAACTGTCACGCCCCTTAAAGAGGAGTTGGAAGGCTCCAACGTTGAATTCAAGCCCTGAGCTTACCTCTTTCGGATCAATTGTTTCCTTCACAATTAGTGAAGGATATATCACATTCTTTGACGGAGAAGGCCACGCAAGATCTCTTGGCCCAATTTGCAAAGAAATCAAGGACCTCTGTTCCTGTAAAGAGAGAGACTCGTACACCTCAACAGCCCTTTCGAGGGAGCTCCTCTTCCAAACCCTCCTTTAAGAAGAGAGGAATACAGAAGAGAGGTAGGTCTTCATTCAGACCTATCAAGAAAGCAAAATGAGACTCCAGTCCTTCAAGCACCAGTAGGGGCCAGACTTCGAAAATTTTCCGAAGAATGGACTCTTGAGAGAAGCAGAAAGATGGTCCCTTTCAGTAGTAACGAAGGGATATCTTATCCCCTTTCGAGACAGTCCTCCCTTAACAACGATCCCAAGGGAACTGTCAGCCAAATACAGGGACCCTGCCAAGAAAGAAGCATTATTGCAACTGGTAGAACAGATGTTGCAAAAGGAGGCTATCTAATTGGTTCGGGATCCGCATTCCCGAGGATTCTACAACAGTCTTTTTCTGGTTCCGAAATCCTCGGGAGGGTGGAGACCGGTCCTGGATGTGAGCGCATTGAACCGATTTGTAGAGAACACAAAGTTCTCTATGGAAACATCGAAATCGGTTCTTGCGGCTCTTCGTCCAGGAGATTGGATGGTCTCCTTAGATCTACAGGATGCTTACTTTCATGTTCCCCTGCATCCATCATCGAAGAAATATCTTCGATTCATGATGCAGGGCAAAGTATTCCAATTCAGAGCCCTGTGCTTCAGCCTGTCTACGGCTCCTCAAGTGTTCACGAGACTAATGACGAATGTTGTGAGATGGCTACATCTAGGAGGGATAAATATATCCCTTTACCTAGACGATTGGCTAATAAGAGCAAAATCGGAACTTAAGGACTTGGAGAAGACTTTAGAGTTGACAAAATCTTAGGGACTACTCGTGAACCTCGAGAAATCACAATTGATCCCCAGACAGAACATAGTCTATCTGGAGATACAAATGGATTCTCGGGGGTTTTCGGGTTTTTCCATCGCAAGAGAGAATTGCTCAAGGCTTAGAAAAAATCTCGAACTTCTTAGGGAAGGAACGGACCTCGGCGAGGGAATGGCTCAGTCTGCTGGGCACCCTTTCCTCGTTAGAGCAGTTCATTTCCCTAGGGAGATTAAATCTCAGACCTCTGCAGTTTTATCTCAGACAAATGTGGAGTCAAAAGACAGGAGAGCTGTCAGACTTTTTTCCCATTCAACAGGGGATAAAGTCAAACCTGAAGTGGTGGTTAACCCCATTAATAAAGAATGAAGGAGTGTCCCTCTTGATTCGGAACCCTCACCTAGTGTTGTTTTCCGATGCCTCGGAAACAGGTTTTTTTTTTTTGGTTGGGGAGCAACACTGGGTCCAAAGGAAGTGGCAGGTACCTGGACCAAGGAACAGGCTACACTGCACATCAATGCGAAGGAACTCCTGGCCATTCATCTAGCCCTGGAATACTTCGAAGCGGAAGTCAGGGGAGTGGTAGTTCAAGTCAATTCCGACAATACCACAGCTCTGGCTTACATCCGGAATCAAGGGAGCACTCACTCTTTCTCACTGTACGAAATAGCGAGAGATCTATTGACCTGGACAGAGGAACGGGGCATAATACTGCGGACAAGGTTTGTTCAGGGTGTAAAAAACCTAAGGGCAGACAGGTTGAGCAGAAAGGACCAAGTACTCCCGACAGAGTGGATGCTCCACTCAGAAGTCTGCAGACAACTGTGGTCCCTCTGGGGAAGACCTCAGATCGACCTGTTTGCCACATTCCTCTCCAGGAAGATAGACAACTTCTGCTCTCTAGAAGAAGATCCCAGAGCCACGGCGATCGATGCTTTCCTCATGGACTGGTCAGGCATAGACGCCTACGCCTTTCCCCCATTCAAATTGCTGGGGGAAGTACTAAGAAAGTTTGTGGCATCGACGGGAACAAGATTAACTGTAATTGCTCCCTTCTGGCCTTCCCGAAACTGGTTCACAGAGGTACTGGAATGGACGGTGGACTTCCCCAGATCTCTACCAAAAAGGACAGATCTGCTCAGACAACCCCACTTCGAGAGGTTCCACAAAAACATCGTCTCTCCCTGACTGCCTTTCGACTATCGAAAGACTGGTCAGAGCGAGAGGCTTTTCGAAGAAAGTTGCAACTGCAATTGCTAGAGCCCGCAGAGCCTCTACCTTGCGGGTCTACCAATCGAAGTGGGAAGTTTTTTGTAGATGGTGTAGGTCGAAGAAGCTGTCCTCTTCCAATACCTCTGTGACCGAAATCGCTGATTTTCTCCTCTTCTTAAGAGAAAGAGTCGAAGTTGGCTGTATCCACTATCAAGGGATATAAGAGCATGCTCTCAGCTGTTTTTAGAAACAGGGGCCTTAATTTGGAAAATAATAAAGATCTTCATGATCTCATCAGGTCTTTCGAGACTTCTAAAGTGAGATCTTCTATTCCCCCGAGTTGGAACCTTGATGTAGTCCTAAAATTCTTGATTTCGGACAGGTTCGAACCTCCAGATAAAATCTCATTCAGAGATCTTATGAGTAAATGTATATTCCTGTTGGCCCTCGCAACTGCTAAGAGGATCAGTGAATTACATGCTTTGGACTCTCGGGTGGGTTTTAAAAAAGACTCGGCTGTGATTTCTTTCCAGGATCTATTCCTAGCGAAGAATGAGAACCCTTCTAAACCTTGGCCTAGAAGTTTTGAAGTCAAGGGACTCTCTTCCCTAGTAGGTAGAGAGTTGGATCGGTCTCTTTGCCCAGTCAGGACCTTGAAGTTTTATCTAAAAAAGAAGACACAGCTTCAGGGATGTCGACAAAGTCTCTGGTGTTCAGTGAGAAACCCCAGAAGACCTATGTCAAAAAACGCACTGGCGTTCTTTGTCAGAAATGTGATAACCGAAGCTCACAGGGATTGCCAAGAGAACTCTTTAAAGCTGCTTAGAGTAAAAGCTCACGAAGTCCGGGCTGTGGCAACTTCCCATTCTTTCACTAAGAATATGTCAATGAGAAACATTTTAGCAGCAACTTATTGGAGATGCAATTCAGTATTTGCATCCCACTATTTAAAGGATGTTAGAGTAACATACGAAAAATGTTTTTCTCTTGGACCGTATGTATCAGCGGATACTATGCTGGGACATGGAGCAGATGCTGATCCTTAATTTCGTTTTTGTGTTTAATGATTATTTGTAATAATATTGTTGTCGAGTTGTGGGTTGCTTGAAAGGATGTTTGGGGATGACTCCTTTCAATCGTAGTACTAACCCCACTTAGGATCAGGTGATCGGGATTAGTGTCGTGCTCTATGATCATGCCAATAGGCAAGGTGTTTTGTCATGTAAGTGGATAGGACCCCATTGGCAAAGATCCTAAGGTTCAGTCGCGTAAGTGGGTAAGACCCCTTTGACAGACCATCAAGAACTCTTAGCATGAGGTCACTACCTCGCTGAGGCTCTTGAAGCGATACAGGCTCCTAGGCAGTAGCCATAAAGTCTTTCGCTAACACAGGTAGGAACCAAGGTTTTTTTTTTTTTTATTACCTACAACATATGTTGTTTCCTGTCTATTCAGTAAATTAGCTGTTTCTTACCCTCCGCCAAAGGTGCCAATCAGCTAAGTATATATCTGACAGGTAAGTTGAATGCATAAAAATGTTATTTTCATGATACAATAAAGTTTTATGCATACTTACCTGGCAGATATATACGATTAATGGCCCACCCAGCCTCCCCTCAGGAGACAGATGGAAGAGAAAATCTGTTCTTAGAAAACGGGAATGGTTCCTATTCCCGCCACCCAGCGGCGGGGCGGTAGATCACCTGACCTACCTGTAGAGTGTGCCGCGAAATTAGAATTTCTATCGGGGACGACGGAATCTATAGCTAAGTATATATCTGCCAGGTAAGTATGCATAAAACTTTATTGTATCATGACAATAACATTTCTCGATACAATGTGGTTCGGATCTCACAATAAGCTGTAGGTCCAGTTGCTAGATAACCAATTGGTTCCTAGCCATGTAATAATATCTAATCCTTTGGGCCAGCCCTAGGAGAGCTGTTAATCAGCTCAGTAGTCTGGTCAAACTGAGATATACCTTACTTAACTTACATGTGTACAGGTTGTGTAAAATTGCAGTTTACACAAGTAAAGGAATAACTAGTTGATTCTGTGTTTTATAATAATAATTACGTAGGAGTAAGAAAATGAAGGAGCTGGATATTGTCCTTTTGGTATAAAGCCTGATTCATCTCCTACTAGGCTTAGTAAACCATTAAGTTTTTAGCTTTTAATAGGTACTACATGAAATGATTTAAAAATTAATTGAGCATTTTTCTTCTCGTAGCCGCCCTCTTCCTTGAAATGTGGAAGAGATATTCGGCTGAAATCACGCACCGCTGGGACCTGACGGGCTTTGACATTCAAGAAGAGCACCCTCGGCCACAGTACTTAGCAAGGTTAAGGCACATTAAAAAGAAGACCGTAAATATTGTTACGAAAACTTTAGAACCTCGGCCGCCCTTTTGGAGAATGAGATTTCCAGGGGTCATGATTAGTTTGTCAACGGTATTTTTGTTGGTAAGTTCTCTAGTTTTGTAATCTAATTTTTTTATTCATATCACAGATATGTATAGGTAGCATAATAAGGTGATGTGAACATGTAGGTGAAAATAACAAAATTAAACTCCTTTCCAGGTAGCTCTTTCTGGCTATGAAGGTGGCCATGATTGTTTCATGGAACTTTCATGGAACTAAGGAAATTAAATTTAATAGCACTTTATCTGGTTTGATTTGTTAGCTCATCAAATACAATACTCTACTTTTAGTAGTCTCTGTCATCCCTGTATAGATGATCAGCCCCATGTGAGTTAAGAATTTTAAGTCAGTACTAGTCACACTAAACTCATCACCATTTATCTCAACACTCGTAAAATTTTGCGTAGTATCCAGCAGCGCATTATCACAGTCTAATAGCTTTGAAGTCTATTTTCGAACCACAAGCTCATTTTAGAATTGCTGTACTTTTGAGTATGTAAATTGTTATGAACATGTAGAGGTATTGTTCATAGCTCAGTATACAAGGAAGCCCAGTTTTTAAGTATTGTACATTGATGTCTTATTTAATTACTGAAAGTGAAAATCTCAAAGAGGGAAGTATTAAGGGAAGGGAAATATTCTAAAAATTGAGGAAAAAGGAATAAGACATATCAAGTTGAGATGTTTATAGAAAATCTAGCATACAAACAGCAACACTCCAACATTATTTTTAAGTTATAGGGTTGGTTACTGATAGAATTACAGTAGTCAACAAGTAACAAGAGTGAAGCAATTGAATAGTTTAGCCTAGAAACAAAAGTTGATGAAATGGCTACCAAGTGAACAGACTTGGTAATATCTGTGTAAATTTTTATATAGATTTTTTAAATATTATTATGAAATATTGTACTGTATTTTGCTTGAAGTGTTTTCAAGATGGCCTGAAGTGTTAGTAGTTTTGAGAAGTTTTTCAATGCTAATTGCCATTTTGGTTGGTCAAATACAGGAAGGCATTTGAAAGTTTATCAAAACATTTTTAATTGAAATCATAGTGTATGGAAGAAAATGTTACTGTATATCAAATTGTATCATTTTCAGGTAATGATGGCGATAGTAGCTGTCTTTGCAGTCATTTTGTACCGTATGTCTGTTTTAGCAGCTCTGAGCATCCACGGTGATTCTGTCATCACTTCTTACGCCATTATATTCACATCAACTACTGCAGCCTTCATTAACTTGATTTGTATCATGATATTCAATCAGGTATGACATTACTTGAAATTTTACTTTTTCTTTTCCAATACTTTTCCCTGTGTGTTATGTATAGCTTCATTTCAAGTGAAACTTAAGTAAATTTTGCAAATATTTTAAAATACTGTATGTAAGCACTTCGTGTTGCCATCTTTGAGTGTTTGATTAAATATGGCTGTACTGTTGTATAATTTGTTGCTTTCTGTAAAATACACATTACACTTTACTAGAGTTTTTTTTAAGTTAAAATATTTCTGCCGTTTTTACATCATATTTTAGATTGCAGATTTTATACTTTGTTAGGTTAGTAATGATATTACAAACTGGTGCATAATAAAAAAAAAAAAAGCTGCCAATGGCAGACATTGCATGACCAAAAAGTATGAATTTTTCTGTAGGAAGGTCATTTATACAATTTGTATCTTGTCAGTTAGTCTGGTTAGAATAATTTAAATTTGTTAGCAAGTCAGTCCAATTTTGAAGTTAAAGGTCTCCTCCTCTTGCAGATATATGCGCGCGTTGCTGAAAGACTGACGGAACTAGAATTGCAACGCACTCAAACAGAGTTTGATGACTCCTTAACCTTAAAGATTTACCTTCTACAGTTTATAAATTATTATTCGTCAATTTTCTACATCGCCTTTTTCAAGGGCAAGCTAGTCGGGTATCCTGGAGATTACAACAGAGTATTTGGTTCTAGACAAGAAGAGGTGAGTGAAGCTGATTTATTACTGGCAAAAGTTTTGTGTGATGTACAGGCAGTCCCCGAGTTACGACGGTCTCGGCTTACGACATTCCGAGGTTACAACGCTTTTCAATTATATTCATCAGAAATTATTTCCAAGGTTACAACGCATGCTCCAGAGTTACGACGCCTACAAATGCTGATCTTGCAGATGAAATATGACACCATAAATGCAAAGTAATCAATATTTAAAGGTTTTTTGATGAAAAATGCAATAAGAATGCAGTTTATATAGTTTTGAATGCACACAAAGCATTAAAAGTAAGGTTTTCTTAGGATTTTTTATGATGTTCCGGCTTACGACGATTTTCAGCTTACGACGCGTCTCAAGAACGGAACCCCTGTCGTAACCCGGGGGCTGCCTGTACTTTATTTTCTGTTGTATGGTTAACTTCTTACACAAGCTCTAGAACTGAAGTCCCATAGTTGCAATACATAACTTTAAAACCAAGAGTTTTGTTGTAAACAATGTTTTGTATATGGAGCACTTAAAAAAGTTATCTATTATTACAGTGTTCACCTGGAGGATGCTTGCTAGAACTCTCTGTTCAGCTTGCTATTATCATGGTTGGCAAGCAGATAATGAATACGTGCATGGAGATGGTGATTCCCCTACTTTGGAAGTGGTACAACATGTTGACAGTACCAGAGACTCAGAGGGAGGCGTATAACTGTTGGCCAAGGTGGGCAAAGGATTTCCGGCTGGTGAACTTTGATCCACGAGGACTCTTCCCCGAGTATCTGGAAATGGGTATGTTTCAACTTGCTTTCACGCAGTAGGATGCCAGACTGAAGGAATTACATTTGTGAAGTGTGCATTATAACAGTTATGTCATTGTGTCTGTAGCTGACTTTTATTGACAAATGCTCCGGTTGCTTGTCTTGGCTTTAATTTGGTTTAGGAAATGACAATTAGAGCATATTTGTGGTAAACCTCTTCCTTGTCACCTGAGGTATTATTAGGTTTAAAACTTAACCTTTGATGGACGGGTTAATCCTCAGGAGTAGCAATAATAGATTTGGGGTGGTGTATGGGTTGATCCTGTAGATAAACAATATTAAATGCCATCGATTTGGGAAGAATCCCACAGGAAAGAGGTGCCAATACTTTTATAGCCCAGAAATTCACTAATGGCAACTTTTACACTGGCGAAAACCACGAATTGGCCGTCTCAGGACTTCAGTTCTGTTTGTAACTTCAAGGGGGAATTATCTTGTCTCTGTCTCACATGACGTCTTTTTGTAAATTTGCTTGTAAATATGCCAAGGAGATGCTGTTGGTTTTTGTTCTTGTCTTTTACGATAGTATGTCGGTTGTAAATGTAATTTTACAAAGAAAAGTGCAAAGTAATAGAATTAGAAAAAATATGTAAAAGTAAAAAAAAGTTAGTCTTCGTTCTTGGTAAATTTACGTACAGTAGACCCTTGACTCACGAACACAATCCGTTCCTAGACCTTGGTCGTGTTCCAAATTGTTCGTGACTCGGAGCTAATTTCCCCATAAGGTTTAATGGGAATAATATTAATTGGTTCTCGACCCCTACGAACCAATATATATTATGTATATTTTGCCTTATTTTACACAGATAATGTAAAAGTCAGTGTAAAAAACCTTAATATATCTAATAATATAATTTAAAATGGTAAACTAACACTATAAAAACGTTTGTAAAGTGAACACTTACTATGACTGGCGAGACTTCTGGCTTGACGGACAAGAGAAGAGGAGGGTGGTGGGTGGGGAGGAGGTTATTGTGCGGAAGGAGACCCTCCCCCATCCAGGTCGGGGAGATCTCGTTCCGGAGATTCAACTCTTCTAGGTTTTTTTGGTGAACGTTTAATCACAAACTTATCCAATGTCTGTTGCCTTTTCCTTCCTTGCATAACTTTTCTGAAATGGCTCATTAAATTTTCATTGAGCATATTCACGATCCTGTTCGTAACAATTTTGTCCGGATGATACAATTCAAGGAAGCACTGGACATCATTCCACTTTTCCAATGCGGCTTTTATCACATCACTGCTGACATCTGTAACTTCCTCCCCAGCCTCCTCTTCGTCAGTTGATTTCTTTCTTTATTTCAATGGTTATCTTCCTCTGCACCCTCTTCTCACCATCACTCTTCACTTTCTTACTTTCACCACCACTCTTCACTTTCTTAGGGCCCATTATGAAGAAAATCACAAGTTTTAGCGCAAAAAATGCTAAGCGAATTGACGAACGTCTTGTACACAATGAGATGAGACAAAGAGCGATGCGTGGGTGACGCCGTGCGTGGGCGGCTGGAGGATGGCTGTTCCCATGGCAACTCAAACGCTCTCACGTGTGCTGGGCGATTTCGCGCATTTTTCAAATGTTTGTGTCTAAAAATTAGTTTGTGAAACAAAGTGAATTGTTATTTTCCAGAAATTTCCAGCATTTTTCAAATGTTCATGTCTCAAAATTAGTTCATGACCCAAACAGAATTTTTATTTTCCGCATTTTTTTTTGTTCGTATCTCAAAGTTAGTTCGTAGGTCAAGGGTGAAATTTTACCTATAATTTTGGTCGGGGATCGAGTTGTACGTGGGTCAATGCGTTCGTGAGTCAAGGGTCTACTGTAAATATTTTTCATCAAATATGCAAAAAAAATTTTTACTTACTTTATTTCTTATCTGTTTTGATATTGTGTGAGCAGTAATTAAAATTTTACAAAGTAAAATTTTTTTCATATATAAGATGGTAAAACTTACAATTGTCTTGTAAAAGAGGCCCCACAAGGGGTTGTAAATAGTAATTTTCAATTTCCCATGGAAGATAGGGAAAATTTCTTAGAAATTTTCTTATTTCACCATGAGTACATTTGCATATTTTCCTCTTTCCATTTTTTTTTTTTTTTTTTTTTTTTTTTTGGCCGACCTCAAAGTAAACCCGTCCAGTAAGGGTTAAAAACAGAATGTTTTGGAATCAGGTACAGGGGTCTCATAAGGAAAGTTTGGCAGTAATGCTATTTCATTTTCCATTTTATCTTCATCATTTCACAATCATTTTGGGGTTGTTCTGTTGTTGTTACACATTCCTACAGCATTTGATACAAAAAAAGTTGTGGAGGCTGATTTTATAAATAATTCATGACTAATCATAACAGATTTGATTTCATTTTACACCCACCCTTTATAGTTTGTATTGGCACTAATATAATTTTCATAAATGATTTCATTAAAGTTTGTAAATTACAGCTCTTTAGATATCTACAGTGAAACTTGTGATAAGTTTTGTCTGAGACCTTGAGGTCAGTGCAATAAAATGACTTGAAGGAACTTGAAAGAATAAAAGAAAATCTTGCACAACTGCCAAGCTTTTATCCTTTGCAGACAACAACTCCCAAACCCAAAGTAAAATACTGTAGTATAGCCTGTAAAAAGTACATTTTTTATAAAAACAGAATTGGTACCCCAAGCAAGTGGCATTAGCCCAGAGTGTAAGATGCATTTTTTGTGTAAGGTACATAGCCCTACCTTAACCAAACCCTGAAACCAAGTAGTAGACACTTCCACAGATATATCCAGTGGACGTTGCTATGTCGGATAGCCTTTAGGTACAGGCAGATATGAATCTGAACTAGTATAGATTGTGAACAAACTTGGCTTTAAGAGTGAATGAATGATTATTTGTTTTGGGGGCTATGGTATGAATGGAGAAACATTCCAGTTGAAAAGTGGAGAAGTCGCTGCAAACGAAGTTGATTAATGTTCAAAAACATATCGGCTTGAGAACTTTATATGACTTGGGTTTGAAATGGGAAGGCCAGGCAGATTAGAGTGAATGAGCTTATGGTAAATAACTAAACAGATCTTGGCACGGAGGACATTAAAGTCTTGAGCATCAGACCTCAAAACTAACAGATACGGAAAGATTTTGCCACTTTTTTTTAAGCACACCAGATGATTGGATGCCTTGGAGATAGGTTTTGATTACATGCAGTATGTAGCTGTGGCTGCTGTATATACTGTAATTATTCAGTTTAGCATTGCATATTGCTTTATAGCATTTAAAGCTTTGAGACTGCAAATAGTTTGTAAAGCATTTGTAGCAGTTATGTTACTACAATATTTTCACATAACTGACTTACCAAACAATTACATCAGCTGTACGCGTTCTTACCTGGCTGTCGAAAATTCAAATTCCTGGCGGCGATGGTGGCGCTGCCATCGTTTGTGTAAGTGATACAGATCCAGCCCACTTTCAGGAATACCCGGTACTGCTGAGCTAACTTCAATTCGTTTTCTGCCGGCCATAGGGTAACACCGGTGGTTTGTTGTTGCAGTCGACTTTCGTCGCCATTGTGGATTATATTTTTTTGGTGATGTACAATTTCTTGGTTGGTTTTTTGCTTCATCAGCTAGCTGCCTAGTTATTAGCAAGTTATTACGAAGATGTCTGATACTAGTTCTTCGTCAGTTAGGTTTAGCAACAGTGGCTGCAAAACTAGATTAGCTAAACTATGTTACGATCCACACTCCAAATGTGTTAAATGTAGGGGTCAGTGCTGTAGCAAGGAATTAACTTGTGATCCGTAGTTTAGATGAACAAGGTTGTAAGACTTTTCACACTCATTTGAATAAAATGGACAAAGATAGGAAAAGGAAAGCAGCTCTTAGAGCGGGTAGTAAAACTAGAGTAGAGACAACTTCTGTGCCTTTAGAGGCAAATAAATCGTCACTATCTTCTCCACTTTTATCTAATATTTCACCTATTGATAGTCCTCCAACTTCAGTACCAATTACTCCAGACCAGGTATCCCATGTTTCCGATCCCAACACTATTTCCATGTTAGACTCCAAGATGGACAAGAAATTTGAGTTCTTGGCAAAATCCGTTATGGTTTTAGGAATGTCGTTTCATGCTTTCATAGAGAAGTCAAGTGAAAAGGCCAGTGTTAGGCCAAGTGTCAGTGTCGTGTCCGAGGAGGCGGCTGTCTGTTCCCCCTGTTCTCCTAGACGAAGGTCACTGTCCTGCTCCCCAGCTCCTGGGAGAAGACATACCGGAGGTCGAAGGGAGACTGGGGGAGTTTGCCCACAGCCAGTCGCCGACTCCGTCGAGGTGACTTGCTAGTGCCCAAGAAACGCCGCTGGAAAGGAGTAGATATCAGTGACATGCAGTTGTTGTCTGACTTGGAAGTGCAGTCATCTGTGTCGAGGCGAAAAGTGTGGAGTGATTTAGTGTCGCGTCCATTGAAGAGACATGCCCTGTGTGCGAGAGGGATGTCGCTGCCTATTAAGAAATCCAAGGAGCACTGGAGTCCACAACCTTCCTGCAGTTTCGCTCCGGACCAGATTTTCCGGGAAGATCTTCAGTCCTCTTCGGATAGTGTAACTTCGGACTAAGTTAGACACTCACGTGCGGTACAGCGCTCGCACGCTTTCGAGGCTGACTCGCCTCGTTGTGTCGATAGGAATTTCGACTTGTTCACCTCATACGTCTCGTGTTGTTTCGACTCGTTCGCCTCATACGTCTCGTGTTGTTTTGACTCGTTCGCCTCGTACGTCTCGTGTTGTTTTGACTCCCAGTCGATCGTTTTCGAAGAAGAGCCGTACGACAGCCACGACTTCGACTTCGACCAAGGATGATTCGAAGACCAAACCCTTGCTAGAGGATTCTGCTTTGGGCCCCTTTAAACATCAGCTTCAAGAATTGATGGTCCTTTTGAGGAAGACAACGAACCAGACGGAAGAAGAAGACTGGGTGTCGTCCGTCCTGTCGGAAGAGGAAACTCAAGACCATGATTCGAAACCCTCTTCAGTTTATTCTAGTCTGTTAAAGTTCCTTTTACAGACGTATCTGGACTTTTTTGAGCCAGCTTCGCCTTCTTCCCCTCCATCGATGTTCGTGAAGGATAGGAGATCAGCGCCTTCGAAGTTACCAAAACCAGTTCTTTCTCAGTCCTCGAAGAAAGCACTGAAGGAAGTAGAAGAGTGGCTTGCTAAGAAGAGGGAGTCAGGCAAGGATTTGTTCGCCTACCCTCCATCGAAGCTGCAGAATAAAACCTACAGGTATTATGCAACAGGAGAAGTTCCTTCTTTGGGAGTATCTGCCTCCTCCCAAGGAGACTTCTCTGCCCTTGTGGACTCACACAGAAGAGCAGCATTCTTGGCTGCAAAAGTGTTGTTCTCTTCACCCGAGTTAGGTCACCTGGTGATTAACTTGTACATAGTGATCGAAGTCTTCAGTTTTCTGAATTGGACAATTGCAGAGTTAGCCAGAAAAATTGAAGATTGCCAGTCTCTGGATGAAGAATTTTCTGCGGACTGGCTCAATGTGTTGTCCTGTGCGGACAGGTCAGTGAGAGACGGTTCAGGGGAATTGGCCGCCCTATTCACTATGGGAGTACTCAAGAAGAGAGAACGGTGGTGCTCCTTCACATCTCGAGGAGTAACCACGAACCAAAAATGGGCTTTGTTGTTCTCCCCCCTGAGTAAATCTCACCTGTTCCCAGAAGAAACCATCAAGCATGTACTGTCGGACCTCGAGAAAAAGTCCACCAATGATCTTCTTTCTCAGTCAGCGAGAAGACCTAAGGAACCTTCAGCAACGGGTGCTAAAGCTTCCCTTCTACAAAAGCATCCCTTTCGAGGAGGTAAGTCGAGGTGGCAACAGACCAAGGACTAACCTACGAACTACCTCCAAGTCTACCAAGAAACCTTCCTTTAAGACATAAATGAACGAAAGATCCTTCACACACCTGAATGGAGTCGAAGAGGAGCGGAACAGTGGGTAATACAGGTGCTTCGAGAGGGATATGTGATCCCATTTACGCAGGATCCACCACTGTCCAATACACCTGTCTGTTTGACAGCATACTTGACAGGATCAACAAGAGCTTTGGCTTTTGCCAAAGAAGTAGAAGAGCTCGTCAGCAAAGAGGCCATAGAGTAGGTAACAGACACAAACTCCCCAGGATTTTACAACAGGCTCTTCGTAGTCCCCAAAGCATCAGGGGGATGGAGACCTGTTTTGGACGTAAACACTGAACCTCTTCGTCCGGAAGACAAAATTCCAAATGGAAACCAGTCAATCAGTAATGTCGGCCATCCAACCGGGCGACTGGATGGTGTGTCTCGACATGAAGGATGCATACTTCCATATCCCCATCCATCAGAGCTCCAGGAAGTTCCTGAGATTCGTCTTCAAGAAGAGAGTCTTCCAGTTCACAGCCTTCTGCTTCGGTCTGTCAACCGCCCCTCAAGTATTTACTCGGATTCTCACTCCTCTGGGAAAGTGGCTGCATTTGATGGGGATCAACACAGCTTTTTACTTAGATACACAGCTTTTTATTTAGATGACTTGACTAGCTCCTGAGAGCCAGATCCAGTCGTCAGTGTGTGAAGGACTTGGAGAAGACACTTACTTTGACACAGCAATTGGGTATTCTAATAAACAATGAGAAGTCTCAAATGATTCCAACTCTGAGGATTCTCTATTTAGGGATGATACTAGACTCTCTAGCTTTTCGGGCTTTTCTCTCCCCAAAGAGGATAGAGTCCTGCCTGTCGACAGTCCAGCAATTTCTGGTTCACTCATCCTGCTCAGCTCTTAAATGGATGAGCCTCCTTGGGACCTTGTCTTCAGTGGAGAGAGTTGTCAGGTTAGGACGCGTACACATGAGGCCGCTTCAGAAAGCAAATTGGTCTCGGAAGACACAACCGGACTCACTAGTTTTCCCTCTGACGGAAGAGATAAAGGTGGATCTTCATTGGCTGCATTCGAGGGAAAGATTACAAGAAGGATTTTCCCTAGTCGTGTTGAACCCTGACCTGCAGTTCCTCTCAGATGCTTCGGACAGCGGATGGGGAGCCCTCCTAGGAGACGAGAGTATCAGGTCTGTGGACAGAACAAGAAAAGACCTTGCACATCAATGGGAAGAAATTGAAGGCCATTCTCTTAGGGCTACAAGCGTTCGACCATTTAGTCACCAGAAGGAACATAGCGATCTGCTCGGACAACACCACAGTGTTGTCATATGTACGGAAGCAGGGAGGGACCCACTCGCTCTCTCTCAACAAAATAGCTGATCTCCTCACCTGGACGAACGAGAAGAGGATCACCCTTTTTCCAAGATTCGTCCAAGGAAAAATGAACGTTATTGCAGACTAACATGAGTCGGGTGAATCAGGTGTTACCAACAGAATGGACTCTGAACGAGAGTGTGTGTCAGGACCTCTGGAAGCTTTGGGGAAGACCATCAATAGACCTGTTTGCCACATCAAGGAACAATCGCCTCCCCATTTTCTGTTCTCCAATTCCAGAGCCACTAGCGTGGAGAACAGATGCGATGCTACTAGATTGGACAGGACTGGACGTTTACGCTTTTCCTCCCTTCAAGATGATAAGAGAGGTATTAAACAAGCTTCAATCATGCCAGAATGTGACAATGACCCTAGTAGCTCCATTCTGGCCCAGGAAAGAGTGGTTCCCGGGCCTTCTCAGTCTGCTGGTGGATTTTCCCAGACTACTTCCACAAAATCCATTGCTTCTCAGACAACCAAAAGAAAAAAACCATTTCATCCGATATCACCAAGGATTGTCCGCTCTGGCCCTGACAGGATTCAGACTCTCAGGAACCTGGTCAGAGCAAAAGGTTTTTCGCGAAGGGCGTCAGAAGCTATTGCTAGCTGCAGAAGAAGCTCTTCTGCCAAGATCTACCAGTCCAAGTGGAGAGTCTAGGTCATGGTGCAAACGACATAGCATCTCGTCTTCTGAAACATCTATAACAGAAATTGCGGAATTTTTGTTAATTCTGAGGGACGCCAAGAAGTTGGCCACTTCAACTATTAAAGGATATAGGGCCATGCTTACATCAGTATTCAAGCATAGAGGCCTCAACATCTCGTCAGATCAGGACATCAGTGACCTGATCAGATCCTTTAGTTCCTCCAAGATTTTCAAGCCTGAAGAAGTGGAATGGAATTTGGATGTAGTTTTAAGGTGGCTAAATGGTCCCCAATTTGAACCGTTGAATTCGGCGACCTTGAGAGACGTAACTAGGAAGGCACTATTCCTAGTCGCCTTAGCCACAGCGGGAAGAGTAAGCGAATTGCAGGCGATGAGTAAGGAAGTGGGTTTCGCCCAGGGCAATGCAGTTTGTTCATATGTAACAGACTTCCTTGCTAAGAATGAGGATCCTTCGACTCCTTGCCCCCGTTCTTTCAAGATAAAGAACCTAACGGACTTAGTCGGGTCGGAAGACGAGGAACGTACATTGTGTCCGGTCAGAGCCATCAAACACTACTTGACTAGAACAGAAACTGTGAGAGAAGAGTCGAACCGACTCTGGTGCTCGGTGAAAGACCCGTCTCGGCCTCTTTCAATGAATGCAATGTCCTTTTTCCTGAGGAGTTTGATCCGAGAAGTGCATGCCCAAACTCAGGAACATGCTCTTAGGGTGCTGAAAGTGAAGACGCACGAGATTCGTGCAGTAGCAACGTCTTTGGCTTTCAGACAGAATGTCTCTATCCCCCATTATACAAACAACATTCTGGAGGTCGAAATCGGTGTTTGCATCGCATTATTTGAAGGAGGTAGAAACTACTTACGAAAACTGCTTAAGATTGGGACCGTTGTCAGTAGCAGGAATGGTGTTGGGAGGGGAAGCATACGGGGACCCATTTTTTTCCCTCTACAATCTCCTCGCCTTGGATTTGAGGTTTTTGAGTTTTTGGGAAGCCTGGGGTACATGTAACTGAAGTACCCACCAGTTCTTATATCTGTTTAAGGGTATCATATGGTTTTTAGTGTAGGTGATGGTGTTGTGTGGTTTTTATCTGGTCTTTTCGCCCAGGGCAAGGGCAAATTATTGTTGTTTTGTCAATCATCGGTGTACTTCCATGATTGCAAAAATCCCACCATTAGTAGGGATGACCCTGGCCATTACTGCCACATCTCCTACATGTGATGAGAGTGCTAATGTAATTGTTTGGTAAGTCACTTATGTGAAAATGATATTTTAGTGATAAAATAAGGTTTCACATATACTTACCAAACAGTTACATAATCAGACCCCTGCCTCCTCCCCACAGATGGACGTTGTGGCTCAACGAATTGAAGAAGTTATCTCAGCAGTACTGGGTATTCCCGAAAGTGGGTGGGATCTGTATCACCTACACAAACGATGGCAGCACCGCCACCGCTGCCAGGAATTTGAATTTTCGACTGCTAGGTAAGGAAGCGTACAGCTAATGTAATTGTTTGGTAAGTATATGTGAAACCTTATTTTATCATTAAAATATTTTGTTGTGTGACTATTTTGTCAGTGGTCTTGGCTTTTATGGTTCTGAACAAAATTGAATTTATCATTCATCCACTTGGTGATGCTTTCTGTCCTCCATGCCTGTAGACTTGACCCTGGTCATTCTTGACTCCCCAGACTTCTCTGGAACAACTTATGATAACAGAAATCTTTGATGTCTTGCTTTTTAATGCCATATTAATGTACTCTTATTGTTATCACATTACATTCTATTTCAATGAATTTCTTATATTTACAGTATTTTGTTTTGACAAGTGAAAAGTATCTTAAATGTATATTTAGGTATACTTGTTCATTTCAAACTTGAGACCATTTTCATATTCTTTTGTCTGTGAAGATATTAGATTTCTGATTTTTAGTTTTGTCAGTTAATGCTATGCTAAACATTTGCAAGTTCTAGATGTTTTAGTGATGCTAGTTGACATATTTTTTCAATGATGCTATTTATGTTTCATAAAACTATGCTTCATCAAGTATCTTGTTACGTACACTTAACTGTGAATATTGGCTCTGTATGTATTTGAAAATACAGGGCATACGTATGCAGTGGAGAAATTTCATGATTTTGTGAAATTATTTGGAAACCTCAATCTTTCCTCAGATCCTTATAAAGTTGTACTTTAAGAAAGTATATTATTTTGTTGGTGAACTATGAAGCTGAACATTTATCTTCTCTTCAAATTATGTATAGTTTTATTTGTTATGGAACCATCTGAATATGCATTTATTTCTTTTATAATTCAAAATAATTATTTCAGGATACTAGGATTTTGATTAGTGAGGTTTAGATGTCTTTTACCATAGTCAGGTTTGAGGATATTTATATAGCAATCCATATCACCCCATTCCTTTATATTTTTGTCAAGGAAGTTGCAGGTGTTTGCTAGGCAGAAAATTGTTTACATTTGTCTGAACACAAATTCTCATGACAGGACTCAGACATCCACTCATCCCAAATGGTTGTAAACCTAGCTATCTTGAGATCGGTAAGCTCAACAAACAAAAGATTCTGATGTTTTTTTTTTTATTCCACTCAATAACAAGTGTTCATTCCCCGTGTGGTTTTGAAGTAAGTCTCGCTTCCTGCTTTGTCTTGCATATGACACCACACCCGTGAGAACCTTCTTTATTATTCTAAAGAATTTGGAGTGGCCTTAGGTGATACATCCAGAGACCTGACATCTTTTTTCAGAAACTAAAAAATTAAGTTTTTTTAGATGTATGTTAAATAATAAGGTCTTTTTTGTGGGCGGGGATTTCTTTTGAAAAGGTTGTGCTAATAGTTTAGGATAGCATAAGCTAAAAAAAAACATTGGGTCTTTTTTTATTTGGGTTTTTGAAAAAGGTAACATAAATAGTTGAGGATAGTTGTGGGTTAATGTTTTGCTAACAGATTACTAGTTTTTGTCTGGTTGTGGCTGTTGGCTCATTTCATGAGAACATGTGTATAGCTGTTTTGAGCTGTTGGTGACTTTCTACCAAAGTTCTTAAATTTTGGTCTGTGTCATAACCTCATTACATTGACATTACACTTGCCATTATGGGCAGTGTACCTTGCAGATGGAACTTAGAGGGATTTGCAGTGACTTTTGAAACTTTAAGACCCAGGTCTCTGCCTCTAATTTTTGTTTAGTCCCTTTGGTCCCTTCCTACCTTACTGTCAAATTTTGGTTGGGTGATCACTTGAGAGTAGATAGGGACTAAGCAGTCGAATTGAATGAATTTGTTGTAGTAATAATTGGTTTTACATAGTAAATGGAGTATGTATTCTAAAGGAAATTTAATTTCTTTACATATTTGATTTGGTATTACTGTCGTCTTTGCATGTATGCATTACTCGGTTATTTGAGATTATAGAAGGTAAGAGTATACATGCACCTCTTTTACATTTGTTTTCCGTCTTTGATTTCACTTTTACCTATTTAATTTTCGTATGACGATTGCCAACAGTTTCTGTAAAAAAAAAACTTAACAACTGGCATACAATGTAAGTAGTAGAGATTATTTTGCTCAAGAAAAAATAAATTTTAGATTACTGTCTGGTGCAAAGCTATGTTCCACATACACATTGATAATGATGTGTTTTTGTTATATTATTCCTCCTAAATATGCTTTCATTTTTTGCTGTTTGTTCCACCTGAGTACTGTAGTAAATACATACCTATATATTTCAAAGGAATGGATTAGGAGAAAATTCAAGAGGTAAGGTAGATATATTTTTTGTTGAAAAATTGAGAACATTAATGTAGCAAAAATATAAGTTTAAGAAAGGAAAGGTGAGATAAAAATGTAAAAGCTAGAGTAATTATGCTTATTAGACTTAGGAGTTACCACATTAGGAAGGAAAACATGCAAATAAGTACTGTATCAAGTTCTACTCCTTGTTCTCATGTCAAATATTGGCATACTACTGCATAAGCTCGCTTGGCATTTAGTGTTTTTTGGTATACAGTAGAGCCCCGGACCTCGATGTTAATTCATTCCAGAGGAAGCGACGAGATGCGATTTTGTCAAGATCTAACTGAAAATGGATTAATCCATTCTTGACCACCAGTTATTACCCTAACCTTGCCTTTTTATACAAAACATTATTCATAAATACACATACATTACAATTAAATAAGTTCAGTGTTAAATAACATACCATTCAACACACTTTTTTCATTTTTAAATATACGTATATCTTACTGTCCGCTGTCCACCTCTTACAATGGTATAGGACGGCAGCAGTTTGTATGTCTTTTCTTACGACTGTTATACGTAAGCATTGTGGTTCTTTTTCCCTTTCTCGTCTGAGTGATATCTAGTAGATTTTGGTTCTTCTTTAGAATAAGGGAGATGACTCAAATGGACTGAGTTAACTTATTAACAACTTTATTTCTTAGCTCCATCACTGGAGTATAGGAATGGTTTGGTCGGATGACCGCTCAGTTGGGAAATCTAAGTTGAACTGCCCTACAAGAGGATCGCGTCAATAGCGTAACACTAGCTACCTCAGCGTTCTATATAATAACAAGAATAATATGAACATGTAGCCATACGGCTCGGAAGTCGTGTTTTTGCTACAGGTGAATAGGTCAACCGCTTCCCATGGAAGGTGTTGTGACCTGTTTACAAGACATACTAAACGTTTATTCAGGCAAATGCAAACCAGGCTACTGCAAGCATTGCATAGCATGGTCTAGTTTCACGTCCTGTTATGGCGTTGTGATCGCACTTCTAATTCGCCAATGACCCCTTGGGTCATGGGTTTATTTACAGATATGGAATTTATCTGTATACAAAATGTAATATATTACATATACTGTAGTAAAATAACTGCCCTATATACGCCCAATTTGGCCACAATACGATGGTTGACTGATCGCCATAGGCTAGGCTAGGTATGTAGTATGTACTGTAAGGGGTAGGCATAATTATTGTTGCTAATAGTAAAACATTGAAAATCAAGTCTAATTCTTACAGGAAATTAATAAAATATTAAATTAAGCCAAATTAGTTGCCCCAGTGCGTGGCATAATGACAAAAATCTATACAAGTATGTCAAATCAAATCAAACATCATAAATGTTCATGCAGCCACTTTGTCCTTTTTGAGGTTAAACATGAAAGTACATACAGGCAGTACCTGGTTATTGGTAATCTGGTTTTATGGGGCTTGTCTAGCGAAGAAAATCAGCAATTTTCAGTGCCAATGTGCGCAATATCCACTTATTGGCGCTGATACATGCTTAAGAGAGGTGCCAACGTCCAGTTATGGTGCCAAAATCTGGTTATTGGCGCCAAAATAGATGTTTTTCGGTTATTGGCTTATTGTCATGCTGTCTGAACAGAACCCCAACCAATAACTGGGGACTTCCTGTGCTACATTGTTTAACCAAGCAAATACAGGCAGTCCCCGGGTTACAACGGGGGTTCCGTTCTTGAGACGCGTTGTAACCCGAAAATCGTCGCAAGCCGGAACATCGTCAAAAAACCTAAGTAAACCTTACTTTTATTGCTTTGGGTGCATTGAAAACTATGTAAACTGCATTCTTATTGCATTTTTCATTTAAAAAAAAACTTCAAATATTGATTATTTTGCACTTTTGGTGTCATTTCTTCTGCCAGATCAGCTTTGTAGGGGGCGTAACCCTGGAAATAATTTCCGATGAATATAATTGAAAAGAGCCTTAACCTCCAAACGTCGTAAGCCGAACCTGTCGTAACCAGGGGACTGCCTTTATTAGTCTTTTGTTTGATTCTTCACTCTCAATGAGATCAGTTAGAGATGTTCGTCTTGTTATAATTCATGTACAGGTGGTTTTCCAAGAGCTTACCATGCAGTGCAGTTAACATTGTCCTCAGAAACCATGTCCTAGGGTTACTATGTTCAAGAATAGTATTTAATCCCTTTCCAGTGAGCTTTCAGTTGAAAGAAAACATCATTTAAAAATAACATCTTTCGTAAGCTCACAAAAATATGGAATCTTCCCTAACCCACGGAGTGCACAGTTCATCATACATAACTTGTTCTCATTGGCATTTTATAAGGAAACTGTCTGCCCCCATCATAATTGCTAGTTTTCTTGTGTACTAGTAAGCTTAGTTTTCTGTCATAGACAACACTAGAATTATAGATATAATAATGTGTAACTCGGTATATATTCAGTGCAATGACTTTTTGAAGTCTGAACTTACAAAGCAGAGGTTAGAGTACATATTTTATTAGTATTAATAATGAAAATGGTATTGCAAGGCTAGATTCTTTCAGAGGAAATATCTTTCATAGACATACAAATGTATAAGACTACTTGTGCATAGATCTGGCATGACTCATTTTCATAAGTATGCATATTTAACTAGAGTATGTTATGGAAACAGGACTGGAATACTGCATTATACAAATACTTACTAGGAAGCATTTTATTATGTATATGTATTGCCTTAAAGGGGGGAAACATAATTTATTTAGTTGTTCGTCTTGTACATTATTTTTGTCAAGTTTGGTCAAGAAAGTTGCAGTATTCCAAGTAATGTTGACCTTTACATGTGAAATCCGTTGTCTTAGGCCAGTCCAACTTCAGAATTTTAATCAGTTCATTTATTTTCGTAAACTAATTACTATTGGTAAGCTTTCCCTGGAGAGTTTGAGATTGCATAGTATTGTGCAGATAGTGCATGGCTTGCTATTTTATAAGCTACTTTTCTTTTGTTGCCATTTCATTTACATATGCAGGACAACAGGCTGAAATTATTGTTTGTTTTCACTAAATGGTAAAAAAAATGGAAATTGCTAAATTCAGTATTTTGACCAGTTAGGATTGGTGCACTCTGGCATTTGTCAACAGAAAGAGCCACCTAGATACTATTGTCTTCAGAAGGCTTGTTGTTACTTAGGGGAATGTCTTAAGTTTTCAAATGTGTGGATTAAAAGGAAAGATTGTATGTTTCTCTCTGAATGTTGAGTATGTTTTTTTTTAACCCCCTAATCAAACGAATCTAGTAGTGTCAAAGGAAATGGCTATTATATTGAATCATTACTGAATCAATAAAGCTAATGCTTTTACCACCGGTGGCATTGTTGAAGATGTGAAGTTTCTTTGCATAAAACTCACAAGTAATTGTAGTATTAGAGAATATTAAGAATCCTTTTGGCTTCATTGCTAACTTGTGGAGATGCATGGTCTGTAACCCCACCTCGCCCTGTAATTACTGAATCAGAATGGCAGGTTATGATGGTTAAGTAGAGGTGTACCATTTTTAAAGACATGAGAACTATCTATCAAATTTGTAGACTATTTCCTGCGGTAAGAGTATTTTGACGGTTAAACTTTTCATAGACACTGAATGTTATGTAACATCTGCATAGGGGCATACTGTTTACTATGCATAAATGAAAGTAAATGTGCAAGTTTATTTTTATAGTTTTTAAATATCTCTCTCTTACTTGGAAAAGGCAGAGGAGTTGGGCCTTGATTATTGCCCAGTGCCACATGTGTATTTTAATAAATGTAGGCATTTGGAACTTGCTCTTTGTTGCATTCTCCAGTCCGCACTGGATGAAATAGGAGCCTTTTGAATCCTAGTAAGGGTGCAAGTGTCCTCACCAGATAAATAGTATGCAGAAAGTTTATTGGCAATTAGGAACAGTAATTGTATTGCTAGTTGGTTGTTGAAGGTATAATTTATGTAGTTAACTTGAGGTGAATAAAATAGGGATAAATTATTGAAAAATGTGAACAGATTTTCAAAATAGTTGTTTACCCAGTGTGATCCTTAACATTTTCAGATTCCCAAAAATTCCATTAATGAATTGTTTCACCCTGATTTATGTACAGGCAGACCCTGGTTATCTGTGGGCTTGGTTATCGCCGATCCTGTTTTTCTGCGCTTGGCTAGCGATAATCTGTGATTTTCAGCATTGATAAGCGCTGAAAATTGCCGACTTTCAATCATCTGTGATTTTTTTAGTCATCATCCTTTGGAACAGAACCCCCGCCGATAACTTGGGGACTGCCTATTTGTATAGTTTTTGTGTGATTTTACTAATATTAACAGTCGTGTACAGTATTGTTAAATTCTGTACTATATATGTTATAACTTAATTAAATTGGAAACAGTATTATCTAATTGGATACAATGTTCTTTATGGCAAAAATGGTTAGTCTGATGTTTTTTATATTTTTATTTTCCGCAGTTCTTCAGTACGGCTTTGTGACAGTGTTTGTGTCATCGTTCCCTCTGGCTCCGCTGTTTGCCTTCCTGAATAATGTGTTTGAGATGAGGCTAGATGCTAAGAAGCTGTTGACTCACTTCAGACGGCCTGTGTCTCAGAGAGTGAAAGACATCGGTATCTGGTTTAAAATCCTGGACTCGATTGGGAAGCTTGCGGTTGTCACTAATGTGAGTACCTGATGTTCACTTTTTAACCATTAGTGCTTTGTTTTATTGCAGGTGTATGGTTGAAAGTGCTTTGTTTTATTTTTTTGCGCTAGGTTGAGTGTGTTTTATTGCAGGCACATGGTTGAAAGTGCTTTGTTTTATTGCAGGCGTAGGTTGAAAGTGCTTTGTTTTATTGCAGGTACATGGTTGAAAGTGCTTTGTTTTATTGCAGGTGTATGGTTGAAAGTGCTTTGTTTTATTGCAGGCGTAGGTTGAAAGTGCTTTGTTTTATTGCAGGCACATGGTTGAAAGTGCTTTGTTTTATTTGAACACATGGTTGAAAAGTGCTTTGTTTTATTGAGGCGTTTTAGGTTGAAAGGCTTTGTTTTATGCCAGGCGTAGGATTGAAAGTGCTTTGTTTTATTGCAGGCACAATGGTGAAAAGTGCTTTGTTTTATTGCAGGTGTATGGTTGAAAAGTGCTTTGTTTTATTGGCGGAGTAGGTTGAAAGTTTTGTTTTATGCAGGGCACATGGTTGGAAAGTTGCTTTGTTTTATTTGGCAGGCGGTAGGGTTGAAAGTGCTTTGTTTTATTGCAAAAGGTGTTATGGGTTGAAAGTACTTTGTTTTTATTGCAGGCGTAGTTGCCAAAGTGCTTTGTTTATTGCAGCACAGGGTTGAAAGTGCTTTGTTTTATTCGCATGGCACATTGTTTAAAGTGAAAGTGCTTTGTTTTATTGCACGGGGGCCCTTTTTTATGGCGGTTGAAAGTGCTTTGTTTTATTGCAGGCGTAGGTTGAAAGTGCTTTGTTTTATTGCAGGCACATGGTTGAAAGTGCTTTGTTTTATTGCAGGCGTAGGTTGAAAGTGCTTTGTTTTATTGCAGGTGTATGGTTGAAAGTGCTTGTTTTAATGCAAGGGCACTTTGTTTTAAAATTGCGCAGGCGTAGGTTGAAAGTGCTTTTGTTTTATTGCAGGCACATGGTTGAAAGTGCTTTGTTTTATTGCAGGATATGGTTGAAAGATGCTTTGTTTTTATTGCAGGCACATGGTTGAAAGTGCTTTTGTTTTATTGCAAGGGTAGGTTGAAAGTGCTTTGTTTTATATTGCAGGCACATGGTTGAAAAGTTGGCTTTTGTTTTATTGTTCAGCGTATGGTTGAAAGTGCTTTGTTTTATTGCAGGCACATGGTTGAAAGTGCTTTGTTTTATTGCAGGCGTATGGTTGAAAGTGCTTTGTTTTATTGCAGGTGTATGGTTGAAAGTGCTTTGTTTTATTGCAGGCACATGGTTGAAAGTGCTTTGTTTTATTGGCAAAGGCGTAGGTTGAAAGTGCTTTGTTTATTGCAGGCACATGGGTTTGAAAGTGCTTTTGTTTTATTGCAGGCATAGGTTGAAAGTGCTTTGTTTTTATTGCAGGCACATTTGGTGGATTGAAAATTTGTTTGTTTGAAATGGTGAAAGTTGCTTTGTTTGATTGGCGGAAGTTAGATTCTAGGTTGAAAGTGCTTTCGTTGTTTTTTTATGCGGCGTAGGTTGAAAGTGCTTTGTTTTAAATTTTTTGCAGGCGCATGGTTGAAAGTGCTTTGTTTTATTGCAGGTGTATGGTTGAAAGTGCTTTGTTTTATTGCAGGTGTAGGTTGAAAGTGCTTTGTTTTATTGCAGGCGCATGGTTGAAAGTGCTTTGTTTTATTGCAAAGCACAATTGGTTTTGAAAAGTGCTTTTATTGCAAGCCACATGGTTGAAAGTGCTTGTTTTTATTGGCAGGCAAATGGTTGAAAAGGCTTTGTTTTATTGGCAGGGGTTAGGTTGAAAGGCTTTGTTTTTATTGCAAAGCATTTGTGTTAAAGTGCTTTGTTTTATTGCAGGTGGTTATGGTTGAGAAAGTGCTCTTTGTTTTTATTGGGCCGGGTTGGTTGAAAGCTTTTGGTTTTATTGGCAGGTGTATGGTTTGAAAGTGCTTTGTTTTATTGCAGTCGCATGGTTGAAAGTGCTTTGTTTTATTGGCAAAGCACATTTGTGCAAGTGATTTGGTTTTAAAGTTGCAGGCGTTAAAGTTGAAAGGCTTTGTTTGTTTTATTGCAGGTGTATGGTTGAAAGTGCTTTGTTTTATTGCAGGTGTGTATGGTTGAATGTGCTTTTGTTTTATTGCAGGTGATATGGTTGAAAGTGCTGTTTTGTTTTTATTGCAGCACATGGTTGAAAGTGCTTTGTGTTATTGCAGCAAACATTGTAAGTTGAAAGTGCTTTGTTTTATTGCAGGCACATGGTTGAAAGTGCTTTTGTTTTAGGTTGCAAAGGTTTGTTAATTTGGGAAAGTGCTTGATTTATTGCAGCACAATGGTTGAAAGGCTTTGTTTTTATTGGAGGGCACATGGTTGAAAGGGCTTTGTTTTTTTTATTGCAGGTGTATGGTTGAAAGTGCTTTGTTTTATTGCAGGTGTATGGGTTGAAAGTTGCTTTGTTTTAATTATGCATGTGAAAGGTGAAAGCTTTGTTTTTATTGCAGGTGTATGGTTGAAAGTGCTTTGTTTTATTGCAGGTTGTTATGGTTGAAGTTGCTTTTGTTTTAATTGCAGGTGTATGGTTGAAAGTTGGCTTTGTTTAAATTTTTGCGTATGAAAATTTGTTTTTGTGCTTTGATTTTTATTGCAGGCAACATGGTTGAAATGTTTTGTTTTATTGCAGGTGTAGTTGAAAGTGCTTTGGTTTTATTGCAGGCACATGGTTGAAGTTGTTTTGTTTTTTATGCAGGTTGTATGGTTAAAGTGCATTGAATTTATTGCAGACATGTGGGAAAAGGCTTTGTTTTATTGCAGCATGGTTGAAAGTGCTTTGTTTTATTGCAGGTGTTATGTTGAAAGTGCTTTGTTTTATTGCTTTGTGTATGGTGAAAGTGCTTTGTTTGTTTTATTGCAGGTGTATGGTGAAAGTGCTTTTGTTTTATTTTGCAGTATGGTTGAAAAGTGCTTGTTTTTATTGGAGTATGGTTGAAAGTGCTTTGTTTTATTGCAGGTGTATGGTTGAAAGGTTTGTTTATTTATGCAGGCACATGGTTGAAAAGTGTTTTGTTTTATTGCAGGGTATGGGGTTTTTTTTTGAAAAGGTTTGGCTTTTTTGTTTGCAGCACATGGGTTGAAAGTTGCTTTGTTTTATGCAAAGGTTTTGTTTTATTGGTTGAAAAGTGCTTTGTTTTATTGCAGGCTGTATGGGTTGAAAGTGCTTTGTTTTATTGCAGGGGTTGGTTTGAAATTGTGGCTGGTTTTTTGAAAGGTGTTATTTGGTTGAAAGTGCTTTGTTTTATTGCAGGCATGGTTGAAAGTGCTTTGTTTTATTGCGGGTGTATGTTGAAATGGTTTGTTTTATTGCAGGTGTATGGTTGAAAGTGCTTTGTTTTATTGCAGGTGTATGGTTGAAAGTGCTTTGTTTTATTGCAGGCACATGGTTGAAAGTGCTTTGTTTTATTGCAGGTGTATGGTTGAAAGTGCTTTTGCCTTTTGATGCAGGGCACATGGTTGAAAAGTGCTTTTGTTTTATTGGCAGGTTTGTAGGTTGAAAGTGCTTTGTTTTATTGCAGGCACATGGTTGAAAGTGCTTTGTTTTATTGCAGGTGTATGGTTGAAAGTGCTTTGTTTTATTGCAGGCACATGGTTGAAAGTGCTTTGTTTTATTGCAGGTGTATGGTTGAAAGTGCTTTGTTTTATTGCAGGCACATGGTTGAAAGGTGCTTTGTTCTTTTTATTGCAGGAACATGGTTGAAAGTTGCGTGTTTTAGTAACAGGCCAAACATTGCGGGTTGAAGTGCTTTGTTTTATTGAGGCACATGGTTGAAAGTGCTTTTTTTATTGCAGGTGTATGGTTGAAAGTGCTTTGTTTTTATTGCAGGTGTATGGTTTAAAGGGCTTTGGGTTTTATTGCAGGGTATGGTTGAAAGTGCTTTGGTTTATTGCAGTGTATGTTTGAAAAGTGCTTTGTTTTATTGCAGGCACATTGTTGAAAGTGCCTTTGTTTTAATTGCAGGTGTATGTTGAAATTGGCTTTGTTTTATTGCAGGTGGTATGGTTCAAGTGCTTTGTTTATTGCAGTGTATGGTAAAGTGCTTTGTTTTATTGCAGCAATGTTTGAAAGTGCTTTGTTTTATTGCAGTGTATGGTTGAAAGTGCTTTGTTTTATTGCAAGTTCACATGGTTGAAAGTGCTTTGTTTATTGTCGTGTTGGTTGAAAGTGCTTTGTTTTTATTGGCAGGCACATGGTTGCAAGTGGCTTTGTTTTTATGCAGGTGTATGGTTAAAGTGCTTTGTTTTATTGCAGCACATGGTTGAAAGTGCTTTGTTTTTATTGCAGGTGTCTGGTTGAAAGTGCTTTGTTTTAATTCAGGCACCTGGTTGAAAGTGCTTTTGTTTTATTGGGGAGGCAGGCACATGTTGAAAGTGCTTTGTTTTATTAAGCCATGTTTGAAATTGCTTTGTTTTAATTGCATGCCATGGTTGAAAGTGCTTTGTTTTATCGCAGCACAGGTTGAAAGTTCTTTGTTTTTTATGCAGGTGTATGGTTGAAGTGCTTTGTTTTATTGCAGGCACAGGTTGAAGTGCTTTGTTTATTGGCAGGTGTATGGGTTGAAGTGCTTTGTTTTTATTGCAGGCACATGGTTAAAGTGCTTTGTTTTATTGCATGTGTATGTTGAAAAGTTGCTTTTGTTTTTATTGCAGGCACACTGGTTGAAAGTGCTTGTTTTATTGCAGCACATGGTTTGAAGTGCTTTGTTTTATTGCAGTGTATGGTTGAAATGCTTTGTTTTATGCAGCGTACTTGGTTGAAAGTGCTTTGTTTTATTGCAGGTGTATGGTTAAAGTGCTGTTAAATTGCAGGTGTATGGTTGAAAGTGCTTTGTTTTATTGCAGTATGGTTGAAAGTGCTGTTTTAAATTGAAGCACATGGTTGAAAGTGCTTTGTTTTATTCATTGCAGCTTTGTTATGGTTGAAAGTGCTTTGTTTTGTTGCAGGTGTAGGTGAAAGTGTTTGTTTTTATTGCAGGCACATGGTTGAAATGCTTTGTTTTATTGCCGGCACAAATTGGTTGAAAGTGCTTTGTTTTATTGCAGGTGTATGGTGAAATTGCTTTGTTTTATTTGAGTGATGGTTGAAAGTTGCTTTTATTGCATGTTTGTTAGGTTGAAAGTGCTTTGTTTTATTGCGGTGTATGGTTGAAAGTGCTTTGTTTTTATTGCAGTGGTTGAAAGTGCTTTGTTTTATGCAGGTGTTGAAATTTGCTTTTTATTGCAGGCACATGGTTGAAGTGTTTTGTTTTATTGCAGGTGTAATGGTTGAAGTGCTTTGTTTTTATTGCAGGCACATGGTTGAAAGCTTTGTTTTATGCAGTGGTATGGTTGCAAGTTGCTTGTTTTTATTGCATGGTTGAAAGTGCTTTGTTTTATTGCAGGCACATGGTTGAAAGTGCTTTGTTTTATTGCAGGCACATGGTTGAAAGTGCTTTGTTTTATTGCAGGCACATGGTTGAAAGTGCTTTGTTTTATTGCAGGCGTAGGTTGAAAGTGCTTTGTTTTATTGCAGGCACATGGTTGAAAGTGCTTTGTTTTATTGCAGGCACATGGTTGAAAGTGCTTTGTTTTATTGCAGGCACATGGTTGAAAGTGCTTTGTTTTATTGCAGACATGTTGAGTGTTTGTTTTATTGCAGGCACATGGTTGAAAGTTGGCTTTGTTTTAAATTGCAGGCGGTAGGTTTGAAAAGTGCTTTGTTTTATGCAGGCACATGTTGAAAGTGCTGTTAAAGTGCAAAGGTTTGTTTTATGGTTGAAAGTGCTTTGTTTTATTGCAGGCACATGGTTGAAGGTGCTTTGTTTTATTGCAGGTGTATGATTGAAAGAACTTTGTTTTATTGCAGATACTATACATTTGAAAGGAGGAACTATTTTGAGAATAAGTGCATTTATGGACAGTAATGTTGGGCATCTTACTATAGTTTCTGTGTTAATTTCCAGTTATGTTCAGCAAATTCTGTTGGGTAATTAGTCATTGTAGCTTTTGTGCTGCTTAGCATATATTTTTAAGATTTCAGATTTATTTTTTTATTAAGCTTATTGATATGTTTTAACTGTTTAATAAAGATAATGAGCGCAGTTAGCATATTAATTTTAAGTTTGTTCATGAAACTTACCTGTCAGATATATATATAGCTGTATTCTTCCGAAGTCCAACAGAATTTAAAAAACTTACGACACACGTAGTGGGAGTCAGGTGGTTAGTGCCCATTCCCGCCGCTGGGAGGCGGGTATCAGGAACCATTCCCATTGTCTATTCATATATTTTCTGTCGCCGGTGCTGTAAGCATCTGTTTTCAGCACCTCCTTGACTTTGGATCGGTGGCTAGGCACACGTTACTTGTAGAATTAATTAGATTTTGGCTTGATTTCTCTTAAAACTAAGATGTCTGGGTCTAGTTCGGCTAGCGCCAGGTTTTGTAGTAGGGATGAATGTAGAGGTAGGCTACTGAAAGCATCGGTAGACCCACATACATTGTGTAAGAGTTGTAGAGGGCATGATTGTTTGTATGAGAATCGCTGCAAGGAGTGTGAATGTCTTTCTGATTCTGCGTGGAAGGGGTATGAAACCTATCTTCGTAAGCTTGAGTGTGATAGGTTGAGGAGGTCTTCCTCCAGGAGCGTTTCATTTAGTAAAATTCAGGACATTCGTGTTTCTCCTACTAACCCTCCTGTTATAGTTACTTCTCCTAACCCTGTAGTGCCGCCTACGGCCCTGAAACAGTGTCTGTGGAGGGTAATGCCCTTGCTTTGATTCTAGAGTTGATACGCAATCTGGAATCGAAAGTGCTCGCCTTAGAAGGCAAAAGTGACAGTGTCCCTTGTGTTGTGGAGGGTGCGTCAGATCGGCCCCATTTCGCCTAGGCCTGGACCTCTGCCGGACTCCCAGGTTTCAGGGAGAGGGCATGTTGAAAGCCGAAGGAGGGTTACGGGGAACCCCCACCGATCTGACGTGCCTTCGGCAGTTTCTGTTGACGCTACCCAGACTGCCAAGGAGCGTGCGCGTGCACGCCTCCTTAAGGAGTGCTTTTCGTCATCCGAGGCTTCCTCCCCGCGTAAGGGGTGGAGCTCTCAGTTGGATTCACGCCCGTTGAAAAGGAGCGTTGGTGAACGGGACGCTTTACGTCATGGGTTTTCTGCTGATCTGCGGTCTTCGCCTGATAGTGCCTTCCCGGCCTTCCCGCCGCAGAAGAGGAGTAGGGCGTCATCAGATGATGACTCCTTCGAGCGCCCCAGTCGCTCCAGAGTTCGCTCAGTGGTGGTTCCTGTGAGAAGGAAGAAGGCGTCCCCTCGCCCCTCGCCTTCTCACAGGATCAGCCCCTCTCCTGAGAGGGAGTCTTCTCCTACTGAGAAGATTGTTCGCTCTTTACAGCAGCAACTTGCTTGTGTGATTGCCAAGAGAGAGACGGAACCACGTCGTAGGAGGAAGGATGACAGGCTGCCTGTCAAGAGATCCAGGCAGTCTCCCTCTCCGTCTCCTCGCTCGTCTCTGTCTCCTGTATCGTCGCCTTCTAGAGTTCGTGCGGCTCCCCAGCGGCTTTCTAGAGGTACGAAGATGTTGTTTCTCGCTCTTCGCATAAGGCGGTTTCTCCTGCTCGTAAGCTTGACACCTGTCGGGAGCGTGACGCTTTTTTGGACGCTTCTGTTGAAGCTCAGCCTGATCTTGACGCTCGGCTGGACGCCAGGCGAGCGCCAGTGGACGCCAGGCGAGTGCCAGTGGACACCAGGCGTGCGCCAGTGGACGCCAAACGCGCGCCGGTAGAAGCCAGGATAGCGCCAGTGGACACCAGGCGCGCGCCTGTTGATGCTCGGGTGGACGCTCGTCGACGCCCGCGCGTTTGAGGACTCTCTTCAAGATTCTTCACGCCTTCAAGAGGTGCACCGTGTTTCGTCTTCGCCTTTACCTGCTCATGAGTCTGCTTTACCTTCGACTTCGTAACAACGTTCCGGTTTGAGACTTGGACCTGAGGGTCTTGTATCGTCACTAGTTCCTCCTACTTCACCTGTGTCGGAAGGTGAGGTGAGCAGGGCTTCAGAAGAAGCTGATGATGAGCAACCACTGGCTCCTGTCTCTTCAGACTACCAGGTCTTGACCCGCCTTCTTCAGTCTGCGTTCGGAGACACCTTTCAACCTGCAGCTCCTCGCTTTCCCCCCTCTCAACTTTCGTCTTCTAAGGTCAACAAAGTTTTGGGGTTTGTTAGAATGAAGAAGTCCCTTTCGACCAAGAGGGCTTTTCGTAAAGTCCACGACTGGATGGAGAGAAGGAAGGCTCAAGGCAAGACCTCGTTTGCTCTTCCGCCTTCTAGGCTTGGTGGAAAAGCAGGGATGTGGTATGAGACAGGGGAGGACGTCGGTCTCAGACTTCCTTCTTCTGCACAAGGAGACTTTGCAAGTCTTGTGGATGCCTCAAGGAGGTACCTCCTTTCTTCATCCAAAGTGACTTGGTCTACGACGGAGATGGATTATCACCTTAAAGGCCTCTTTCATACGTTAGAGGTCTTTAACTACTTAGATTGGTGTCTTGGAGTTTTAGATGTCAAGTCTCGGAGTCCCGATTGGATTAGCCTGGGGGAGCTGTCCAGCGTCATGTTGTGTATGGACAAGGCCGTCAAGGATGGTTCGGAGGAGCTGGCTGCGCATTTTTGCACAGGACTCTTGAAGAAGAGATCCCTGTTTTGCAACTTTACTGCTAAGTCAGTTTCTCCCTCGCAAAAGGCAGAGTTGCTGTTTGCTCCTCTTTCGGATCATTTCTTCCCCCAGGCTATGGTGAAGGACCTTGCAACTAGTCTGCAGGAAAAAGCTACGCAGGATCTCCTCGCCCAATCGTCTCGAAGAACTGCGGGCCCTTCGACTTCTTCGGGAGTTCTGATTGCGAAGAAATCGAAGCCCTTTCGAGGTGGATCTTCCTCGAGACCGGCCCCTCGAGGAAGAGGCACTTCCAGAGGCCGAGCCCCTGTGCTTCCAAAGGGCAAGAAGTGAAATAGAAGTCCTTCAGTCACCGGTAGGAGCCAGACTTCAGCCTTTTGCGAAAGCCTGGAGAGAGAGAGGTGCGGACGCATGGTTGCTGGACATCTTGGAAAAGGGTTACCGTATCCCTTTCCTGAAAATACCCCCGCTGTCTTCGACACCCAGGGATATGTCGCCCTCGTACCGGGGGGAAAAACAACAAGTTCTTTTCGATCTGCTCGATCAGATGATCGAAAAAGAAGTGGCAGAACAGGTCTTCGACCTGGAATCCCCAAGGTTTTACAATCGACTGTTCCTGGTGCCGAAGCAGTCGGGAGGATGGCGACCAGTCCTAGATGTGAGCAACCTAAACCTCTTTGTCATCAAGCAGAGGTTCAAGATGGAGACGCCTCAGACAGTGCTTGGGGCTTTAAGACCGGGGGATTGGATGGTGTCACTAGATCTCCAGGACGCATATTTTCACGTCCCCATCCATCCCCAGTCAAGAAAGTACCTACGGTTTGTCCTGAAGGGGAAGGTTTTTCAATTCAGGGCACTCTGTTTCGGACTGAGCACGGCACCGATGGTCTTCACCTTTTTGATGAAGAACATTGCAAGATGGCTTCATCTGTCGAAAAGTCAGGATCTCTCTCTACTTAGACGACTGGCTCATTCGAGCCTCCTCGAAAGCCTGGTGTCTGGAGGACCTTCACACGACTTTGACGTTAACAAAGTCCCTGGGACTTCTGGTAAACTTCGAAAAGTCACATCTGACCCCTTCACAGTCCATCATCTATCTGGGGATTCAGATGGACTCAGTGGCTTTTCGGGCTTTTCCGTCCCAGGGGCGACAGCAACAATGCCTAAGCAAAGTGTCAGCCTTTCTGGGGAAAGAATCATGCTCGGTGAGGGAATGGATGAGTCTGCTGGGGACCATTTCCTCGCTGGAGAAGTTTGTTTCCCTAGGGAGGTTGCACCTCAGACCTCTTCAGTTCTTCCTGTCGGACAACTGGAAGCACAAGAACGACCTGGAGGGGATCTTGGAGATCTCAGAAGAGGTGAGAGAACACCTAAGATGATGGTTCGATCCGTTGAAGCTTGCAGAGGGAGTTTCCCTCAAGCTTCAGAGCCCCGACCTAGTGTTGTTCTCCAACGCGTCTACCACGGGGTGGGGAGCGACACTAGGGGGGAAGGAAGTGTCAGGCACCTGGAGAGGGGAACAGGTGTCCTGGCACATAAACCTCAAGGAACTGGCAGCAGTTCATCTTGCGCTCCAGTTTTTTCAAGACGAAGTCTCTCACAGGATTGTGCAGATCAACTCGGACAACACCACAGCTCTGGCATACCTCAAGAAACAGGGAGGAACCCACTCTCGGTCCCTGTTCTACCTTGCAAAGGAGATCTTGTTGTGGGCGATGGCACACGACGTTACTATCCTGACGGGGTTCGTCTCAGGAGTAGAAAACGTCCGTGCAGACCTCCTCAGTCGGCAAAGTCAACTGCTGCCGACATAATGGACCCTTCACCAGGAAGTATGCCAGAGGCTGTGGAAGTTGTGAGGACGTCCTCTCGTGGACATCTTCGCAACTTCGAGAACAAAGAGACTTCCACTGTACTGCTCACCGGTTCTAGATCCAGGAGCAGTGGCAATAGACGCCCTTCTCTGGGACTGGACGCGACTAGACCTGTACGCCTTTCCCCCGTTCAAGATCCTAGGGGAAGTGCTGAGGAAATTCGCAGCATCAGAAGGAACGAGGATGACACTAATCGCCCCCTTCTGGCCTGCGACCGACTGGTTCACAGAGGTCATGTCCTTCGTGGTAGACTTTCCGAGGACTCTGCCGCCAAGGACAGATCTACTCAAACAGCCCCACTTCGAGAGGTACCACAAAAACCTCCCCGCTCTGAGTCTGACTGCGTTCAGACTATCCAGAAGTTGGCCAGAGCGAGAGGTTTTTCAAGACCTGTGGCAAGAGCGATCGCCACTGCAAGGAGAGCTTCTTCTCTTGCAGTGTACCAATCCAAGTGGGCTGTTTTCAGGAGTTGGTGCAGAAAGAAGGGCATTTCCTCCACCTCAACCTCTGTGAGCCAGATAGCGGACTTCCTCCTTTACTTGAGGAAGGAAGTGAAACTGGCGGTGCCGACGATAAAGGGCTACAGAAGTGTGCTGTCGGTAGTCTTTCGTCATAGAGGGCTGGATCTGGCCAATAACAGAGACCTTCATGATCTCCTAAGGTCTTTTGAGACTACGAAGGTACCTCAACCGAAAGTACCATCTTGGAACTTAGACGTAGTTCATAAGTTCCTTATGTCCAGCCATTTCGAACCGCTTCACATGGCTTTGCTTAGAAACCTGACACGAAAAACGGTTTTCCTAACTGCTCTGGCGACGGCGAAGAGGGTTAGCGAGATCCAGGCTATAAGCAAGCATATTGGGTTTAAGAACCACAATGCAGTTTGTTCTTTGAGCCTGACGTTCTTGGCAAAAAACGAAAACCCTTCCAACCCTTGGCCTAAGACATTCGAGATTAAGGGTTTGACGGAAATTGTGGGTCGGGAACCAGAGAGAATCCTGTGCCCTGTCAGGGCTCTCAAATTCTACTTGGAAAAGATGAAGGACTGTAGAGGACCTTCTGGTAACTTGTGGTGCTCTGTCAAGAAGCCAGATCTTCCTATGTCTAAGAACGCTCTAGCGTACTTCTTGAGAGACACCATTAAAGAAGCTCATTCCTCATGCAGTGATAGTGATATGAAGCTTTTAAAAGTGAACCCCATCGAAGTGAGGGCTATTTCTACCTCGGTAGCCTTTCACAAAAATATGGCACTCAGTGACATTTTGAGTGCCACCTTTTGGCGGAGCAACTCGGTGTTCGCTTCGCACTACCTGCGGGAGGTGAAAGCAACATACGAACATTGCTATTCGCTTGGACCATACGTCGCCGCAGACACTGTTTTGGGGGCAGGAGGTAGCACTCATCCTATCCTTTAGTGGTTAGGTGAGTTTTTAATGTTGTGTGTTTTTGGTTGTGGGGTCGACCGCCTGAGGCGGATCTCCCTTCCTTAAGCCTAGTTTAGTGGGACTAACCTTTGGTAGACTAGGCCAGGTGGTGTTTTTATTGCTTCGTTGCCCTCATTGTATGGTCAAATGGTCTAGTCACGTCGTGGTCACGCCCCCGTTGACAGATCATCTAGAGCGCACCAGCTGGCAACTCTAGTAAAGCAGAAGCAGACTTGGGTGACAGTAATCACAAAGTCAGCTATGCTAACAGGTAAGGAACCAAGATATCAATCATCTGCATGCATATGTTTCCTAAAATTCTATTCTGTCTCTTCCCACCTCCAAAGGTGGGATTCAGCTGTATATATATCTGACAGGTAAGTTTCATGAACAAAATGATATTGTAATGAAACAATAAAGTTTGTTCATACTTACCTGGCAGATATATATATTCAAAGTACCCACCCACCTCCCCTCAGGAGACAGTGGGAATAAAATATGAATAGAAAATGGGAATGGTTCCTGATACCCGCCTCCCAGCGGCGGGAATGGGTACTAACCACCTGGCTCCCACTACGTGTGTCGTAAGTTTTTTAAATTCTGTCAGACTTCGGAAGAATACAGCTATATATATATATATCTGCCAGGTAAGTATGAACAGACTTTATTGTATCATTACAATATCATATTTCATTTTTTTTATTTGCTAACTGACCTATTTAAACTGTTTAGTGAAACTAATAAACTATTTAGTGAAACTATTGGGACAATTGTCAGATTATAAAGAAACGTCAAGCTAAAGCATAAAAAATGTGTCATTGTAGAAAATAATAAAAAAAAGATAATGGACAACTGAAGGTAACTTATTGCTGTGAATCAGGCAAGAAAAAATGGGTGTATAATCAAAAGTTACAGTTACTAAAACATACTAAGGAAGATGGTCACATTACAGCCAGTGAAATAACCATCCAGTATGGAAACTCCAATATGTAATTACTTCCCAGAGTATATAAGTGCCAAAGAATTTCAGTTATTACTTACAGAAATGAAAAAGAAAACCATTACTCACTCTTAACTGTTAGTTTTAAGTGACCCAATGAGCCTAGGAGACAACACACTTGAATTATCTTGGAAATCAATAAAGTATGAAGTGAGTGATTGAATGGAAACGAATGATAGTATGTCATTGAAATGTTGCCAATCCTACAACAACAACTCTGAGTATGTTTAAATACAACAAAGTCACATTGCAGTATGAGCTTGGAGGACTATAACAGGTATTTGTAAGCATGTGAAGAGATGTCTGCCTTTCTAGATCTAAAGAATGGTGTGACTGGTAGACTGGACAGAAGTAGGCAGTTGATGGTTAATGGATTAGCATGAAAAAATGTGTCTGTCATAAAAGTATTATATATAATGAAACCTATTTCTACCAACAGGCTTTTATCATCGCATTCACTTCCAACTTCATCCCAGAACTTGTGTATACTCACGTGGTAGCTCAGAATCACAACCTCGACGGATTCCTGAACCATTCACTTGCATTTTTTGACATTGAGGATTACAATCCCCACTTCCGTCCTAGATTTCCAGAGACGACACAGATTTGCAGGTACATGACTATACTTAATGTGAAGTTGTTCTTCAGATATAATTATGAATCTGACTTTTGTGGTTTTTACTCTACTTTTTTATGTCATACGATCTGCACAAAAACATTGTTTATCCAATTTACTTATGTACTGAATTGCAGGATTTGATACTTGTCTTTTCTGGAATGTAGGTACCCAGCTTATCGTAATCCTCCTGGAACACCAGATGAGTACAAGTATGCTCCTATTTTCTGGCATATTTTGGCTGCAAGACTGGCATTTGTTGTTGTATTTGAAGTAAGTACTACTGCTAATTTTTTTTTTTTTTTTGGGGGGGGGAGGCAGTGCAGAGACTACCATACTTACAAACATTTAGGTTACGAACCTTCTGAGAAACGAACAATCATCATAAATTGAAATTGGGTTCTGTAAGACACACTTGTATTAAAATTGTGTTCGGTGAGAAACACGTATTATCATCATGTAATTTATTTAGGTCTTATGTATCATGCATATTAATAAAGTACTGTACTAATCTATAAAATACAGTACTGTACATATTGTTTTTGGATGAAAAAAAACAGAGTATCGTATTGACTTAATACTGTAGTACTTAAATAGGCATGGAGACCAAAGTACGAACAATTCAAGATATGAACAGCTGTTTGGAATGTAACTTATTCGTATGTCAGGTAGTGTCTGTATATTGAGTTTCAGTTGAGTTCACAAGAAGAAATCTAGCACTGGATATTAAGTAGATATTTATTTAGTTGTACTGTACATTGTTGGAAATTCCATTAATCTTGAATTGCATAACCATGGCAATCAAGTTATTTCAGTCAGGTATATTGTTAATTAATTTACGGATGATAATATTCATAATAAACAAATAAAAAATGGGATTCAGGGCCAAAGGATAATTTTCCTTGCAACTCACAAGGCTGTTTTGAAAGACCTGATGTTAACCTCTTAAGAGTTTAAGGGTTGCAAAATTCATGTGTGGTAAAACACTCATTTCTGCTCTTCCAACAGTGAGCTTTGCGATAACTCTTTTATTAAATGTGAATTTGTATTTTGTGATAAGTTGTATATAATGCTGGTATTGGCTGCATTTTGAAGATGAATAAGTAATAAATACATCTAAAAGTGAAAAACAACAGTATTACTGAAATTACTGTAAAATAGGAATTTCTTTACCGTTTTAATTAATAATTCTCTTTGGACACTCCATGCTTTCATGGGGAATGAAGTAAACCATCCCAAAAGCTCTGGAGACGTCAGCCTATTGCTACCCAACATTATAAAATCTTTATGGTCCTTTTTATTTTTCTTTTATTTAGCATCATCAAAATCTCACAGGGTGAAATGAGATGAAAAGTTTAAGTTAAGTATATCTTAGTGTTACCAGACCACTGAGCTAATTAACAGCTCTCCTAGGGCTGGCCCGAAGGATTAGATATATTTTTACATGACTAGGAACCAATTGGTTACCTAGCAACGGGACCTACAGCTTATTGTGGGATCTGAACCACATTGTATCGAGAAATTTCTATCACCAGAAATAAATTCCTCTGGTTCCGTGTTGGCCGAGCCGAGAATCGAACTTCGGACCACCTCAATGGTAGCCGAGCGCGAAATGCACTCGGCCAACATGGACTTAGATGAAAAGGAGAGTAATGTTTTTAGCCCTATATGTATTTTCACAGTATTTTAACATTCATTAAAGTTTAATGTCCTCATATGCCACAGATATGCAAACTATACATTGCCACACGTTCCACTTTTTTCGTATATTTATAGTTAATCTTCTCTGGATACCATCCAGTTTACATATTTAATCAACCTTAAAACTGCAGTGAACGTGAATTAGTATGGGACATGTGGGTAAGAATCAGCGAGGGCTGTTTTTTCTTTAGAAGTTTATCGGGGTCTGATGTCACTTCGGAAATGCAAGATATTTCAAAGTGATGATTTGCCATCCAAACCTTTACTGTTGCTTTGCAATATCTCTTTGCTATTGTAGTGACATTACAATTGTTAATTTATGTTTTTCAGAATGTGGTTTGTCTAATCATACTCTTCATCAAATGGATAGTTCCTGACATACCTTTCCGCCTTCAGGTAAGGATTCTTTGCAGTTCCCTTATCACTATTTCATAAGTGTAGAGTTGCATGACGGCCAATTCCTAATACATATTAATTATAAAAGACCTTGATTTGCATTTATTGTAATGAACCATTATTTCATGCTAAAAGAAGTATTATGTATGTAATATGAAAGCTTATTTTGTTCATGAGACTTACCTGTCAGATATATATATAGCTGTATTCTCCAAAGTCCGACAGAATTTCAAAACTTACGAACACGCAGTGGGAGGCCAGGAGGTTAGTACCCATTCCCGCCGCTGGGAGGCGGGTATCAGGAACCATTCCCATTTTCTATTCAGATTTTCTCTGTCGCCAGTACTGTCAACACCTGTTTTCAGTACCTCCGTCATTGGATTTTGTAAACTTCGTTGCCACTTAAGTATTCTGATTGTCTTTTGGGTTTTTGACTTTGGTTTTGTGGCTAGGCACACGCTATTGTGGACTGTTTTGAACCTGGCTTTGATTTTTCTTGAATAAGATGTCTGGTTCTAGTTCTGCTAGTTTCAGGGTATGTTGTGTGGAAGAGTGTAAGGTGAGGCTACCAAAGGCTTCGGTAGATCCCCACACTGTATGCACGAGCTGTAGGGGACATGTGTGTTTGGTAAATGATCGATGTAAGGAGTGTGAGGAGAGTTTGTCTGATTCAGGCTGGAAGACGTATGATTCCTATGTGCGCAAGTTTGAGCGTGACAGGATCAGGAGGTCTTCCTCCAGGAGCGTGTCGGGTAGTAGTAGACGTCAGGGTAGTCATTTTTCACCCGCTAATCCTCCTGTAGACTTTGCTACCCCTAACCCTGTGGTGTTGCCTTCGGGCCCTGAGATTGTGTCTGCGGAGGGTAATGCCCTGTCTGTGATTTTGGAGTCCATCCGTAACCTGGAATCCAAAGTGCTCGCTTTGGAAAGTGGTGTGGTGAAGTGCAGTGATAGTGCCCCTAGTGTTGTGGAGGGGGCGTCAGATCGGTCCTATAATGCCTCTAGGCCTGGACCTCTGTCGGACTCCCAGGACTCAGGGAGTGGGCAAGTCAAAAGCAGGTCCTGTTGACACTTCCCAGGCTGCCAAGGATCGTGCTCGTGCACGAATCCTTAAGGATTGCTTCTCATCCTCCGAAGCGTCCTCCCCGCGCAAAGGGTGGAGCTCTCGGAAGGACTCTCGCCCTTTGAAGAGAAGCTTCAGAGAGGAGGACGCTTCACGTCCCTTTTCTCCAGATGCTTTTCGATCGTCTCTGGAGAGTTTTGACGCTTTCCCACCGCAGAAGAGGACCAGGACGTCATCAGAGGATGACGCTGTTGAGCGCCCCAGTCACTCCAGGGAGAGAGCTGTAGCTTTTAATGTGAGAAGGAAGAAGGCGTCCCCTCGCCCCTCGTCTTCCCACAGGATCAGCCCTTCCCCTGAGAAGGAGTCTTCTCCTATGAAGAACATGCTCCTTGCTATGCAGCAGCAGTTAGCTTCGTTGATTGCTGAGAGAGAGGCAGAGCCGCGTCAACGCAGGAAGGACTCAAGGCTGCCTATCAAGAGGTCCAAGCAGTCCCCCTCTCCTTCTCCTGCTTCGTCCCCTTCTAGATTTCGTTCGGCATCCCAGCGCTTGTCTAGAGGGTGCGATGAGCGTCTCCCCAGCAGACTCTCTTCTGTCAAGAGGGAGGAAGACCGTAAGGCTCATCGCAGCAGGGATCGTCTTGCTTCTCGACAGGACGCTCCTCTCGCTCCCCTTCGGGACGCTCTGCATGCTGCTAGGCATGACGCTCCTCAGGCTGCTTGCCTTGACGCTTCTCAAGCTGCTGCTACTCTTCAGGACGCTCGTCGTAGTGCTCGTCAGGACACCCATCAGGACGCTCACCAGGACGCTCGTAGGGATGCTCATCAGGACGCTCGCCAGGACGTTCGTCAGGACACCTCCTTCACAGATCTTCCAGCCGCTTCAGAGGCTATAGTAAAAGACGCTCAGCCTTGTGCGACGAGTTCTTCTTTGCAGCGGAGGTCCCTCTTGAGAGTTGGGCCTAAAGGTCTTAGACCTCTTAGTTCTTTTGCGGATTCGCCTGTTGCTCCCGTGGAAGAGGGAGAGTTAGGAAGTTCGTCGGAGGCCGCAGATGAAGAGCAGCCTTCTACGTCGTCTTCATCCTCGGACTACCAGGTCTTGGCCCACCTTCTTAGAGAATTGTTTGGAGACAAGTTCCAACCCTTGGCCCCTCGCTCTCTTCCTTCGCAGTTAGCTTCATCGAAAGCGAGTAGAACGCCGGGATTTGTGAAAATGAAGACTTCTCTTTCTACGAAGAGGGCCTTTAAGAAGGTCCACGACTGGATAGATTTGAGGAAGGTCCAAGGCAAGGCTTCATTTGCCCTGCCTCAGTCGAGACTGAGTGGTAAAGCAGGGATTTGGTACGAACTGGAGAGGACGTTGGGTTGAGAGTTCCTTCCTCTTCCCAGGGACTTTGCCAGCCTAGTAGACGCTCCAAGGAGGTCTCTCCTTTCCTCGGCGAAGTGTAGTGGACTCCTCCTGAATTAGACCATCATCTGAAAGGACTGTTTCAGACAATGGAAGTTTTCAGCTTTCTGGACTGGTGTTTGGGAGTCCTGGATTTGCAGTCGCGGAGTCCGGACTCGATTAGCCTGGGGGAGCTGTCCAGCGTTTTTGTGTGTATGGACAAGGTCGTCAGGGATGGTTCGGAGGAACTGGCTTCGCACTTTTGTACAGGGCTTTTGAAGAAGAGAGCTTTGTATTGTAACTTCACCGCGAAGTCTGTTTCTCCCTCACAGAGGGCAGAGTTGCTGTTCACCCCTCTTTCAAGCCATCTTTTCCCCCAGTCTATGATCAAGGATCTAGCCGTCAGCCTGCAGGAGAAGGCTACTCAAGACCTGGCCCAGTCTTCCAAACGTCCAGCAGTACCTTCGGCTACTACGCTTGGGCAGGCTTCCAGGAAGCAGAAGCCCTTTCGTGGAGGAGCTTCCTCGAGATCGTCTCCTCGAGGAAGAGGTCTTCCCAGAGGCAGAGCCCCTTCCAAGCTCAGGGGTAAGAAATGATGCGTCAGTCCTTCAGACACCAGTCGGAGCCAGGCTTCTTTCATTTGCAAAAGCCTGGAGAGTGAGAGGGACGGACAACTGGTCCCTCGAAGTCATCGAGAAGGGATACAAGATCCCATTCCTCAAACTTCCCCCTCTGTGCACTACACCAAGGGATCTGTCACCCTCCTACCATCAAGAGAAGCAGCAGATTCTTTTCGATCTGCTCAAGCAAATGCTCAAAAAGAGGGCTGTGGAACAGGTCCTAGACCTGGAATCCCCAGGTTTCTACAACAGGTTGTTCCTGGTGCCGAAACAGTCGGGAGGATGGAGACCCGTCCTAGACGTCAGAAGACTGAACCTTTTTGTAGAAAAACAAAAATTCAAGATTGAGACACCTCAGTCGGTTATAGGAGCCTTAAGACCAGGCGACTGGATGGTGTCGTTAGACCTTCAAGACGCCTATTTTCACGTCCCCATCCATCCTCAGTCAATGAAGTTCCTGAGGTTTGTCCTGAGGGGGCAAGTTTTTCAGTTCAGGGCTCTTTGCTTCGGGCTAAGCACAGCCCCGATGATCTTCACGATTCTAATGAGGAATGTAGCGAGATGGCTTCATCTTTCAAGCATAAGAATCTCTCTGTACTTAGACGATTGGCTCATTCGAGCCTCGTCGGAGTCGAGGTGTCTGGAGGACCTTCATACGACGTTAGAATTGGCAAAGTCCCTGGGACTTCTAGTGAACTTCGAAAAGTCCCATCCGATCCCAACGCAGTCCATCGTGTATCTGGGGATTCAGATGGATTCAGTGGCTTTTCAAGCTTTTCCGTCCCAGGAACGACAGCAGCAATGCTTAGACAAAGTTTCAGCCTTCTTGGGGAAGGAAACATGCTCGGTGAGGGAATGGATGAGTCTGCTGGGGACCATTTCCTCGCTGGAGAAGTTTGTTTCCCTGGGGAGACTGCATCTCAGACCTCTCTAGTTTTTCCTTGCGGAGAACTGGGAGAACAAGGAGGATCTAGATGTGATCTTGAGGATCTCAAAACCAGTAAAGGATCACTTAAGGTGGTGGCTCGACCTCGCAAAGCTGTCAGAGGGTTTTTCTCTCAAGCTTCAGAGCCCCGACCTAGTGTTGTTTTCCGACGCGTCCACCTTGGGATGGGGAGCAACACTAGGGGGGGAAGAAGTGTCAGGCACCTGGAGAGGGGAACAGGTGTCCTGGCACATAAATCTCAAAGAATTGGGGGCAATTCATTTGGCTCTCCAGTTCTTCGAGGAACAAGTTTCAGGTCGAGTAGTCCAGATCAACTCGGACAATACCACAGCTCTGGCCTACCTCAAGAAACAGGGAGGAACACACTCTCGGTTCCTGTTCGGTCTAGCAAGAGAGATCCTGTTGTGGGCCCAAGCACGGGAGGTAACGATCCTTACGAGGTTCATGGCAGGAGTCGAGAACGTCCGTGCGGATCTACTCAGTCGGCTAGAGCAACTGCTTCCGACTGAATGGACCCTTCACCAAGAGGTATGCCAGGAACTGTGGAGGTTATGGGGACGTCCTCTGGTAGATCTATTTGCAACATCGAGGACGAAGAGACTTCCTCTATGCTGCTCCCCTGTACTCGATCCAGGAGCAGTAGCAGTAGATGCCCTTCTCGGGGATTGGACAGGGATGGACGTGTATGCCTTTCCCCCGTTCAAGATCTTGGGAGAGGTCATAAGGAAGTTTGCAGCTTTGGAAGGGACGAGGATGATGTTGATCGCCCCGCTTTGGCCTGCGAAGGAATGGTTCACAGAGGTCATGACCTTCTTAGTAGACTTCCCGAGGATGCTACCTTTGAGAGTCGATCTACTCAGACAGCCCCACTTTGAGAGGTACCACAAAAACCTCCCCGCTCTGAGTCTGACTGCGTTCAGACTATTGAAAAGTTGGCCAGAGCGAGAGGTTTTTCAAGTCCAGTGGCAAGAGCTATTGCCAATGCAAGGAGAGCTTCCTCTCTTGCGGTGTACCAATCGAAGTAGGCCGCTTTCAGGAGTTGGTGTAGGAAGAAGGGCATTTCCTCAACCACGACCTCTGTGAATCAGATAGCCGACTTCCTCCTTTATCTAAGGAAAGAAGAAAAGCTGGCAGTCCCAACAATAAAAGGATACAGGAGTATGTTGTCAGCGGTCTTTAGACACAGAGGTCTGGACCTAGCTAACAACAAGGACCTTCATGATCTCTTAAGGTCTTTTGAAACCACTAAGGTGGCTCAGCCTAAGCTGCCTTCCTGGAACTTGGACGTGGTCTTGAAGTTCCTGACGTCCAGTCCGTTTGAACCTCTCCATTCTGCAACTTTGAGGGATGTGACCAGAAAGGCTGTTTTCCTAACTGCTCTGGCGACGGCAAAGAGAGTTAGCAGAATTCAAGCCATCAGCAAGCATATAGGCTTTAAAGGGCATAACGCCGTTTGTTCCTTGAGCCCAACGTTTTTAGCCAAGAATGAAAACCCGTCTAACCCTTGGCCCAGGAGCTTTGAGATCAAGGGTATGGCTGAAATTGTTGGACAAGAGCCAGAGAGAGTCCTGTGCCCTGTCAGGGCTCTCAAATTTTATTTGCATAAGACGAAGGAATGCCGAGGTCCTTCGGACAATTTATGGTGTTCTGTAAGAAGGCCAGACTTGCCTGTGTCAAAGAATGCTCTGGCGTTCTTCTTGAGAGACACTATCAAGGAGGTTCATTCATCCTGTCAGGACAGTGATCTTAAACTGTTTAAAGTGAATGCTCACGAGGTGAGGGCGATCGCAACCTCAGTGGCATTTCAGAGGAATATGGCACTCAGTGACATCCTGGGCGCCACCTTTTGGCAAAGCAACTCGGTGTTCGTTTCACACTACCTGAGGGATGTGAAAAAACATATGAGAACTGCTGTTCGCTAGGGCCATACGTTTCCGAAGATACAATTTTGGGGGCAGGAAGTAGCACTCATCCTATCCTTTAGAAAATGGTTAGGAAGAGTTTTTAATTTAATGTGTTTGTTTATGGTTGTTGGGTCGGCCGCCAGAGGTGGACTTCCCATTCTTTAGCCTAAAGTATGTTGTATTAACTTATGTTAGGCTTGGTCAGGTGGTGGTTTTTGCTTCGTTGCCCTCATAGTATGGTCAATATGGTCTAGTCGCATTGTGGTCACGCCCCCATTGACAGATCATCTAGAACTCACCAGCTATACAGGTCACTACCTTGCTGGAGAGACTAGTAAAGCAGAAGCAGACTTGGGTGACAGTAATCACGAAGTCAGCTATGCTAACAGGTAAGGAACCAAGGTGTCAATCATCTATATGTACGTAATTTGTTTCCTAAATCCTATTCTGTCTCTTCCCACCTCCAATGGTGGGATTCAGCTATATATATATCTGACAGGTAAGTCTTCAACGTTACACGTTACGTCATCCTTGCGCTATACTATTGGTCGTTATATAATCTCGAGCAGCTCGCTTTGTCGAAGTTAAAACGATGGCTGAAAAGCGGCCGTCGTCTCCTGGCTCCCAGCAGGGCGATTCGCCCCCCCTCGACGATCAGGGCTTCCAGAAAGTCCAGAAAAAACGGAAAAAAGCCCTCAATACCGTCATCGACCTTCCTATACTTTCGACGCCTCCAGCACCTACCATGACGACTCAGGCACTTCCTAGATTCAAGGCAACATCCCAAGAACACCAGACATCGTATGCGGCCGTCCTAGCACTGGAAAAAAAATACCCCAATGCACAACTTCAAGCCCGACCGAATCTGAAAGGGGAATTTATTATTACCCCGAAGAACAAACAGTCAGCAGACCTCCTGAAAAACGATCCCTTATGCCTCCTATTGGACCCAGCTGATAAGACAACGAAAGCAATGATTTGCAAAGTCCCGAAATATGTGACTATCGAACGGATTCTCGAAGTTCCAGGCGTATTGACTGCTTCACGTTGCAAAGTGAAGAACAGAGATGGAACTGAAGAAGAAACCCAAACCCAAAAGTCGAAGCTACGTTTAGAGGCAAAATTCCAGACTTCATCAGCCTTGGGATCCTCGGAAACTATAAGACCGAAGCCTTTATCCCCGAACCTCTCAGGTGTTTCAAGTGCCAGAGGTTTGGGCATCACAGGAGAGAGTGCACGGCTCAGCATGTCTGTGGAATCTGCAGCCAGAAGCATGAGACCGACGTTTGCCTCAACAAATTCAAGGCAAAAGGTCACACTGTTGCCCGATGCCCAAACTGCCATCAGTCTCATCATGCATGGTTCAAGGGGTGCCCTGTCAGACTGGAAAAAATCTGGAGGATGAAGGGCATTTCCCCACCGCCAGCAAGACCTCGAGAACGACAACCATCGCCCTCAAGACGACCACCATGTCAACCACGTATCGATCCAAGAACTAACCGACCACCTCCACCACAAGCTCCTCAACCTTCCCCTGCAGAACACCCCAAACCTCGTCATTATATCCCAAACCCCTCATCCTTTCCTTCCCTCCAACCTCCAATTCCCAAACCCCTTAATTTCTTGCCCTCCCATAATTAAACCCCTTCCAACCCCGACCCCTAAGGATATTCCCTCAACCCCTCAGTCAATCCCCCCAACCCTCAGGTTATTCCCCAGCCTTCGCATCGCCGACGACGTCGACTCCTGCTCGTGTTGAAGCAGGAACTCAGACAGAACAACCAAAACAACCAGTTGAAGATATGCAGGTCGAGACAATCACAGAAGCTCCCACTTTGTATGCCGAAGCTGGAACACAAACAGAGGAGTTCCCAGTTAAGCAAGACATGGGAATCCAGACTGCAAACCGAAACTCAGATCAGTCGCCTCTGGAAGTGAATTCCGGTTCGTAGGAGAACAGGGGATAAACAAGCTCCTGATGACCTATGACGAATTCAACGCCTTCATTCATAGAGCTCTATCTGACAAGCATTACACTTTCAACGACCGACTGTTTACAGAGATCTTCCAGGAAGCCCTCAACTTTGAGATCTCCCTCCCAGATGATTTCCTCCAATCTGAATTTCGATTTAGAACTCCTCAAAGACAACTACCCATTCAGCAATAGAACGATCATCAACTGTTCTCTGAGCTCGTCCACGTTCTGTTGGACCTAGAGATCAGTTCCAGATGACCGCCTTCGAGAAAAGTGCTGTTTATAGCATTAATTGCTTTTTCTTTTACTAAACAATCCTCCTTTCCCCTCCGTTTTTCGGCCGCCTCACGTCTAACGACCGAATATTTCAACTGTCCACTCTAACTACCAGCTTAAGCTGTTTGTTTACTTTTGTTTTGCTTTCTCTAAAACTCATAATATTTCGTTTTTCTCTCGCCGAATCTCTATTACTAACGATCGGCGCCGTTTATTCTATTGTCGTTAAGTGAAATATGGTACTTGAACTCCATAGATTAATGTGCTTTTTTTTTTTTCGTTTTTCTACGACTATAAATTTTTCGTTTTCCTTACTGGCTATCTCTGACTCGCCAGGACTCGCTACTATCGATCTTTATCTCCTACTAATGGGTACCTTAGGGTTTAAAGGGGTTTGTAACCTTGCCTGTTCACCTTTCCTTTCCTTTTCATCATACCATTTCACGTGCATAACCCATAGAATCATAAATAAAGGCTCACCTCATATCCTAAAAAATCACCTTTCCACATCCAAAAAATTCAAATGACCTACGGGCTGCTCTATGAGCAAGAGCTCGTGCTGGCATAAAGCCAGCTTAATCTTCAACAACAACAAAGGTAAGTCTCATGAACACAATGATATTGTTATGATACAATAAAGTTTGTTCATACTTACCTGGCAGATATATATATTCATAGTTCCCACCCACCTCCCTTCAGGAGACAGTGGCACCAGAAAATCTGAATAGAAAATGGGAATGGTTTCTGATACCCGCCTCCCAGCGGCAGGAATGGGTACTAACCACCTGGCCTCCCACTGCGTGTGTCGTAAGTTTTGAAATTCTGTCGGACTTTGGAGAATACAGCTATATATATATATATCTGCCAGGTAAGTATGAACAAACTTTATTGTATCATAATAATATCATATTCAAAGCAGAATTTTAATTTCCTCATGTATTGTGTCAAGTATTGCAGTATTTTGGTTTATAACTATGTGGAAGGTTGAAAAAAACTGACAAGGAAAGTTGTATGCAGGTAGTCCCCGATTATCAGTGGGGGGGATCCGTTCTGAGGGCATGATAAGATGAAATCATGTGATTTTTTGTGCTTGTTGGCGCCGGTAACCGGACATCAGCGCCTCCGTTATATACGCATTGGCGCCAGTACCAATTATCAGTGCCGATCAACACCAAAAATCCCCAATTTTCGTCACTAGACAAGCCCCATAAAACCAGGTTGCCAATAACAGGAAACTGCCTGTATTGCCTATAAATATAAATACTTTAAAACTCCACCAATTATTCTCCATTTTTTTTAGTGATGCAAGAATAAGATTATTATATGAGGAGAGCACCATAGATTTAACAACAAATATAGAACTATCAAATACAATGCCTTTCCTCACTATCCCTCCTTCATAACTTACCAAGTCTTGCTAACCAGACTCACTCAAGCTTAAGTCCTTTATAGGAATTTGATTAAAGGTGCTTTGCATTCCCTTCCTGAAATTATTTGTTTTAAGAGCTGTAAGGCATTTTTTTTATATCAGAGTATGTCTACCTCTGTTTTTAATGAACAAGATTGTCATTACAGTCTTTGGGAGTCCCGTAGGGGGTAGTGCTGTCAGTGTGCCTTGTGCAGTGCACTGTAGGCATTACTTAAGGTTCTTTGCAGTGTCCCTTTGGTCCCTAGCTGCAACACCTTTTACTCCCTTCTAGTATACTTTTGTTTATAATCTCTTTCTTCCATTAATAACCTCTTAGGTTCCAGCTCTTGGCCTTGGGTCTAAATCCTATATTCAATTCTATTATTTTGGAGAACAGCAGTATTAACAAACTAAAAAAATTCATTATTTTCTTTTGTATTGTGGTATTGTTAGTGATTTTAAAACTTTAATGATATAATTTGAAGCTACACTTTTCTTTTTTTTTAATTCAAGGAACAAATACGACGAGAAGCATACGTTACCAACGAGCTAATAGTAGAACAAGAATTACGCAGAGCAAGAGGAGAGGACGACAACATCACAACTAGCTCCTCCCCCACTAGATCGCCCCTTCGAAGACAATTGTCGGAACCAGCAAGAAGGGGCTACGACGTCAGATTTCGTATTTTAAACCAAGAAGCTCCAGCGGCAGTTGTTTGAGATTATAAAGAAACCTCAAGTGCCTTTCCTTTTGACAAAATTTAGCATGTTAGTAACATGTTCACACAGTTTTAATTTTTAGGGAATATCAGAAAGTGAGTGGTTACCTAGTGAGGTTAATTCAAAGTCTCTAAAGGCATGGTCTAGAGAAGTTTTAATCTCTGAAAACTTGACTATATCTGGTTCCTAATTTGTGTGTATTAGTGTGAACTGTTTACATGAAGCTAGTCTTGTGTGCGAGGAACTCCACGAAAATATAAAAAGATATCAAAAGTTCTAAAAACGTGAAATTCGGTCTACATTTTCCTTTTTAAAATGCACAAATGTGTTGTGGTTGGTGATCTTTTATAATCAATATAGTTTATAGGTTTGTACATTTCAACAGATTTATGTCAAGGAATGTGGAATGTGATAACAAGGTTTCTTGCTAAGTAAGATTTTTTGTTGGCTCGAGCATTGTGAATCTAGAATTTTGAGGTTTTATGTAGGATTTGCTGGTACTTAATTGTATGAAAAAAAATTGTATATTTCATAGACTTGACAAAGTCTGCATTATGCCAAATATTTTTGTATTTTGTTACACTAACTAGACAGGAAAAATTATTTATTTATACATAGTAAAAATGAGGTATGAATACTTAACATTCATCAAGACCTAGCATGCTTATTTCATCATGAAGGATTGCCTAACACCAAACAGGTGAGTGTAGACTAAGGGTGCATCTATGTGGTTCAACATTACCTGATGGATGGAGATGCACGCTTCTGACATCATGAGAGAGTCATTTTTGTATTGCTACCAGATCTGTAAAGTTGTCCGTACACTACCATTGTCTGGTAGACAAAGCATGGGTGGTGTTATCATTTCATGTCCATAACCATCAGACAAATTTCACTAATGACATTCACCTACACTATAGTACTTGTTTTCCGTCAATGACGAACATTTCACCTGTTCATTTAGGAATTATGGCAACTCTATCTGCTGGATGGTGTAGAAGCGATTTAATTTTTAGCACCTTTGGCTTTTCCTAGGATAAAATAGTATGACAACCATCATGTTCTTTTGTTAAAGGAAAATGAGTATATGGTTCTTGGTAAATTATTTCTTTCCTAAAGTTGAAGTGGCATGAGAGCATTTACCTTTACTTTCAGCACTTCATGGACTTCAATTTTAGAATAATTCTTCTTGATCAAAGCAGAACCACCCATTATTTTTCTCTCAAGGTATTGAATTATGGTAATAGAGGAAGTGGTGGAAACAGTCCTTTGTGGGATAACAGTCTAGGCAATTGGTGCATATGTGTCTATAGTAAATTCTTCTGTGATTTTCACAGTAAATTAGTTTGTATTGATGATCTTGCCAGATGCTATTGTGTGTGTGACCTTGAGGTGAGATTGAAAATGGCATTGTTGCGTGCAATAAATGATACAGTAATCAGATTACTGATGTGTCTTGATACCACACTTCAGTACTTTTGGCATGGAACTTCCTCCATTGAATAATGACATAATAGAATCATAAGATACTCAGATTTGACTTGCACTTTTTCTTCAGTATCATTGATACTGAAGAAAAGTGAAGTTTTTTCACATTACCCATACCTTCTTTTCTTGGGCTGCTGCTACCTACGATGGCGTACGGACAGTTTTCTTTTTAAGACCGTCCATGCCCTCTAGCTTTTGTTTTTGGTCAGTATAGACTGTTATCTTTATATTCATCGATATTTTGACTTGTCCTTTAAAGTCTTCGTTGCACCTCGCATCCTTTTGAGATCATTGCAGTCCATGTTCATTCTGATTTGTGGTGTCATGCATTCTTCGCCAGGACATGTCATTTGATTAAGGAAACATTTCTAAGTGACCTTTTAGTTATGTACGTCAGGAATGTCAAACGAGTGTATTGGCCCTTGGTTTAAGCTCTCTGTATAGAATAACAGCAAGAATAAACTTCTCATAAAGGTTTAGCTGATTTTTTTAAGGTCATAAATATTTACCCAAGGGGTGCATCACTCCTATTTTTTTCCTTGAATATGTTAAGGGAAAATACTTCATGGGTTTGCCTACAGGATAACAATGTAATCAAGTTTCCACGAAGTGATAGGATCCATTTTTTTGGTGAATCACCATAAAGTATTAAGTCAAGTATTATGTAATATAGTGATATCATTTTGTATTTTTTAAATTTTACATTTTTTCAAATATAATGCAAGTTTTTGTTGGCAATACCGTGTTTTATAATTTTCCATTCATGTTGAGAGGCAAGGTAATGAAATCTTGGAATACAGAATTGATTGGCAGTGCAGTTATAACCATTTACTTTCAAAGAAGAGAATCTGAAAAGACTATTAAACGAAAGAGAGAGAGAGAGAGAGAGAGAGCGCAGTGATGGTATGATTACATAGTATTTAACCATCTTGAAACTGAGAGGTTACGAGACGAGACTCGAAAAGATTGTATATAAAGATGCTAAAGTGACTACTTTCCTAAGTCCTATAGAGTAAGGATGCATAAGTGACAGCTTTTTACAAATGATTTTAGATATTGTGTTCTTTTGGTGCTATAATGTCTGTGTTTGTGCTCGTTCTATTTGTAGTGATGAGTGAATTATTGCAATTAGGTTAAAACACAATCAAATTGATGACCTACAGAAATTTTACCTGTCAGGTTGTAATTTCGTTAAGTTTGGAATTTGTTGTTTATACATTTTAGAAAGTAATCTTTTCAGATGTAGCTGTTAACAGTACGACTATTTTCATGTAAATTTAAGAGAATTTTGTCAACATTATGCTCAAAAACATTATTTTGCTTTAGAAAGTTAAGTTTATTAAATTTCTTTGCACTATTGTTTTTTCATCGCCAAATGTGTATGGTACTGGACTTACTATGCTTCATGTGCTTAAAAGCTTTATTACTATTAGTCTTAGTGTTTCAAGTAATTGAGTAATGTTCGTTGTTACATTAGTTGTAAGAGCTTTGATCTGCCTTTGGTCCCCATCCTATTGGGAATAATCCCTTTATTACAAAAGTATCTGGTTTTTACAGACCTGCGGTATAATGAGTTCATCTTTTAGTTTGATTTCTTTTCATAATTAGTCAAACTGATGACGCATACCCTGCCAAGGAATATTTATGTTGTGTTTGTTGACTTCACTGATGTGAATGGAGACACCTTTCACCACCATTTCCTCTTCCAAGTACAACTACAGTTAGCAGTGACAGACCAAAGTTTCTTCTCACACTGTCTGCAAAGCAGAACAGATACCCAGCTGAAAAGTGGTGGGGTAAGACGTTGAAGAGGCAAGTTGTACTTAGATATCATTTATGTCTTTCTGTATTATTTTCTTACTCTTAAAAGTTGACATAGCCGAGTAACCAATCACATAGCAAATTCATTTTAAAAATTAAGCTTCAGAACAAAAACAGAAATAATTTGGGGAAGGAAAATGACAATGGACAATATGAACATGATCTAAGAAATTATTTTTTCCCTAATAGTGTCTTGAGGATAATTTGCTGGAAAGGGCTTGTCATTATATGCCTCCCTTCTGTGAAAATGGCAAGAATTCGACCATTAGACTTTGCAGAGAGAGAGAGATTGAGCTATTAATGGTGTGCTGTACGGTGATGACTCATTTTAATTGTCAAAATTATTTTCATTATGCTGTTAGGTTTTGATCAGTTTAAGATACTACTGGTTTTTTGCCATGTTTCAAAGGTTATCCTTAGCCACAGTCTTATCTTTTAACCAGTTCATTATGCCGTGTTGCATCACTTTTCTCATGGTAAAAGATGTAGTAGTATCTATAATCATCTTGTAAATTGATATATTTTATTAAAGAAATTGTTCTTTTAAGTGAAGTAGTTTTTATGTTGCTGGAAAGAGGAATTCTTCTGAGGACAGACATTGACCCTTCATTTCAGGGCATCAAAGCTGGCACTCCTGCTTGTAAAATATACCACCAAAAGAGTAGCACACTGGTCCCTGAAAGTACTTCAAATTGGCAGGGGATGGATATCAGCCCCAAATGTTAAGAAGTCCCTTGTACTATGTCCTTCTGTTGACATAGAGGAATCACTGTTGGGGTAATCAACTGCTGCACATTTTGCTGATGAGAAGTAGCTAGCATACCTGGCCTCAACTGCAGAAAAGTACTTATGGGTTCATGTTTATGGAATACATATGTAAAGGCATGACAGACCTTAACTGAGGATCTTGAGAACTACAATAAAACAACAAGAGAGATTTCATTCACAAAAAGAAAAAAAAATTATCAAAACCCAACAGTCTGAGTACTGAACAGCTTCTAGTACAAAAAGCATAAACAAATGGTTAATATGAATTATTATTACATGTAAAAGGTGATAATAAGAGAAATAATTATCTACATTAAATGGAGACTTGACAAAAGATCACGAACTATTAAGACCAGTAAGAGATTGAAGCACTAGTACAGTACAAAGGTTATTAAATAGAAAAATAGACTTCTTAGATTACTGATGCTAGGAAAATAAAAGTACCAAAGTACACATTATCAAAAGTAGATCTTAATCATAAAACTAGTACTGCAGATGGTGAAGCATTGAAGACCTCATATGTAATGTGATTTCTGTGTCGAAACATGAGCTATATATGCTGAAATTTAAATGATAAATTCATAACTTAAAGAACATTTTATGATATCATGAAGGATATTTCTTTCTCTCGTGAAAAGGAAGAGGATGTTTGAGCTTAATGCCAGTAAAAACAATGATGAGTTACTCCTGTACTGATCTAGACAAAAAAAGAAATAACCGGTACCATATTGGCTAACATTTTACAGTGCAAGATATTCTATCATCTGGACCTGAATAAAAAGTAATTTTTATTTGTTAGTGTGTGGGCAGAGCAGAAAGGAAAGAAACAAGAAATTGACAGTCCAAAATATGGAAAAAGATTTTATTTTAAGGCCCCGTCCACACGGTCGAGCTTTAGTCGACGAACTTTGTCCGATGTGACGTCAGAAGCCAGAAAAGTCAGAACTTTACCACAGTTTCTCCGCTTCTGACGTCACATCGAACAAAGTTCGTCGAGCAAAGCTCGGCCGTGTGGACGGGGCCTAATGTGCTCACACAGTCCCTCTTACTGTACCCTGCAAATTGGATTCATCAGGTTGCAAAAATTTGAGGCATTATAGTGGCCACCCCTCATGAAAAAAAAAAAGGAAACTCAACAGCATTAAAATTAAGTCAGACTAATATGAGATATTTTGATATTAACTTTGCATAACCAACATATTGCATAATGAAACACTGAAACTCAAGTATGAAGCTTTTGAAGGTTGAAATACTTTGTGGGCTAAATACGTATGTAATGAGTTCAGTTTCTGAAATACAAAATTTAACTAAAATTGATGAATGGAGTTCATTTTTGTCTTCTACCAATGGTGAGATATAGAATGACTTTTAGTAATGATGATTTGAAGAAGATTCAGATGATTAAGGATAAAACGTTCTACAGTAGTAGAATATATTTCAGGTAATATAATTGCCAAAGAAAGGATTGTGACATCGTAGTAAAGTATTTTGTGTGCAAGAGAACTAAAATCCCATAATTTTTCCACTAGTTCTGGATCTTGTACAGATAAGCTGAAGTAATTAGAGGAAAAGGACTATCCATAATGATCCTGCTGTGAAATTGCTTTCCCAAAAGTAGCTCACCTGTTTCTGTTGCTGTTGAACTTTGTCGCTTTTTCAGACTACTTGGCAAGGAGTACACCACTGCTATGCTTGTACGTATTTGTTTATATCCTACAGCTTCTCTTCACTTATCAAGTTTTGATTTTTTCATTGTTTCTCATTACGTGCTTAACTCACTTTACTGTCCTGTCTTGGATAATCATATGTGCTCCTCTTTCATAATCTGCTGAAGTAAATTGAAGGTTAGAATCACAGATAGGATAGCTTTGGTGGTAAACAGCAAACTCCTGGATAGTGCTTGTCACAATTTGAAAGTGCCTGGGAATGGGAGACACTTCATTTCTTAGAACTACCATTCTTGGCCTACATACTCCCAACTGAGAAACCTATAAGCAAGAATGCAGATAGTCGTCCTCGTGATTGATGGTAATCTTCTAGTTTTTCCTCCTAATTGACCACGTTGGTGCTCCAGTATTGTCAGATCAAACTGTTGTCATAGGTACAGAATGTAAACAAATTTACACATAGAATCATAAATAATTTTGGGGTATGTTATATAAATTTGTAATTGTATATATCTGGGATATTCTTTTTTAATTTTGTGATGTTCAGTTACTCCCACACTTTCTTCCCTTGACTGCATATTGCCAAGTGTCATCCTTGTGAATTCACATAGTATAGTACTTCATTTCCTCTGTGTATTTTTCAGCATCATGGGGAATAGTGTGTCTTATCACAGCTTCCAGTTAACAATATTTTAAGTTATATATAAAGTTTCTAGGTTCCATCATGTGGCCCTTGAGTCTTATTTTAGCTTTCCCACTTTTTATCTGAGTAAATATGCAGTCTGATTCGTGCCTCGGTAAGCATTCAAGATATGAATCAATACTTAAATATTTTATGTCAAGGGTTCACATGGCCAAGTCTTTATTATCGTGAACAACACTACAAGAGAATGTCATTTTGAATTTTCCCTGGCAGCAAAGGATAAAATCACACGAGTGCAGTATTTTAATTTGTTTTTGAGTGATGACCCTTTGAGATTGCCCCAACTCTGGTACAAAGGGAAGATGATTAATACCCCTGTATTGTAAAAAAAATAAATAAAAAACAATTACCTATCTATTAAGAAAACATTAAATACATTGTGCTATTGTATACTACTTGAGAAGCTTTGTCATTAATAATTTTTCAGTAAAAAAAAAAATTTATGTAGGAAGTGAAGTAGAACACAGTCCTTTCAAATTAATGTTTTATATACCACCGAGTAACAACATAAAATTCTAAAAATTAACTTTACACATTTTCATTACCTTCTGGAAGTGCCTTGGTGGTGTGGTTGGTATGGTGTTTGCGTCCCACCTCGGTGGCCACAGGTTCGATTCTCGGCCATAACATTGAGGAGTGAGAGATGTGTATTTCTGGTGACAGTAGTTCACACTCGACGTGGTTCGGAAGTCACGTAAAGCCGTTGGTCCCATTGCTGAATAACCACTGGTTCCATGCAACGTAAAAACACCATATAAACAAACAAACGAACAAACATTACCTTCTGGTGAACTACTTTGTAGGTGACAAAATTCCATTCGTATATATGTAAAATGAAGGTCGCAATATTTGTCTTCAAACATTTTTATTGGTACGTAGTCAGACATGAAAACCTACGATTAAGGGACTGGCCATGTGAAAGGATAGTGTGAACTAAAGATAAAGACAAGTATATTAGAAATGGAAGTGGTTGGATGAAGTGCATTAGGAGTCTTAGTAACTCGTTCCGAAAACACATAGATGAAGACTTGGATTACCTAGGAATTCAGGCAGAAAGTACAATAGAACTCCTCTCACACAAATGGAAAACTTGATGCCAAAACAGGGCCAATGATAACATACTGTTGAGTGTTAGGTCATGATATAATCTTGCACTGGCCGCTGGGGTATAGTGGTCAGTGTCTTGGTATTCTACTTGGATGTCGGGAGTTTATACGTCCCCCAGCTCTATGAGAAATCATTGGCTCTGTGGAGCGCCTCGGTGGCGTGGTTGGTATGGTCTTTCCCTGTCACCTCGGTGGCCATGAGTTCGATTCTCTGGCATTCCATTGAGGTGTGAGAGATGTTTATTTATGGTGATAGAAGTTCACTCTCGACGTGGTTCAGAAGTCACGTAAAGCCATTGGTCCTGTTGCTGAATAACCACTGGTTCCATGCAAAGTAAAAACACCATACAAACCAAAAAAAACTGGCTCTTCGTCATGGTTAATTACTGCTGCAATGTTGGGTCTGTGGTGCAGAACTGAAACTAAGCAACTTTAACTTTTAACAAAGGTTTACTCTAATTAGCCACTTTGCATATTCATCAGATGATAAGTTTGATAAGCACTGGTTCAGTGTAATAGTATTTGCTTTGTTATCACAATGTATAGGCACATAATAGTATTTGAAAACCACCTTGCCACTGCAGTGGAGGACCACCATCACATTGTGAGGTAGGCATTGTCTGCTTTGCTACCTTTTCCTGATTTTTAAGGACTGCATGAAGAATAAAATTTCTTTCCATGATAGCAACTGTCTTTTTCAAAATTGCTTGCTTGGTAAATGGGGGCCACACCGACTACAGTGATGCAATTTGTCTGTCGAGGTATCTGGTAATATTGTTTTACTTGTTTTAAGAGTGCAATTATACTTTTAGAAAACAAAATTTAATTGGATCTCCAAAACCAATAAAATTTATATATGGTCAGAGGTTACTGACTAGCCGTTGTCTCGTAGCCGAGAACCAGTATTGTGACCATGGTTCCTGAGACTTGTCTCATACCTGCAGTGGGGTTTCATGTACTAATATGTAGAATATGCCTTTGTCATAGGGTATACAAATATTTTATATAATATCAAAGTTTTATAGGCTAAGAAGTAATGTACATTGTAGCTTTAGGAAAGTAGTTTAATATTGGTTTTTTTGTTTTGAGAGACTGAATAATGTACATAGCCATATTTTATGATTGCTTGCCTTCCTTTTGAACTATCCAAGTTCATCTGAGACTGTGGACACTTAGATATATAACAATTACTTCCCACCTACTCATTTTCTTCTAAGTTTTTTAATTACACAACTTGGTAGCTAAAAATAGGATAGCCAAATATGTTTGTATTTACATCCTATAGTACAACAAAGGTGTCTTAATGTCTGTCGGTATTTGATTCTTATAATGAGCCATACGCACTCCTTTTTGTTTTATTGTAATTTTGTCTATCATTTCATTCAATTCATGATTGACTGATACTGCCGTTTGTTAATTTTTTAATCTTGACCCACTTATCTCCTCTGGCATCCTAGCCAAGTTATACACCGTTTAACATTTTGGAATCATACCCTGCTAGAAATGTAAGGAACTCCCCGGGTTATAACGGGTTCAGCTTACGACGTTCCGAGGTTAAGGCGCTTTTCAATTATATTCATCAGAAATTATTGCCAGGGTTACGACGCCTACAACACTGATCTGGCAGATGAAATGACACCAGAAATGCAAAATATTCAATATTTGAAGGTTTTTTGATGAAAAATGCAATAAGAATGCAGTTTACATAGTTTTCAATGCACCCAATCCATTAAAAGTAAGGTTTGATTAGGATTTTGACGATGTTCCCGCTTACAACAATTTTCGGCTTACGATGTGTCTCAAGAATGGAACCCCCATCGTAACCCGGGGACTGCCTAATTACTTTTATATCAAGAAAATTGCACAGTTTGGAATTATGCATTGGCTATCCAATTTTTAGTTTAGGGAAAACACAGTACAATGGTCCCCCCGTATACGCGGGGGATGCGTACCAGACCCCCCGTGAATAGTTAGAACCCACGAATGTTTGGAACCCCTATAAAAATGCTAAAAACAGCCTATTTTGTTAGTTAAAACTCAAGAAAAACCACTAAAATTTTCATACTTTGTTTTTTTAATAGTTTTATCAAAAAAAGTGCATTTTATGATGAAATTGATAAAAAAACCAGGAATTTGTGGATATTTCTCATAGAAAAATACCACGAATGCACGAATAATGCAGGGAAACGTTCCCGTGAGAAATCCGCGAATGTGTGAGTCCGCAAATCCGGAGAACGCGAATACGGGGGCCCCACTGTATTCAGGAAACACAATTTTTTTTCATAGTACTTCTTATTAAAATATACGCACAATACACCAACTTTTCATCGCTCTGTATACTTATGTATTTTATTTTTGTTGCATAACTTACGTATTCTTTTCTAATTGCATAGTGTTAATATTCTGCATATATTGAATTTCAGTATTGTATAAATATTTCACTTTACATTGCTACTGAGCATATGTCATAAATGTCTTTTGACTGCCGAAGCATTATCGTTAATGGAAAATAAAATAATTTTATATGTTTTTTTTATGTTTCGTTACCCTGGATCTGTATGGAGTTTGTGAAAAGACATTCACTAATGACCCGCATGAATCATTGAGATAATTTTATAGGTGACTATTGTATACTGTATGCATAAATTGAGTAGTATATTGAATACAGTACATGCATATGTATTTTACATTTTTGAAGCAATATTAGTAGGTAATGTGTTAAGTTACTCTATGTATTTATCCCTTCACGACACAAAATTATTCCAAGATTGTATCACAGATTTAAAACAAGTCTGAACTGCCAGGAAGGAAATTGTTAAAAGAGTGGCACTTCACACTGACATCTCTAAGAGCACCACAAAAACTGCTGTCCTTGTCAATCTTTGCTCATCAGCCAGTGGTTTAGATTTGAGGCATCCTGCTCCCTGTGTAGTACTATATCTCGCTTGTTTTGGTCCAGCTAGCTGAACACCAGAGGAACTGGAAAACTCAGACCTCTTCTGTTAAACAGGAGATGGAAAACTGGAGATTTGCGGTAGTGAAGGCACAGAAAAGACCAGAGTGGCAGAATTACTAGGTTAGTGCTGTCAGTGCACCTTGTATTGTGCACTGTATGCATTATTCAAGGGTCTTTGCAGCGCATTTTCAGCCACTATAATTGATTTTACTATACATCTGTTCGTATTATTTTTCTTCCACCCGACTTACCACCCTCTCTAAAAATTGTTTCATAGTGCAACTGCTTTGAGGTTTTCCTCCTGTCATACCTTACAAACCATCTTGCTGTCAATTTCCCTTTCAGCCCTGAAAGACCTCGTAGGACCCAGCTCTTAGCCTTTGGCCTAAATTCTATAATCCAATCCAGTCATTCTTTTATAATTATATATTAATTATATATATATATATTAGCAATATTTTATAATTATATATTAATTATTAGGATATCTATATATATATAGTATATATATATATATATATCATATATATATATACAGGCAGTCCCCCGGGTTACGACGGGGGTTCCGTTCTTAAGACACGTCGTAACCGAAAATCGTCGTAAGCCGGAACGACGTTCTTGAAAACATGTCCACAGGGAAAATTTCACTAATTTGCAATTTTTCTTAGGGCCGTATCTCTAAAATTATCACTAATTTACTTTTTTCATGTGCAACACTATGTATTCACAAATTACTGTATATTTTCATTAAAATACAAGAGAGAGAGAGAGATTACATAAAACCATTAAATTCATTGACCATTGTATGGCATTGTTAAGCTCCGAGTGTCACTGGAGTTATGAGGTAGGGAAATTGATACAGAAAAAGACGAAGGACGAACTTTTCTTTTGAAAATAGTTATCGTATTATTACTACTTCTATTATTATTATTATTATTATTATTTGAAAATATAATAAACACGTGCATCTACCATAAAAATTCTCTCATCTCAGTAAGAAAGAGGAATTATCCTTACAAGTGAAATGGAAAGGTCATTTTCATCTCTTTAAAATACGACCATTATGAATTTTGTAATTAAAGTTTTATTATTATTATTATTATTATTATTATTATTATTATTATTATTTTATTATTATTAAATAACTGAAATTATCAATGAACATTTTACATACTAGTACCATAAAAATTCTTTCATCTCGGTAAAAGAGAGAGACAGAGACAGAGAGTGTTTATCTCTCTATGTTCTCTCAAAAAATACTTATAACGCTTCCAGCGAAAGAGAGGGAGGGAGTTACCACTATGACACATTATTATCTTGTGTGGCAAAGAAAAGAGAGTGAGAGAGAGAGAGAGTTAACCTTAATTAAAAGTGACATGGATAGATTAGTAGTATGTTTTATTTCTTTAAAATACTATCACATATGAATTTGTAATTACAGTTATTATTATTATTATTATTATTAATTATTATTATTATTATTATTATTATTATTATTATTATTTGAAAGTATTAAAAACAAATAGTACAAGTACATAAAAAATCTCGAGTCTCAGTAAATGTGTGAGAGAGAGAGAGAGAGAGAGAGAGAGAGAGAGAGAGAGAGAGAGAGAGAGGGGGGGCGGGGGGGGGGGGGAATTTCATGAACACCTGATTGCAACACTGCAGCTCTTCCCCCTCCTGGCTGTCACAGAACTTGATATATCTTGACAGTTTTAGTACCTGGATCTCGAGAAAAGGTTACTGGAAGAAGACTGGGATTTCCTTCATTCTTCCATGATTTTTTAAATATAAGCTAAAATCTTACTAATTCACTATGGATTTTCTTTAATGAATTGATATTATTGCTGTATAAATTGATATTAATATTTGAAAATAGTAAATAATTTATTTATCATACAAAAAAAAAAAAAAAAAGATTCTTATCATAGTATGCGGTTTTTAAAAGCGTCGTTAACTCGGAGCATTGGAAGCGTCAGCGTCGTAACCTCGGAACAAGCGTTGTAACCCAGGGCGGATTTTTCAATGGATATTTAAGAAAAAACGTCGTAAGCCGGACCCGTCATAACCCGGGGACCGCCTGTGTATATATATATATATATATATATATATATATATATATATATATATTATATGAATAACTTGATCACGAAGTATATAAAAGGTGATGCTATGTATGAATGAAGGTTTTTGCCACGAAGGAAAAAATGTAAAAGCCAGATAGCCAAGCACTTAAGGTCTAGTTCGACCCTTTACTCAGGCACAACTGATCTTACAGAGGAAAAAACATAGTCTAGGTAGGCTTGATATCCAAACTGACACTACAAGATTAGCAATAAGGTCGATTTCACTCTACAGAAACGAGGAAACGCCTGAGGGCAGCCACACCTTGGAGGGTACACATACGGTCAACAAATGATTCACCCAGAAAACAGTACATTTTGAAAAAAAATGAGGCATATACACAACTTATTATCATGAAATTTACAAAAATGTTCCCAAAAAATTATTAATGAAAAGACGAAAAAAAAAAAAATAAATATATTGAGCAAGAGAGAGAGGGAGAGAGAATATCAGGCAAGAGAGAGAGAGAAATAATTAGCTATATACATGTGGGACTAATTTATTAGTAGTTCATTATTTTAAGGTCCTTCATAAACATTTTACAAATATATGGGTCCAAATGGTACATTCCCGGACTAAGATTTAGGTTGTTTTTATTAGTGATTTATATAATTGCTGATTCTAGTAAATTTCTTGAAACATAATCAATAGATCTGGCAATTACAGAGGTATCGGCCCAATTAATACAATGAGATTTTTCACTCTGATAAACTGCATTTGAAGTCTGGGCTGTTCTAACTGAATACATATGCTGCTTATTACGTACACACAAATTTTTACTTGACTGACCAACGTAAAACGATGGGCAATCCTTACAAGGAATTTTGTAAATGAGGTTGTTATTTGTTATGGGGCTATTCTTAATTAGCATATCTTTAATGGTATTGTTATAAGAGAACACTACATTAACATTAAACGATTTGAATATTGATTTTATGGTTTCAAATCCACGAAAGTAAGGTAAGCTAAGTACATTTTTAGGCATTTCTTTTTCATTAATAGCAACACTATAAAACTTTTTGTGAGCTTTTTTATAACATAAATCAATTAAATGAGGTGGGTAGCAGAAATCGTTTCCTATCTTTTTTTATGTATTCTATTTCTTGGTCAAGATATTGCGGACTCGTGATACGCAAAGCACATAGGAACATTGAAGAAAAAATTGAAATTTTAATATTAAGATGGTGGCCAGAATAAAAATGTACATATGTTAAATTATTTGTGGGTTTTCTATAAATACTGAATTTACATTGGAAAGATTCTCTATGTATTAATACATCTACGAAAGGGATGACATTGTTATTTTCAATTTCAACAGTGAATTTTATGGATGGCACTAAATTGTTCAATTTAGACAATATAAATCATTTACATCGATACCAACAGGTAAGACTACTAAGATGTCATCTACATATCTGTACCATTTTAAGGGGACAAGTGTGATATTCGGGAGGTGTTGGTATCGATGTAAATGGTTTATTGTCTAAATTGAACAATTTAGTGCCATCCATAAAATTCACCGTTGAAATTGAAAATAACAATGTCATCCCTTTCCTAGATGTATTAATACATAATCTTTCCAATGTAAATTCAGTATTTATAGAAAACCCACAAATAATTTAACATATGTAGTCCACAATATCTTGACCAAGAAATAGAATACATAAAATAGATAGGAAACGATTTCTGCTACCGACCTCATTTAATTGATTTATGTTACCAAAAAGCTCACAAAAAGTTTTATAGTGTTGCTATTAATGAAAAAGAAATGCCTAAAAATGTACTTAGCTTACCTTACTTTCGTGGATTTGAAACCATAAAATCAATATTCAAATCATTTTCATGTTAATGTAGTGTTCTTTTATAACAATACCATTAAAGATATGCTAATTAAGAATAGTCCCGTAACAAATAACAACATCATTTACAAAATTCCTTGTAAGGATTGCCCATCGTTTCACGTTGGTCCAGTCAAGTAAAAAAAGTATGTTTTGTACGTAATAAGCAGCATATGTATTCAGTTAGAACAGCCCAGACTTCAAATGCACTGTTTATCCATCTGAGTGAAAAATCTCATTGTATTAATTGGGGCAATACCTCTGTAATTGCCAGATCTAATGATTATGTTTCAAGAAATTTACTAGAATGAGCAATTATATAAATCACTAAAAAAAAAACCTAAATCTTAGTCCGGGAATGTACCATTTGGACCCGTATATTTGTAAAATGTTTATGAAGGACCTTAAAATAAATGAACTACTAATAAATTAGTCCCACATGTATATAGCTATTATTTCTCTCTCTCTCTCTCTCTCTCTCGTAGTAGCCATCTTGCTTGGTGAGACGTTCCCGCGCGCACTCTGATTAATCAACAGATATCACAAGTTTAACTTACATCTAGAATTTGAGAAATATCTAGAAGTGTTCGTGAACTATCGGTGATAAGATTAGAGTGAAAATAGTGGGATAAAGCGTCTACTAAGTTAGTTTATCAAGTGAAATACTGAAAATCAGAACAAGATTACAGTAAGTTCCAACTGTGGAAAAAAATGGCGAAATTTAGCTTGTTTGGCAGATTCGCAATACGATGAGGTAGCAGGAAGGGAACTGGCATTTCTCATCTATGAGATCAGCAACAGTCCTAACCAAAAAGATACAAAAGCATTCATAGATATATTAGAAGGATATAATCCTTCAAACTGGAACAAATCAACAGAAAACTTCTTGAAAATAATTGAAGAAGTTCCAAATAAAATCCATGTGGTCAAGAGACTCATAAAGAAAATATACATAAACCAACATTTTCCGACAAAGAAAATGAATAAGGTGAACATTGTGAATATCCTAATTGATGCATTAGGAAAAAGAATGCCAAAAGCATGCAAACTGTGTAAGGTGTGGTATAGCATAGTTAATCCACAAAACCTAATCAGAAAATGTGCTGCATGCAACATTCCGACCCATCCACAATGTGCTGAGGTAATGCAAGATATGAGAAAAGATACCAGAATATTTTGCTCAACATGTCTATCATGGATAGACAATGTTATTAAATCAAGATTGAATGTACAAATAGTTGAGGATGAAGAAGAAGAGGAAGAGGAAGAAGAAGAAGAGGAAAATGGAAGAGAAGTAAACAAAACTGAAATGACAGAAAAAAATAAGGAAAACAAAGAACAAGATAAAAGTATGGATACAGAGATACTCATTGATACTACATATGAGGCAATAAAGCAGTATACTTACGAAGAAATAAATTACGATATGACAACACAAAAGAAAATCCCAAAGAGGCTCTACCCAGATCTTCACAATGACGGGAAAGAGGAAAAAACAGACAAAAAAGACAAAGTCTGCAACCTTTTGAAAAGAGGGAATTGCAGATTTGGAGAAAGATGTTACTACAAACATCCTAAGGTATGTCACAACTATGAAATATATGGTAAATGTGCATACCTAGACGGCTATGAGGATGATTGCAGAGATCTGCATCCAAAAATATGCAAAAACCTAAAAGAAGGAAAAGGATGTAAGTTCGACAAAAAATGTAAATATATGCACCGTGTAGCCATGAATCATAATCAATCAAGTAATAAAATCCAAAATAAGAAAGAAACAAATAAAGAGAGGAATAAAGAATATCAGGTAAAAGAAAAAAGCAAGCCATCAACGCGATATGCAGTGATGTCAGCACAAAATTTCAAAGCTTCAGCTCCAAGATACTACTCGAGATAATAACTGTATTTATTATGCAAGAGGATATTGCAGATACGGAGAAAATTGCAGATTCAGACACAAAATTAATAATTATGACGAAGGAAGATCAAATATTATGGAAAAGTTGGATTTTTTAATGTCAGAATTTCTGGAAATGAAAAAAAGAACAACATAGCCATGTTACCAGGACAGGAAAGACAGACAGGAGGAAAAAGGACTGGGAAAATCCGCTTATTATTACCAATATTAAATGAGAAGATGAAGGAGAAAACACGCAAACCATCATAGTGATGAATGTGCAGGGTTTAGTTACGAGTAACTCAAAAAGAAAAATAGAGTACTTAGAAGAACTAACCCAAAATGAAAAGAAAAAAGATATAATGAATATAAAGTGAAACTGGTATTCCCAAGAGACTGGGAATGATGATCAAATAAAAGGATTCCAAACTTATAGATCAGATAGAAAAAATAGGAATCAAGGGGGAGCCCCAATATATGGGAAAGACAAAAAACAGGGAAAAATATATGAGAAATATAGTAACTCAGAATGTGAACTAATAGCGGTAGAATTTGAATCTGAAAAATTAATGAACATAGTAATATATAGACCTCCTAATACTAAAGAGTTTGACTTAATAATAGAAAAATTGGATGATATATATAGAAATCACAAGGACTGGACTATTCTCCTATCTGGAGACTTCAACTTTCCTTTCGTAGACTGTAAAGAACGAATAGGAGATTGAAGTTGTACTTATACATATAAAAAAGAGATTAATAGTAGTGCAGAAGATAAGAGTCAATTCGAAAAGCTATTAGGTATGCTACTAGAATACAACATTCAACAAATAAATCACCTGCCAACAAGAAAGGAAAATATTTTAGACCTAGTATTTGTGAACGAGATGAATTATGTTAAAGAAATAATAGTTTATAATGCGAGTATTTCAGACCATAATGTCATAGAATTAACAGTCCATTCCAAAACAAGTGAAAACAGAGATAAGCAAGAAATGAAAAAGTGTGAAGGATATGGAAAATACAGCTTCTACAGTAAAAATATAAAATGGTCAGAAATAAATGAAGAATTAAACAAAGATTGGGATAACATTTTCGTAAGTGATGACATAAGGGTAAATACGGAGATATTATATAAAATATTAGAGAAAATAGTGGATAAATATATACCGAAGAAGAAAAGTAAACATCAGTCATGCATACCAAGAGACAGAAGGATCTTGTTCCAGAAAATCAGAAAGTGGAAAAAAGGTCTTGCAAAAGAAAAAAATGCATGGAAAGTTATAGAACTAAAAAGTAAGATAGAAAATGCAGAACAAAAGATTATACAATCAAAAGAAAATGAAAAACGGGACTTGGAATAAAAAACCCTAATAAATATCAAGCAAAACCCCAAACTATTATACTCATACGCAAAAAAGATGAATAAAAGAAGAATAGAAATAGGCCCTCTAAGAATTGAAGGGAGATTAATAAATGAATAAAAGGAAATTTGCAACATATTGGCAGAACGATATAAGAGAGAATTCACCCCTAGAATAGATAATGAAGATAATGATATAGAAGTAAGGGACGAAAATAGTGAATATTTAGCTGACATAGATATTAATGAAGCTGATATTGTGCAGGCTATTAATGAAATTAAAAATGGAGCTGCAGCAGGGCCTGATGGAGTTCCTGCTATTTTGTTAAAGAAAGTAGTTCATTCTCATCGCAAAGCCACTTTGCAAAATATTATTAAGGACAAAGTGTAGACACAGGCACGATTTATGATGACGACACAAATTAGCCATATATTACCCCTACATTCAAAAAGTGGATCAAAGACTAGAGCGGCCAAAGTAATTATAAGGCCTGTGACGTCTAACATCACATATTATGAAAGTGTTATGAAAGTGTATGAAAGGGTAATTGTACGATATGTTCTTCGGGCCATTCGCTGCCGAGCATGCATCGTTATTGGCAATTCTGTATACGCTGTTGCGAGTCAGTTGGTTCCCCGAGTATCCTGTAATAAAGTCCAGTCTCCAGGACGTTGTGTCATTGCAAACCCAACATGGCGCAGTGAGTAGGATAAGGACCAACCATGCCCCAGATCGTCGACCACCCCAGGCACGCCGAGGGCGTGCCTCACCTGCAATGCCAAGGGCCTTCACAGGCCGTCATGCAAGCACAGACGTTATTTGCAGACCAGCAGCGTGGCCATCCGTTCCCTTCAGGATGCCCTTTTCCCGGTTCAGGAGCACGTGCCGGTAAAGTTCCTGTCTCTGCTGCCCCTGAGAAGTGTGAGGCAGTAATGTCTTCGGCAGCGTTCAGATCCTGGAGACGTTCGATGACGTATTGGATTCACCTTAACAAGTTCCCGCCGCAGGATGTTGTCCTGCACATTAGGCTCAACTGTGTACCGGCGTTGCAACGTGCACTGGACGCTCGGTATTCAGATGCAAATGGAATGCCCTCGCCCCAGACGCGGCTCGGACGCCATCGGGAATATTGTGTTGCGGGTCGTCGAATCAGGCAGTTCAGTGGTCTGAATTCTTTGCCCTCGCACAAGGGCGCGAGGAATTAGTGAGCGACTATTTTTCGAGTTGTGCTCAGAAGGCACTGTGATTTTGAGTGTCCCAAATGCGGGGAGTGTTTTAATAGAGTACATGCTGTTGCGGAAAATAATGGTAGGCCTCAGTGACCCTGTATTAAAGAGGCATGTTTTTCAGACATGTGAGACATTTAAGAGTGTAGATGCCCTTCAGGCACTGTGCTGCTTTCGAAGCTGCACGCCAAGATGTCGAAAGTATCCCACGCGTCGCTATCAGTGAGAGGGGGGTCTGCTGGCGCCTCGAGTGATGACGTCACAGGCATTGATGACGTAGAGCCAGACGTCGCGGTGTTGCGCGGCAATTCCAATGTGAAGCGTTGCGGAAATTGTGGGGGGCGCCATCCCTTTGGTCGAGCGTCGTGCCCAGCAAGAGGTATAACGTGCACGGGTGCCAAAAGGTAGGGCACTTTCAGAAATGCTGCAGGAATACGAAGAAAAGCGCTGCTTGCCTCGAGTTTTAGATTTGAATTGTTGCAGGACACGCACCTCTCCCCCCACCCACGATCAAGGCTTGTGTTTCCCATAGAAACGGGAATTCAGTATCCACACTCGTCGTAGCAGACAGGAGCACAGATCTGCGTTGCCGGACCCACGATTCTCTCAAGACTGCAAATAAAATTCACTGGGAGTTGCAGCCGCGAACAGGCTGAGGGACGTAGCTAATCTCCGAGTGAGATGTCTTGGATCAACGACATGCTTCATTGATATAGGTGGGCGACGCACGAAGCAGGAGGTTTACTTTGTGCCGACGGCCAAGAACTTCTATATATCGCTGAATGCTTGTAAGGAGCTGGGGAATAGTACCCCCTGACTTCCTCACCCCTACCATCTCCATTGCATCAGCTGATGTGCTTAATGAAGACGTCGCACGGCCTAACTCCCCTAAGAAGACAATGAAGCCAGCCACCTTACCCATCCCGCCTGTGGAGGAGAATATACCGAGACTTGAGGAGTGGTTATTACGGCATTTCTCTTCAACAACCTTTAATACAACCAGGGAAACCGTTACCTGTCATGACGGGCAAGCAGCACCACATCCATTTGTTGCCTGATGCCGTGCCTTATGCCTGTCACACGCCCGCGACAATCCCTAAGCATTGGAAGAGGAGGTCAAGGCTCAACTTGACGAGGACGTTCGGAAAGGGCGTGAGTAGAACCAGTCCCAATGGGGGATGCAACGGAATGGTGTGCAAGGATGGTCGTTGTCGCCAAGAAGACGGGTCAAACTCGCCGCACAGTTAGACTTCCAGCGCCTCAACGCCCACTGTCTTCGGGAAACTCATCATACACCGGCACCCTTCGACCATGATTTCAAGCATCCCCATTCATACGTACAAGACTACGGCGGACGCCCACTGGGGTTTCCATCAAGTGGAATTGGACGAAGACAGCCGCCCGCTTACGACCTTTATCACTCCATGGGACGATACGTTATCGTAGAACACCCATGGGCCACTTCGGCGTCGGACGCCTACACAAAAAGGTTTGATGATGCCCTGCAAGACATCACCAGAAAAGCATAAATGCGTTGACGACACTTTGCTATACGATCACAGCATTGAAGAGGCGTTCTGGCATGTATAGAATTCCTGTCAACGTGTGCCTCTGCAGGTATCACACTCAAGCCCGCAGAAGTTTTAAATTCTGCAAGAGAGAGGTCACTGTTTGTCGGTATTACCTGGGATGGGGAGTCATACAAACCCGCAGACGAACGACTAGACGCCATTCGTAACTTCCATATGCCAGAGAAGCCCTCCATCACGGATATTAGGTCGTGGTTCGGGTTCGTGAATCAGTTAGCGCCCTTCCTTGCAACACGCGCCCATCATGGAGCCCTTTAGGGACCTCCTCAGAAAGCCACTGGAAAAAACAAAAAAGTTTACTGGGATAGTCAGCTACGTGACAAACTCCGGCAGGCACAGGAGGTCATCTGTCAATTAGTCAAGGACGGCTTGGCATATTACGACAAAACACGCCTACGACGATAATGACGGATTGGAGTAAAGAAGGTATCGGGTTCGTAGTCCTTCAGCAGTATTGTATTTGTCAGTCAGCTGACAGCCCCTTTTGTTGCAAGGGCGGCTGGCGCTTGCCCTGTGTGGTAGTCGACACCTCACCTCCTCTGAAGTGGTATGCCCCCGTAGAAGGAGAAGCCCTGGCAGTTACCTGGTGCTTGCGGAAGGCCCAGGCTGTTCCTACTTGGGTGTCCTAATCTCACCATCATCATGGACCACCGTATCTTTTATCGTCAAGCTGCTGGGTGACAGAGCCCTTAAGGACGTCATCAACCCGAGATTATTCAACCTGAAAGAGAAGACACTCCAGTTCAAGTTCCACATGAAATATGCCCGGAAAAAGGAACACTGCCGCGGATTTTCTTTCAAGGTACCCGACCATGCGAGCACCCCGCGAAGCTTCCGACGTGGATTTGGAGGACGACATTCAAGTGGCAGTGGCATGTGCAACCGTGGCCGCCTTGGAACCGGATATCATCGTGTTGGATGAAGACTGCATAAGGAGCGCCGCATCTAACGACCCTGTATATCAGCTCTTGCTTGCAAGGGTTGCAGCGGGCGACTGGCCCCAACAGAAGTCGCAAGAACTCGCCTGCCTTCGCCCCTTCTTCAGCGGTTCGGGACCGGCTAGCCATCAACCAGGATCTGGTGACATACTCAGTGGACCAAGGATGTGTTTCTTTGCTTGGTTATCCCGAGGATTGTACGCCGCCAAGGTAGCCGCTAACCTACACGCAGGACACCAAGGCCTCGACTCGATGCTTAGAAGGGCCAGGCAGTCGGTCTATTGGCCGGGAATAGAAGGGGACCTCAGCATTGCCTGCGCCCGATGTACTTCATGCGATGAACATGCCCCCTCACTACCTCCTGAAGAAATGATCCAAACACGCCGCCTGCGGAATATCCCTTCCAGCAAGTCGTAGCAGATATGTTCCAGATAGAAGGCAGTGATACATGGTGTATGCCGATAGACTAACAGGTTGGTTAGAAGGTGGCTCATTTCCCCAATGGTGCCACGTCTAAACAAAATCAGTAATCACCTTCGATCATATTTCTCGCGTTGGGGAGCCCCAGAACAAATATCAACTGACGGAGGCACGAACTTGGCCAGCGAGGAGATGGAGGCCTTCTTCAAGAGATGGGGGGGTCAAGGTCCGGCTGTCGGTCGGCCCAGTATCCCAGTCTAACGGCAGGGCAGAGGCAGCTGTCAAATCGGCGAAGAGGCTACTCCGGGAAAATACATTAAAGGGTGGAGCCCTTGAGTCGGACAAAACGGCCCTGGCGATACTTCAGTATCTCAACACTCCTCTCAGGGAAATTAAAAACAAACAAGTCGCCGTCTCAGCTTGCAACGGGTCGCCAGCTGCGCGATGGAGGGGTACCGACGGCCAGGAGACACCTGTTAGTAGACAGATATTGGAGGCAGACGATACGTCGAAGGGAGTTACAAGTGGCAAGGTCGCAGGAGGCGATGCGCATCCCTGGCACTACCAGAAGACTGCCGCCCATCGAACTAGGTACCCATGTATGCATACAAAACCAAGCTACCAAGCAATGGGATCGAACGGGCATAGTAACAGAAACAAAGCCCCATCGTCAGTACACCGTCAAGCTTAACGGGAGCGGCAGGCTGTCAAAAAGAAACAGACGACACCTGAGAGTCATCGCTCCGCCCTCTGGCACGCCCATGTCCCAGCACGAGTCCTCCGCAATGTTACCATACCCCGACAGAACAGTATCCCCAGTCTAACGGCAGGGCAGAAGCAGCTGTCAAATCGGCGAAGAGGCTACTCCGGGAAAATACATTAAAGGGTGGAGCCCTTGAGTCGGACAAAACGGCCCTGGCGATACTTCAGTATCTCAACACTCCTCTCAGGGACACGCACCACACAGGAGCCCAACGTCGTTGATAGGCCCAGAAGAGCCGCTGGTAAACCAAAGTGGCTCAAAGACTTTGTAGAGTGATGTTATTACCTTTTGTATGCAATTGCATCAGGAATTGATATTTCTTTTCAGAGAATTTATGTATTTTATTTCGTTTTTGTGTATGCATCGAGAAGTTAGCTTTAATTTTTTGTTTCTTCTCTTGTCTCATTGATCTAAGGGCATTTTTCCCTTTTATTTTTTGTCATGTATAAGAATGTTCTTGGGGGGGGATGTACGATATGTTTTGTATTTTTCCCCTTTTTATTTTTGCCATGTATAAGTATATTCTTGAGGGGGGGATGTACAATATGTTCTTCGGCCATGCGCTGCCGAGCATGCATCCGTTATTGGCAATTCTGTATACGCTGTTGCGAGTCAGTTGGCTCCCGAGTATCCTGTAATAAAGTCCAGTCTCCAGGACGTTGTGTCATTGCAAACCCAACAGTAATGAAGAAAAATATTATGAAACATTTAATAAAAAATAATCTGTTTAATATAGGACAACATGGTTTCGTACCCGGAAAAAGTACACAAACCCAACTGTTAGTCCACCGTGAAAACATATACAAAAATATGAAAAGCGGAAATGAAACAGATGTGGTTTATCTAGACTTTGCAAAAGCTTTTGACAAGGTAGATCATAATATATTAGCGAAGAAAATTAGAAAACATAATATAGTGGATAATGTAGGAAGATGGTTAAAAGAATTTTTACACAACAGAAAACAGATAGTTATTGCAAACGATGACAAATCGGATGAAGCTAAGGCAATTTCCGGTGTGCCACAAAGTAGGGTGTTAGCTGCATTACTGTTTGTTATTATGATTGCAGACATAGACAGTAATGTTAAGGACTCGGTAGTGAGTAGTTTCGCTGATGACACAAGAATAAGTAGAGAAATTACTTGTGATGAAGATAGGAACGCGCTACAAAGAGACCTTAACAAAGTATATGATTGGGCAGAGGTAAATAGGATGGTATTTAACTCTGATAAATTTGAATCAATAAACTATGGAGACAGAGAAGGAAAGCTATATGCATATAGGGGACCTAATAATGAGACAATCACAAATAAGGAAGCAGTTAAAGACCTTGGTGTGATGACGAATAGGAAATTGTTATGCAACTATCAAATAGCAATTCTATTGGCAAAATGTAAAGCAAAAATGGGAATGTTGTTACAGCACTTCAGAACAAGAAAAGCTGAACACATGATTATGCTTTATAAAACATATGTTCGTAGTCCACTTGAATATTGCAATATGATATGGTACCCACACTATCAAAAGGATATTGCACAAATAGAGAGTGTACAAAGGTCCTTTACAGCTAGAATCGAAGAAGTTAAGGATCTTGACTACTGGGAAAGACTACAATCCTTAAAATTATATAGTCTAGAAAGGAGAAGAGAACGCTACATGATAATTCAGGCATGGACACATATAGAAGGAATAGCCGAAAACATCATGGAGCTAAAAAATATCAGAAAGAGCAAGCAGAGGTAGATTAATAGCGCTCAAAACTATCCAAGGAAAAATAAGGAAAGCACACAGGACATTAATCCACTACGCACCAGCATCGACAACGCAGCGTCTATTCAATGCGTTGCCAGCTCATCTGAGGAATATATCAGGAGTGAGCGTAGATGTGTTTAAGAATAAGCTCGACAAATATCTAAGCTGCATCCCAGACCATCCAAGATTGGAAGATGCAAAATATACCGGAAGATGTACTAGCAACTCTCTGGTAGACATTAGAGGTGCCTCATACTGAGGGACCTGGGGCAACCCGAACAAGATGTAAGGTCTGTAAGGTCTCTCTCTCTCTCTCTCTCTCTCTCTCTCTCTCTCTCTCTCTTGCTTGATATTCTCTCTTTCTCTCTCTTTCTCGATATATTTATATTTTCTTCGTTTTTTTATTAATAATTTTTGGGAACATTTTTGTAAATTTCATGATAATAAGTTGTATATGCTTCATTTTTTTTTCAAAATGTAATGTTTTCTGGGTGAATCATCTGTTGACCGCGTGTGTACCCTCCAAGGTGTGGCTGCCCTCAGGCGTTTCCTCGTTTCTGTAGAGTGAAATCGACCTTATTGCTAATCTTGTAGTGTCAGTTTGGATATTAAGCCTATCTTGACTATGTTTTTTCCTCTGTAAGATCAGTTTTGCCTGAGTAAAGGGTCGAACTAGACCGAAAGCGCTTGGCTATCTCGCTTTTTCATTTTTTTCCTTCGTGGCAAAAACCTTTATATATATATATATATATATATATATATATATATATATATATATATATATACGCATATATATATATATATATATATATATATATATATATGACTGGTAAAAATGTTCTGTAACAACAGAATTCCATCTAATAAAAGGAGCCCATAAAAACACCAAAATAGAGATAAAAAGTACTATATTTCAGAGACTGCCTGTCTCCCTCTTCAGGTAGATGAATGAGAAAAGTTTACAGAAAAGGTGGTATTTATACCAAGAGGTCCATCCACAAACAAGCCATTTAAGTCACCCCCGCTGATAAATCTTCCTTTAATCTTCTTAAGTGTTGGTTGAATGAAGACGTTGTCGATCGTATCTGAAATCCATGCTCCTTTTGAGATGTTCATTACCTGCCTCTCTTTTATTAAGGCCGATTCCAGCATCAAATTTAAAGTTGAATGGGAAACAGAGAACAAAATTCCTTTTCTTGATGTTTTAATAATCAGAGATACGACAGAATACAAATTTACCATATACAGAAAACCAACGTTCTCACTTTCATACATTCACTACTTTAGTTATCACGACATTACTATCAAGATAGGTGTAGCTAGTAACTTGTTCTTAAGAGCCTTACGAATTTGTTCCCCAGAATTCCTGGAAAAAGAAATTTGAACTAATTCGCAAGCAACTTTTGTCTTTAAAATATCCTGACCATATAATTGAGAAAGCAATTCACAAAGCAACGTAATTTTCTACCGACCCCCTAAAGACAAGACCAGAGATACACCCCCAACAAAATAATAATTCCCACCTGGACACGATTAAGAGAATAACCAACCCCCTCGGAAAATCGAACCCTTTGTATTTACTTACCCAAACACCTTAGCCAAATCCCTGATTAACATCCAACAAAAGACACCTCCAAAGGACTCTGGGGTATACGAAATCCCATGCCAGGACTGTGATCAATCTTACATAGGGATTTACAGGTAATTCCTTCCCCAGAGATAATAACAACACAAACGGTCAGTTAGGTATGGACAACAGAACTCGGCTATTTTCAACCATATAAATGAACCATAAAACCATAGAATAAAAACTGGAATTTGTCACGTAAGTTTATAGCAGCAACTTGCCGGTACAAGAGTCAAATGATGGAATCAGCCTTAATAAAAGAGAGGCAGGTAATGAACATCTCAAAAGGAGCATGGATTTCAGATACGATCGACAACGTCTTCATTCAACCAACACTTCCAACACTTAAGAAGATTAAAGGAAGATTATCAGCGGGGGTGTCTTAAATTGGCTTGTTTGTGGATGGACCTCTTGGTATAAATACCACCTTTTCTGTAAAACTTTTCTCATTCATCTACCTGAAGAGGGAGACAGCAGTCTCTGAAATATAGTACTTTTTTCTCCATATTTTGGTGTTTTTATGGGCTCCTTTTATTAGATATAAAATATATATATATATAGATATATATATTATATATATATATATATATATATATAATATATATATATATATATATAAGTGGTATAACATTGTCTTAAAAAATAGTGGGCTCACTAATCTTGAAGTTATCCCGGTATTCTAAATAAGAACGCACTTTTTTTCGTAATTAGTATCCCATAAACCCAGGTCTAATAATAATAAAAGTAAATGTGAAAATTAAACACGGATCTAGTGAGACCATCTGATCAGTGGTTCTGCTCAAAATCAACGCCTTCAGCAACCTTATGAAGAAAATGAAAGTGATATTGTTGGAAAATTCCTATTTAAAGAAGAACATAATGAAATAAAAAAAAGATACCTTCAATAAGATATGGAAAAAAAGAGAAAAAATAATTGAAGAGGTTAACAAACAAAAGATACCGCATAACACTAAGAGGCGCCGTTGTAAAGGTGAAGCCTCGACCCACAACCGTCCATAACCATAAACAAATGGTCGACGATGTTTCTGTAACGTCAACTACGAAGGACCTTTTGTTTTTAAAGGTTAACTTATTGAAGAGACGAATATCCTATCGAGATAAGGTAGAGTAGATCCATTTTATACTCTTTGAGTTGTTTAATGCTGCGTGAGATCGATAATGAAGCCTTAAATACGTAGGATTAATAGGGAAACGTCCACGGGGTCTAGTACTACGTACGTTAGGAAACTAGCCTAAGTAGGTATGACTTTTGTCCAAGTGATTTTATTTAGATTATTCTATTTATTTACTTCATCAAAATCTATTTTATTTGAATTATAGGTCCTAGGCGTTTAGCCCAAGCCTAATTTTTCAGCTTAGGCCTGTTTCTACCTATATTATAGTATAGAGCTATGGTAGGGTAGCGTAACCTACGGTATTTGCGCGCCTTGTTTACCCTTGTTTGTTTTGTCTAGGGCTAGGCTATTTGTTTTTCGTATGTTTAGCTCTCAACAAGAACTAATTTTTGTTTTTAAGCGTAATTACCTAAGCCTGATTCAGTTGAAGAACAAACTCAAAATTAAATTTCCATTGGTATTTAGGGTAGAACACCACGGCAGGCCAACCCTCATCACGGTGGACGGGTCTTATTAACTATATTTAATTGGTGAAACTAGAATACAATTGCAACTCTAAGCATACCATTTAAAAGACTGAAGTTTCGTCAACATAATGTAATATATGAAAGCCCCATACGAACTAAAATAAGCATGTGAGCTCTTCGTAAAATATGTTTTCAGGGCAGTTTTGAAATCCAATATGGCGGCTACGTTTTGCATGGACGGTTCTCATCAGTGACGGCCACCATCTTTCCCCGCCTTCCGAGCACTCATTTGAACAATGTTAGCGTATATAGCCTATGTAACGTTTATTGATCTTACTCAAGATTGCAGTTGTAATCAGCACAATAAAACAACATGTTGTTGCCTATATTAGCGAAAGTATGAAACTTGTTATTCCCGGGGTTATGGTTGGATTGGAACTGAATTCATTCTTACCTTGTAATCGGTGGTTTTTATCCTTACTGCCATCACAACTGAAATTTCACAGTGCTTATTTGATTGTAATTATACACATTTTGGTCTTAATTCACTCCACAGTGCACTTGAACCACGCTGTGGTTCCTGGTTCCTAAGAACTCCGCAAACACAGTTACGAGCAGCAGACGACAACACTGATTATGAGATGCAAAGCTTTATTCCCGTAATTGTTTACTTTACTCAATATTTAGTTTAACTCTACTTCAAAATGTTTATTTAATTCATGTCCATTATCCCTTTTTTGCAACCAAATTAACCCCCAAAAATTACAAATGTTTCGGATGTATACTTACGAGCAGACGACGTGAGGAAAAATGGCTCATCGTTGCCAATCTAGTGGAGCGTCACACATACGCCGATGCATTTACAAACTGTTTCGATGAATTCTAGTTGTCATAGTAATGCAGTAATGATAAAATTGCTCTAATATGTATATATACTACAAATAGATACGCTAATTTCACTTATTTCCCCGGTTTTGTGTAAGTCTTATACCTAGTTTGGAGGGTAAACACATACCAATTGACAACAATTGAAGAGCGCAAAATGCCGCAAAGAATGCCGTAGTCCCCTTGAATAAGTACGAATAAGTGCTGGTAAGAGGTGGGTTTACGATTGTTGTGATGAAAGTGCCCCAGCGTCTATGGATACAAGTGGTGTGCAGATTTAGCACACATGAAATGGGAAGTTTGTTGACACAAGCGACTCCGTAAACATCAAGATAGCGTCAATCTTCGAAACATTTTTAGTTGTAAGTAAAAATTTCTAAAGCGTTTTGGCGAGATTTCCACTGCCGTAGCCACCCTTTTCAGTACCCTCTGTTTAAATCTTAAAATTTGGCCTTAATTTCTAACTTTGGAGAAAATACTTACTTCGAAAGGAGAGTAGAGGTCTTTAGCTCCGTTTTTCACCAACAAGAAGTCGCGACTGATGCCCATCTCCGGTGTCAGGACGCGTTATAATGTACTTTTTCGGAGGGTGGCTAGCGTTGATTGTAGGTGGCCTGCTTGGCCTGCTGTGATATTTTACCCTATTTATGGTAAAAAACCGCATAAGTAGTACAGGGGTGGACCATGTACGATCAATGTGTACAACCCCAAGAAAAGTACATTATAACGCGTCCTGACACCGGAGTAGAGGTCTTTAGCTCCGTTTCTCACCAACAACAAGTCGCGTCTGATGCCCACCTCCAATGTCAGGACGCGTTATAATGTATTTTTTTGGGGGTTGTACACATTGATCGTACATGGTCCACCCCTGTACCATGCGGTTTTTTACCCTATATTATAGCCTATACCTAGTAGGCTATAGGTAGTAGGGTTAATCTAAGTGCTATAGGTAATAGTGACACATCAGGTATTTCAGTAGATCTAGGTAATACCTAACTCCATCTCTGGTATTTCTTTGGAAATTACAATTTCCTATAGTTTTTGGTTGCTTAGGTATTAAGAACTTACCGTTATTTTTGGGAGTCGACTGTAATTAACCCCCAGGGGCCAGTACTAAACACGGCAAAATACATTTGATGACCCCCAATCCCTAGTGGCTGTCTTATTCACGGAACCATTCCTTGCAGTCTGTGTGAAGTTATTGTCCAGAATTACCAGTACGTACTTCTTTGGAAATTGCAGTTTCCTGTAGTATTTTGATTGCAGGAAGAAAAATACTAACCTAACCTAACCTAGTAGGCCGCATGACTTAGCTCGTAACACTGCAGATGCACGACAGCATTCCAGTATCTCCAGCATATAAAAACATACCAGTTCTGGCTAAACCCATAAATTCTTGTTCATAATTTTTGGAAGTTTTTGGAAATCTTATCTTTGCAGAGTAACCTGAATATGAGAAAGTTCCTGTCTTTTAATGTCAAGTTTTCCTTATTTTATTTGGTCTTTCAGATATATCAATAAAAGGTCGCTTCTCTGAGAATCCGTCCGGTCCTTTGCACGACTGTTGAGAAATTACAGAAGATCAGATGACACACACTGTCTAGTGTGGGTCGTCTCACTTGGCACTGAACATCTACATCATTTATGCGACTTATTTAAGGCAAGGTAAAGGAGTGAGAAAGTTTGGTAGATTGAACTTAAAATACAGTAATTATGTAAAAAGTCATAAGAGCCTAGCAGAATTTTAATGAATAAATCTGCATTTTGGTCATCTGTCTACGTACTTCCATAAGGTATCATAGACAGGTGCCTTATCTGTGAAGCATGAACATTTTTTAGAAATCCCTATTTATGTATACTATCTCTTAATTGACTTTACACGCAGTAATGGATAACAGTTCAGAGTAATAGATATAATATTTTCATTGCAGGGCAAGTGGAGAAAAATGGCAAACAAAGATGGAAAAAGTGGAGATAAACCAACATTCACAAATCCCTTTTTGCTTCCTTCATCATCTGCAGCCAGGCAAAGAACAGCAGCATCAGAATCAAGTAATATACCACGGCCATTTGGCACAGTAACATCAGGCCCTTTTGTGTCGTCAGGAAATACCGTTTCATGCTCCGCTGATGTCTTTACAACCAGTTCAAGAAAGCAATCCGTTTCCTCCTTACCGTCAAGTACTTTTCCAACTTCAAGTTTCAAAACCTTTGAACCTGGAGCATCATTTATCAATGTTTCATCTAGGCCAAGTGGGATGTTTGGGGCAGATGGTGGTTTATCCAAATCAGGTACATATACTTTTCCTGTATTTGGAGGAGAGAAAAAAGAAAAGGGCATTGCCAGTGATGGTGGATTTCGTAAGGTGAGTGCAGAAGCTCGCCATGAGTTTGGGATGAGTGGTAAAGCCATATCAAGTAACCTAGGCTTCGGAGCTTTCAGTTCAGGGCAGAGATCTGATTACCAAAGATCTGATTCCCAACATCATCTAGATAAGACTAGCTCAAAACTGTTTGACAGTGCATTGAAAAGAGGAACACAGTCCAAAAGTGTGCCCCTAGTTTTTGGTGAAATATCGAGCGGTACAGGGTCTCAAAATATTCCACTTTGTGGAAATGTCACGTCTGTTAGCTCACCTCCAACAAATGTGTTTGGGGGTGTGGCTGACTCAGGTGTAAGTAAAAGTGAGAAATCAGCAGAGATATCTTCTAAAAAATTAAATGTTTTTGGTGGGACCCCAAGTACGTGTCTCTTTCATTCGTCATTTACAGGAAGCGGAAGTCTTGGAACGCCAGGCATGTTCACTACTTCAGGCAATGCACCATCTTCAGCCTTTACACTCTTTAGGAATTCAGGAAGTGCATCAGGAACCCCTGCAACTGGAGCACCAGCTATTTTTGGTGGAGCTAGTGCTACTTCATCATCATCTATTACTTCTCACAGCGGTTACAACGCCGCACCTGTGCCTAGTATATTTGGTGGAAAAGTTGAGGGAACAAAAAGAGGAGGATCAGTTGTGACGTCCACACCCAACGTCTTCGGCAGCATTACTGGAAGTACCAGTTGTGTTACCAGTGTTTCATCTACTATTCCAAGACTCTTTGGTGGTATACCTAGCAGTGCCTTGGTCAGTGAAGTTTCATGTGGAGATGTGAAACCATCTGTTTCAAGTATTGCTTCTGTACCTAAGTTGTCTGTAGAAGCTGATACATCTCTTCCTCCAGCCCCTATCTTTAAGCTCCCTAGCAATACTTCAGAAAATATAACAATCAGTTCTGAAACAAAGTCAGACACTCCTCCAGTTCCAAGTCTTTTTGGAGGAACGATTGCAAGTGAAACAAGTAGTATGCCAGTAGCAACTGTAAGTAATTCTTCTAGTAAAACATCTCAAATGATTCATGCATGTGAGCCATCAAAGAGTCAAGACCAGTCTGCTTTGTCAGGCATCTCTAAAACTTATGATGTCACATCAAAAGATAAACCATCATCATCTAAAGCATTATTTACTCCACCTGCCAGTATATTTGGTGGTGTTAAGAACTCAAAGGAAACAGACAGCAGTTCTCAGCAGACATTTTGTAACAAACCAGATTCACAAACTCTTATTCCAGAGTTTACTTCAAGAGGAAGTTCTAAGGAAACTGGCTTAACACCAGGGCAGCCAGACAGTGCAACCATGGACCCTAAAACAGAAGAGCAGGCTATTGATTCTAAAGATCTAGAACCTGGAGAAATAATAGAAGCTTCATCACTTGAAAATGAACCAAGTGTTACTGAAATAGGAAGTAGTGATGTAGATAGAGGTAAGCAGCTGGATGATTTACTGGATATTTTTGGGAAAGAAGATGATCCCAAGCTCACTGCATCAGCTACAATGGTCTCCCCACCACAGTATGAAAAGAAAGACTTGACAAAGATCATCATTGCCCAGATTCCTGACTCGTGCATGGATAAAGATATCATCAAAACACATTTTCAGAAGTTTGGTAAGGTTAAGAGAGTGTTCCTCAATCAAAAGTCAAACCAAGCTACAGTGCAGTATGAGGACCACAAAGGAGCATCCAGGGCAAAGCGAAAAGGTCAGAAAATTCACCCCAACTTGCCAGAGGTCAAAATATTTTACGCTACTCCAGTGCGGCGAAAGAGTGAGGATAACAGTAACGATGCCATACTTTCGAAGAAAAAGGCAATTAAAACTCTTAAGCAGACTCATCCGGTCGGTGACAGTAAAGCTGTAGGTGACTTGGACCCATACATACCCCTAGAAAGACCAACTCTTGGAACTCCAAGTTCTCAACCAGTTCCACCCTTGTTTACTCCTGGAAAGTATTCAAAAATATCTAAGGTGTTTGCTGAAGAGAAAAAGAGTGTTAAAGTGCCAGGTCAACCTTCAACCGAAATTCGGCCTCGCACTATGTCTCCTCAGGCAGCACCTAGAATTGGATCTCCCAAAATTACCCGAATGGATTCGCCAAAGTCAGCAAAGTTAAAGGTAGAGGAAAAATTGAAGACATTAAGTCGACCTGTCTCTCCTGCGAGAGAGTACGATGTGTTTACGGAGATCAAAAACCTAAAGGCAGCTCTGGAATTGCAAGCGCTGACTTCTAACGATAGATTTACTGTATTGAAGGCACGTGACAAGTTGATGAGGAATGAGAGGAAAAAGCGGTTGGATATCAAGAAAGCTGCTAGTTTAGATGCTGGTTGCCCCGACATGTGTCCAGAGCACGAGAGATATATGAGGGATGTCCAGAATGACCTGAGTTCGTACGAAGTCACAAATGGTGTATTGGACCACAAACTGGTAGTGAAAAAGTTTTCTAGGAGTAGTGCTGATAAAGAGGAACCCTTGCCTCATGAACTAAGGCCAGGTCCTGTGCTTCTGAAAACTATGGATTTCTTGGTTTGTAATATAATGGTGCTCTGTGACAAAGAAAACACAGACATTGGAGTGTGGTACAATTATTTGTGGGACAGGACTCGAGCTATCCGCAGCGATATAACACAGCAACAGCTCACAGATAATGTAGCAGTCACTATCATTGAGAGATGTGTTAGGTTTCACATATATGCAGCCGTACATCTTTGTGAGGAAAGCCCTGATGTGTTTGACAGAAAATTAAATACTGAAAACTTGACAAAAAGCTTACAGACTCTGAAAGAACTGTATAAAGATTTAGCAGAAATGAAAAAATTCTTTCCTTCGGAAGCTGAATTTAGGGCATATGAAATGCTCTTGAATCTTAACGATGGTGAGAAAATTGTGTATCAGTATTCACAGTACAGAGATGAGGTTCAGAAGTCCTCTGACGTTAAATTTGCGCTTAAAGTATTTTTGGCTCTTAAATCCAATAACTTTGTGAAGTTTTTCAAACTCATAAGAAGTGGTACATACCTTCAGGGTTGCATCTTGCATAGGTATTTCCCTCAGGTGCGATCAAAAGCACTGGATATCTTTGTTAAAGCTTATGTTATCTCCAAACGGGTGAGCATACCTCTCCCATACATCATTAAAACTCTGGGTTTTGAGGATAGAACAGATGCAGTTGGGTATCTGAACTATCATGGTATCACAGTTGACAAAGAAAATGTTGTGATAGCCAAAAACTTGATTGATCTTCACCCGGAAGGACAGCCTCCTGTAACACGACCCGTCAAGTTGATTGAAAGCAATCGACTGTTCACCGTGGTAGAAGTTATACAAGGGGGTCCAATGCCAGAGAATCCCTTGCAGAGTTATGTCCCCCACGATAGCTTCGACGAGAACGGATACTTAAACCCCGATGCCCGAGATGCCACAGACCAGCAGAAGAAACTGAAGTCTTTGCTCTTGGGTCATGCCCAGTCTGCTGTACCTAAAGAGTCTGTGTTAATGCCCACTATTGAAGAAGCTCCGGTTGAGATGCCCCAGGTGCCCGGTATTCTTGATTCAAGTGAGTCGTTTAGCACTTGTGAACATGATGCCATTTCTGATCATGATTACATAACCTTCATAACGGACGCATACAGCATGATCACAACTAGTGTGGTGAGTGAACTGTCTGTAGTTATTGCAAAGGATTCCATTGAAAATGTCACTCAAGAAAAATTACAGAAAATGGCTGCTAAAGGTCTTATAAATGATATTGTTGTAGAATATATCAAAGAAGAAATAAAAATGATAGCTAAAACTTCATATGATGAAGTACATTTAGAAACAAAAGAAAAAGAGAGGAAAGAAATTGAAGAAGCAGAAAAGAAGAGAAAAGAAGAGGAAGAATTGCACTATGTTGTCACCGTTTTACTGTGTAAGGAATACATGGCTGATTTGCTTCCTGGGTTAATCAAAGAGGTTTGCGAGGAGTCTGTCTTTGAGGTTGAAAATGAATTGCTGGAGAAAGTCCATGCAGTTCTTGTAAAAGAACTTCCATCTTCACTGGTCTCTGAAGTTGTACATGAAGAGGTTCGTAAGGTGGCTACCAAAGTTATTTCAGAAATGTCAAAAGAACTGGAGGACAAAATAGGAAAACTGCAGCAAAAAATTACATTAAGGAAAGTGAGAGAAAGTTTCAGAAAATGGAGGAAAGTTGTTCTTCGAATAAGGAGACGCAAGCAAGCTCAGGTTACTTTTCCTGCCTTGTCGTCGCAGCTTGATATTCGTGAGCAAAATAAGGCTTTCTCTTGGGGCTATAAGAGAAAACTAAATGAGAATGTCAGTGTTGACCATCTCATGAAGCGTAAACTGGCTTCTGCTGAAATGTCTCAGAAAACGCTCATCCGAAATCAGCTTGAAAGGTCAGTTGCTTGGTTTCCCCTGTCACTAGAAAGAGAAATGAGGAGAGTAGTTGAGAAGTATAACCGGATAAACAACATAATCAAGCACTATTTCAAGATTTTGATATGTAACTGTAGTGATTCAGATTTTACTTTAATGCAGTGGCTTCGGTCAAAACTAAGTGGCTCAGAAAATGCAGATATCAATGTGGAACTTAACCATACTCTTAGTTTTCTTTCCACACTGACAGGGCAAGAGTATGGCTTTGTTTTTCAAGAAGTGTCTTCAAATTGTTTACCAGAGGTTGTAAACAGTGGAACATCAGCTATGCTATTTGTCACTCATGGGTTAACTACGCAGGACCCAGACTATGCAAGAGTGAAGAGTTGGATCAAAGCCAACTCGGATGTCCCTTACAAAGTGATGTGCGAGGGAAGTCCGTTTGGTGAAGATTGCTGGGTACTCAGTGAAAATGATGTACTGTTCCCAGAGACATCAGAGAAGTTGATGAATTTAATCATTGATTTGTGGAGTAGCCATGCTGGAAGGATGCAAGTGTCATTGTCTCGTTTAGATAGTCTCATCCTGGGATATGTTGCCACTTATTACATCCAGCCTTCTGTTCTCAAACAGCATGAAAGAAGCATGGATAAAAAGTCACCCCTTTCCCCAATGACCTACATTGATTTATATAACTCTGCAATTCAGTTTTTGGTAGAAGTATTTACGGATGACAAGTTGTCAGCGTTAGATTGGCCACCACCTGAATTAAGATGTTTAGATCAAGTCCCTCCACCTTCTTGGAATAATGAAGACATGAAGCTAATAAGCAGCACTGTTCAACAATTGAAACTTCCAGAATTTAGGCTTGATGGATTCATGCCCTGGGAGCAGCTGGTTAAAGCACTACATCTGTATGTGGTACAGATATCACAGCCTGAATCATTTAGTCATGTACTTTGGTCTCAGGTTAATGGCCTACTCACCAAGACACAAGAGTTTCTTAAATCCCTCTATAGATTGGATTTTGAGAGTTCTGACGCAGAAATTCACGTATTGCATCTTCCCTGGACAGAACTTATACATACATGTGTATCCTTTAAGTTGAGCACCCTTCCAAGCCTGCCAGTTTTCTATCAACCACAGCTTTTAAGATCTTTTGTTTTTCCCAAGGGATGGTGGGATGCATGTGATTATTCAGACCCCCTCTGGGATAATATCTGTTATGAAACCCTCCATAAAAATTCAAGAAAACGCAAGGATGAGGAGGACATTAACCCCAAAAATTCCAAGATCCCATCTCTTTCCTCAGAGCTTATGTCCGATATCATGAAGGAGAAAGAAAAGTATTTAGAGTTTGAGAAGAGACTCGAAGGTGCCTTGGAGAGCCCCGAGTTAGTTGTCGAGGACCTAGATAAAAGGGACCGGCTGGAATTTGACGATTGTGATTATGAAGAAGATTCCGGTCCCGAGGAAGAGTTCGTCCCGTATTCAGAACTGTCAAGCAGAATTGCTCAAGAGAAAGAGAAATGCAAACTATTTCAGAAGAAGCTCGAGAGCATACTTGGCGATGGGGAGGACTTGTGCTTTCTTTTTAAGGAGTGATTTTTTGGTAGATTTCAGTTGAATAAATCGTCTGGTTTGAAATCCAAATAGAGATTTATTATCTCTTAAGGGAAATTGTTTCAGGACATTACCTCGAGAAGGAATGTGAAGTTTTGACATCCTCTTATGTATAGATCTTAGTGTAGAAATGGTAAGGTATTGGATTCAAAGCTACTTGAAAAAATGTTATTTAGTTTAGTGGTCAAGTTCAGTGTTTGAAACATTGTACTGCAGTTTGGTTGAGAGTGGCATGAGGAATAGCTAATATTGCTTTTAATACCCGACTATTGATATGCTATTTACTTTCAGTCCCTAGCTTGATCAGTTGATGTTGAAAGTGCTTTTACTTGTTCTCTTTGTATATTGTTTTTATAACTGTTGTCGACTTGTCTTCTCAAGAAGGCGCAAGCTTCAGTACCTGTTATTATAGACTTCAAAATACCTTATATTGGATGTCAACAGTGACATAATGTTTATAATGCTGTTTTTGTTTTGAAATGAGGCAGTTTGTACATTAAAAATATTATACTTCAGTTTTTAGTCAGGACAGATTTTCATTCACTTTCCTTTTCAATATATTCTTATATTTAAGTGTTAGGAGATAGTCAAGTCAAGTTTTCTTAAGATGTTAAATGATTTACTTTGTGCTTTATGAGACAGAAAAGCGTACTACTGTCAGTCTTGGTAGATGTTTTGTATTTACTTGGACATAGCAGCCATCTTACAGTTTGTTGTCCGTTGCATGTTCAAATTTAATCTTACTGAGGATTTGAATCCATATCCATCTTATAGGCAATACCATGAGCTCTGCTACTTTAGTTCAGAAGCAGTGGGATGTGGTGATACCACTTCAACACCAAGGGATGTAAATGAGTGCACTCTTCTTTCCTCTACTCAAGTCTTCATATATGCTCTAGTTCCCTGATGTTTTGGGCTTCTGTATTGGTCCTTGTTGCACTGCTTTCACATCCACTTTCGGTTTAGTTGCTCCATAAACTTTCTCATGTCCAGTCAGTCTCTTTTCTTTTGAAAGACACGTCATTTTTCCAGTTGCTGGACACCACATCTTTCCACAACAGCCTTATTTGTAAAATTATGCAAATTACAATAATGAAGGACATTTCTAAATAAGTTCTCATTTGTTTAGTGTACATGGTTTGTGAATAAGTGATATTGTAAATAGATTGCATGATATAAGGGCAAATGATTGCCTTCAGTTACCCTGGGATTCACAGGAAGCAGACAGAAAATTTCATTCCAAGTATAAACACAAAACGACAAACGGATATGGTTTTATTTTTGTTGCAACATAGCAATTATATAAATTTCCAAGTAATTTACAGTGCACCCGGCTTTTCTTGGCATTACAGAGTACCACTATTATTTCAGTTAAAGTTCATATGTAAATTTACTTTTATCACATCAATAATACAAATAAATAAATACAAAATGCACCACCAAAAGTAACTAATATGCATATTTCAGATTTTATCTGAAAACCTCAAGTAAGATCAAATATAATATCTGGGCAATGCAACCAATATTTAAAAAACTCGATAAATAAGAAATTCAATAAAAAACAGGCTAACAGATGTACCATAGCACTAAAATATTATTGCAAATTGCCTAAAACAGAGGCACTGAGTGGATAAACCATACCAAAGTGGTTAAAATGAATTCCAAAACATACAGCAAAGTGTTCTACACCTGGCATTTCTAACATTACAAAGGTTCTCCCCTTAGCAAGAGCCAAAGATTTTTTTTATAAAGAAGTGACCCTCTTTCAACAACAAGCACTTCTAATGACAGAACGGTGGTGTAAAAAAGCTAGTTGCAGCATGGACATCAAAATCAATTTTTTTGTCATTTTTCTTCTGACTTTACCATAAGCAAAATACACCTCATTACTGTACATGATTATATGGAGATACATATATCTGAAATGCTCTTAAGAAAAGAATAACACATTTTATTTAACCAACTTTTAACTTATTCCAAGATAGAAACCACTACACAAACATGTGTGTGTGTTATTTCCCAAGAATAAGACTGAAAAGGGAGGGTTTTATGTTTACATAAGGGATAGGTTAGCTGTTAAAATCTTTCCTGTCCAACTAATCGAAAAAGAAATTTGACCCCTCATAGCAAAGGTAGTCTATCTGTTTCCATTTATTTCAAGGTGTTATCAAATATAATACAATTTCTTACCAGTTTAAACTATAAAAAATCTACTTCACTAAGGATACAACTTACATTATAGTGGATAAAAAATATCACAAGCCTGAAAAGATCATTTCCCTGTTTTGAACCACTTGGGAACTTTTTTAACAGCTCCTGTTGCATGCATACTTGTATTGGTCCTCTTTTGATATCCTGCTTCACTGTTGCATGTTTCTGGAACTGCTGATTTCTGACAAGAACTTCCTGGCTCACCATCGTCAAATGTCTCCAGTGATTGCATAGGTTTCTGCACTCTGCAGACATGAAGTTATAAATCAGAAACTTCAGAAAAAATTGCAAGGTTCTTAAAAAAAAAAAAAACTAATCTGTTTACTGTGTCTCCTGTTGGAAAGCAATTATAAACATTTTTTATTTTGCGGTAAATTAGATTAGTACAGAGTAGAATAAAGAACCTACCAAGTAGCAAATCCAACTCATCAAGCTTCCCCAAAGGGTTTTCTATAAGTGAAAGGTGTAAACTGAATCAATGTTGAGTTACAGAAGTTGGACAGCTACGTAGGTGGGTAGAGACCAAAGGAAATGAAATGAAACGTAAAGGGCATAAAATAAGGTAGTTGTGGAGGGCCACAGGAATGTTTAAAGACACCTTTCTACTGTCCACAGAATGCTATCTAGAGAGGTATCCCTTAAGGTTTTAGTGGCAAGCCACTGCCTTACTAATAAATGCCTCTTCCCCACCATAACTGTTGGTTTCAAGCTTTGCATATCAGCAAAGACCAAAAGAACAAGCCCACAGAAAAAGGAAGAAGGCAGGAAGGTGGCTATGCCTTGACTATGAAGAAACAATTTTGTAATTTTGTCAGAACAAAGAACAAGCAATTATCTTACTAAAAGAACAAAGAACAAACCACTATATATCTTACTAAAGCCAAATATCTTTGGCAGAAGTGACTAACAAATGTTGCTCTCTGATTGATTCAGATCAGACAATTAGGTGAATTCAGTGTATTAGTGTACTTACTAAGTCACATCATCAGTCAACCTGAAGATGTACTGTTATTAAAAGTGAAGGTTAAGCATCCATAACACTGGGATGATCTGTGCTTGAACCTAGTGGAAAGGTTCAATTTGCTAAGGTCACTCTACCTCCCTAGTGGGTGCAGAATCAGGTTATATCCATTTTTCAAATACAGTAACCATCTTGCTAGTTACTGAGTTACACAATATGCTTCAAAAGACAATTAAAAGTACACGTTTTGACGGTTTCTTAAGTTGGGTTGTCAGTCATACTTGTCTATTATCTATCAAGACATGGTGCCATGATGCTGAGAAATAAAAAAAAAGATGACAATCTCAAGTGATGAGGACAGTATGAGGCTGGAGTTTGACTAGGATGGTACACTACCTAAATCACCACTTGATCCTGCAGAAGAGACCCAAGTTGTGCACACATCATGAGCGCTGACTATCAACTGAGCAATTTGTTATTATTCACAGTGTGCAAAAATATTAATAATAATAATAATAATATCCTTTATTTCAGCTCAGGGCCATATACATGGATTATACAAAGTACAGACAGTAACATACACAATCTAGATACATGAGACATGATAAAAAATGAATAATTGGCACTTATCCACAAAATAGCTGAGGTAGCATAAAAGCTAGTAATCATAATACTGGTAATAACAGTAATAATATTGGTGAGAAAAAAAATGCATTGAGAGTTAAAACAGTTAGTGCACAGATTATATAAATTAAATTTCAACTAGAGACCTTAGGTGGTTACAGTAGTCAGGTCCAGAGGGCTAAATACAAAAATTGAATGTGCAAAATAACTTTAATTTTATAGTATTCACAGCAGTAATGAAAAAGTAAAATATCAGCAATAAATATAATATAATGACAGAATCTGCAGATGACATCTTGCCAATACAGAGATTAGGTCCTTTAGGGGACAAAGGCCTCATTTTCCCATCTTTCCCACAGTTTAGATCTTGCTTCACTCTTCAGGATGCTTTGTATGAGCGAGTTGCTGCTGTTTCTCACTCGGGTTACCAGACTGGACATTGTTCGCCTTACAATGATTTTTAAATTGTCAATGTGGTTTTCTATGAACATCTGTGTGGCAGAGTGGTAGCGGGGACTGTTTGTGAGGTGTCTCAAAATGTCATTGTGCACAACAGTGATACGTCTTATGGTCTCTCAGGTATAGTTCGTCCAGAGGGAACACCCATAGATACTGTAGCAGTACGAGCAGAAGAGCAGCAGTTTCACATCTCGGTGACAGAAGGCAAACCTCCTTGCAATAATGTTGCCAGTTGCACATAGTTTACAACGCCTCAGTTCAATGTCTGCCATATCTTTTAGGTCGTCGGTGATAATGTGACCCAAATACGGAAATTCTTGCACAAATTCCAGCCGATGGTTTCCGAGAAAAATTTGTGGCCGTGCAATATGCTTAAGCGATCTTGGGAGCAGCGACATGCACTGGGTCTTGGTTTTGTTGTAAATTATATCAAAATCCTCTGCATATTGGTGGCAAGTGTCGATGAGTCGTTGAAGACCTTGCACTGATGGGGAAATCAGAACCATATCATCGGTGTAACAGAGGTTGTTTATAGTTATTTCATTGACAGTGCATCCGATTGGGAGTAAGTTTAATTTGACATTCAAGTCATCTGTGTACGTATTAAACAAGTATGGAGAAAGAATGCACCCTTGCCGAAGCCCGTTTAGGGAGCCGAAGGTGTACGATAATACGTTACCCCATTTGACACAGAATTAAAAAACTATTATTATTATTATAAAGTATTTAACTAGAATACTGACAAAGCATTTGTTTGTCAATAAAAGGTAAAAACTGGAGTTAGAACATTGATGAAGTGGATCCCTAAAAAGAATCCTGCCAAGAACCTTGAGGAAAAAAAGTAAAACTGCGAATGCATAATGATGAACAAAGCTATTTACTTAATATCAAAAGGAATAAAGTTTGGAGGTGTAACAGTAGTGTGTTAGAGAGTACCCTCAAGAAAAAGAACTCAAACCCACGACTGCCACCAAAGATATGAAGAACTTTTTAGAAAAATGAATTAAAAAAAAAAAATTCAGATTTACTGTACTGACAAATAAGATTGTTGGCATTAAGCTTTGACATGAATTGACCATTACACATACATTTCTGTTTTACAAACCCCTTGCACTTTCTGCACACTTTCACAATAAAATCAACTGCAACTTACCTTGTACACTTTATTGCACTACATGAAGAGCTAAAGGAAGACTTTTTGCCTAGGGTTTCGTCATTCAAGTACGGTGATGACAATGAAGACGTAAAATATAACCTGGCATTTGGCACACAGTCTGCCGACACAAGAGATACCTGTGGATCCAGAGTTCTCTGTGGGTGTCTCATACCTGGAAGAAAAACAAACTTTGACACAACTAATCACATTGAAATACTAAGATCAATGGACACTTTTATTCTTACTGACTTTAATATGTCATCTGCATATTTATTTTTGAGAAACCATGGAATAAAGGAGTTACATGTTAAACAATGTCTGTTTGAGATCGTGGCTGGGATTTTGTTTTTCGTCATTAACATCGGAAGAGCAACTTATACTGAGAAACTCCCTTCGAGAACGCTTAGGTTAGTATCCTCTTAAGGACAATGTCAGTGTCTACTGTCTTCCTTAAGAGAAATTAGGCTTATTATAAAGAGACTGGTGTTTTAACTGAATAATGCCAAGAAAAGAAATCTATGCATTTTACTACATAATCCGTAAGTTAAAATGAGTAATTGTGAGCACTGTTTGCATGTTTTGATGAATCATCTAGCATACAGAAAACTTATCATCCTTAGCAGGATTTTCTTACATCACTGAAACATCTTTTTCATTTCTTCTGTTTCTATGACATTTTTTAAAGTGTGAACTCGCTGGACTGGTAACCTGAGGGTGTTGGAAAGGGAGACTCGATTTCAAAAGCGGTAATATACGACATTGCACTGTAGAACCAGGGAAATTGTTTGATGGGGCAAACCGAACTCATTACTTCAAACTTTTGCTCCTTGCTTGACCCAACCACCAAATTGAGATACCAGTAGTAAAATGCATTTTTGTACATGGAACTTACCCAGCAGATATATACTTAGCTATAGACTCCGTCGTCCCCGACAGAAATTCGAATTTCGCGGCACACGCTGCAGGTAGGTCAGGTGATCTACCGCCCCTGCCGCTGGGTGGCAGGAATAGGAACGATTACCGTTCTAGAACCAGATTTTCTCTGTCGCGGTAGTGTCAACATACGTTGTTGCTACCTCCTGACTTGATTTTCGTTTTTTCATCGCCATCGACCTTCTGGGCTGTCTTTTGCAGGGAAGTACTGGGTCTTTGGTTTGGCATACGCTTTTATTAACTTTTTAATGAATTTGGCTTCGAAATTTCGAAGAATATATTACGTGAAACTACCGAATTTTTCGGTAGACACTCATATATTTTGCAATAAGGGAAATATTGATTTTTTTTTTCTTTCACTAATACGTGTACAAGTTTTAGAACTTGATGAAGGAAATATAAGATCTAACTTCCTACTTTAGGAAGTCAGAAAGCATATAACTAGATACGCTTCCTTTAGAAGCTTTAAGAGCTCTCGTACTAACGAGCAGTTAGAGTATTGACAATTCTAGTAGTTGTTGCATCCTCATCACCTTCTTACTCCACAGAATCTACAAATTCATATGTGCAAATTTGAAGATAAATGGATGGAGCTCAAAAGGCGAGCTCTAAAAAGGTAAGAAGTGAATATAGTGTTCCCAGTGCAGTGGAGGGTGCGTCTGATCGGCTCCGTAGCGCTTCCAGGCCTAGACCTCTTCCAAACTCCCAGACCCAGTGGAGGAGGAAAGTCGACAGCCGCAGGAAGGTTAGGGAGAACCCCCACCGGTCAGGCGTCCCCTCGGCAGGTTCTGTAGAACGTCCCAGACTGCCAAGGATAGCCATTGATAAGGCATCCTTAAAAAAGTGCGTATCTTCATCTTACATCCGAAAAGACGAAGAATGTATGTTTGGAGTTTCCATGATCTAGCGCGTTCTCTGAAAACTAAGAGAACACTAAGCAAGAGCCAGCCGCTGCCAGGAAGCCGCGTTCCATCAAGCTAGCGTGAGCTACGTTCCAATAGCCAGCTGCGAGGCGCGTTCCAGCTGACAGACTAGCGTGAGCCTCGTTCCTACAACCAAACGCGAGCCGCGTTCTAGAAAATTTTTCTTGGCGCAAGGCGCCTTCAAAGAGACGAAGCGCCAGCCTGGCGCAAATTGCGCCAGAAAAACAGACGGCTAGAGCAAGGAGCCTTATAGTAGAGTGGCAATCAGAACGATCCTTCCATTGAACGTTTCCGGGCAAGAGGCTCTTTCTAAAAGGGGTCTAGGTAGGCGCTCGGAACTATCAGGGCGCACGGGACCTTCCAAGCAAGCGGAACGTTCCAGGAGCGAGTCTCCTTTCTAGCGTGCGGAACATTCCAGGCGCTAGGTGCAAGGAGCCAGGCGCCAGTATATTCCTAATCTTCTTATGAGAGAGAGGTCAGTCGCGAGGCTCCTCTTTGAGTTTTCAACTTGAGCAACTTTCCCCTGGCAAAGGTGCAAGATGTCGCACAGGCGGCCGTCGCTTTTGCCAGAAGGATTCTGATACTAAGAGAAGCCATTTTTTCATTATTCAGTGGACTCTCTCCTTCATTCATGCTCTTCCCTCGTTATGAAGAGGCAAGAGCTTTGGGAGTTTTCTTATAAGAATCTCATCGACGTTTGGGTATGATGGCGGATAGGAAATATCTACTTCCTTCCGTAAACCCTACAGATGAACAGGAATTCTGTCTCTTCCACGATTTATGAAGAAATCACGAAGATTTAAAGAGTTCCTGGATTAACTTCCTTCCTTAAGGAGATATATATACTCTTTCTATCGTTCTATTAACGAAAAGAACGAAGATAGTAAAAATTTTTCCTTTCTCTATCTGCCTCGGCAGGGAAAGAAGGTAGTAGAGTATCTGCTGTATGAGAATACGATACGGCAAATCATAAGCACATACCGTAGTTACTTCTTTGCTGAGCAACTCAATTACCAGTAGTATCCTTCCAGGAATTTCCTAGGAAGGACTACGCTTAAAGGGATTGTTAAGACAACACCTACTTAGCTTCTAGATTTATCGAAGTCTTGTTTCGCTTAGATATGCATTATAAGAACTTCCTGAAGTTCGATAATAATTTTATAAGATTCCTTTATTAAATGGAGTAGCTGGCAACTCTGGAAGAGTAAGGCCAGTCGGCTAACGAGACTGCTAGCGCTTAGACACCAACGCAGTATCATGTATGTGTCGGTCATGAGTAGTCGGTTACATGTCTCTCTCCTGCGGGATGGAATGACTAACCGTGTCTCTCCCCTACAATCGTGGTTTTAGCCTCGGATTGAGGGGATAGTTAAGCAAACATAAATAAAATATTGTCTGCCTTTTGCTAAGAAGCTTTCAATAAGAAAGATATTACAACATTTCAATGCTGTTTACCGTAGGTAACATTTTTAAAGGATTCTAACGCAGCGGAACTCTATATTGTATAATGCTCTCATGCTACGAAAAGCATGGGCTTAATTTTAGAGTTACATGCTTAGTGAGAAGATGAATGTAGTAGAGAATTCACTTTAAGACTACGGTATGGTCAAGTCTTATGCACATACCGAGGTTAACTACAGAATTCCTAGTATCCTTACAAAGGTTTTTAGATTAATGCTGTTTACCACAATGTGACAGTATTATAAAGGATTCTAATACGGCAGAGCGCGATATATATAATTCTCTCATCCTTTCGAGAAACGCACACAACCTTTTTAGAATCGGATATTGCTCAAGAGAAGTTGGGTGAGTCGGATGGGAAACATTCTCTTAGTGGCAGAAGTTGTTTCCCTGAATGGACTATACTACGTATATAAAAGTTTTTTCCCACTAAGAACGGAATTAACATGTGAAGGATGTCGGGTACCATAAAGGCATAGATGTTATGGCACATACCCTAAAAAGAACTAGAAGGAAGCGCCAGCCTGGCGCAGAAGCACCATCCAAGATATTTTCTCGTTTTAGCGAGTTATTAACCTAAGAGTCCAGTAGCCTCTCGGACAGCAGGCTCGGTAACGGCAAGATTCGTTCCTGATTTCGTTACCCATTTAATCGAAAAGGGGTCGCTTACAAGGAATGATGAAATGATTTATTTTAATCACTTAGGCCAATTCCACGACTCTCTCATATCGTAAAGAGCATCGAGAATCTTTTTTCGCCCCTGTTCGCGTTAACAAAAGAGAACCTATTTGGGAACAGACACGGAACGTAACGATCCTTAAGAGGTTCGATGCAAGATTTTGCATGTCTGTGAGAACCTTCTCGATCGAAGATAATAACTGTTAACGTATGTCTAACATTTATTGAAAAGAGTTGTGAGAACCTGCGGAAAGTCTTCTTCATAGATCTCTTTGTAAGGTAGAAGACGAACAGGCTTCCTTTAGACTGCTTCTTTTTCCTCGAACCAAGAGAGGTAGCAATATAAGACATCTTTGAATTTAAAGAAGGGGAATAAACTTTAGTCTTTTTTCCCCTAGTTATAAATTCTTAACATATATTAAGATAAATGGGCGTCAAAGGAAGAGAGGATGTATGCCTCATTTTGGCCTTAGAGAGGTTGGATTCACAGAAGTCACGTTCTTCTCACAGCATGTTTCGTAAGGCTTTTCCAAGAGTATCTGGATATTCTATCAGAATCTAATATAAATAGACCTATAAAACCTCTCCACTCTGAGTCTGTCCGTGTGCAGACTGACCAGAAGTGGACATGAATGAGAGGTTTTTTCAAGGTAAATGACAATAGTCATGGCTAAGACATAGAATTGCTGCAGATCGTGCTAGATGGAATGAGGAAACTGTCCTCTTCCGATACCTCTGTGAACCACATAGCGAGGTTTTTTCTTCACTTTCAGAGGGAAGAATCACCTATGTATATATCTGCTATCAAAGAACGCAGTAAAAGGCTATACTCTGTCTCTACAAGGGGAATTAGAGATAACAGAGGATTAAGATCTTCGGGATCTTATACGATACCGCAATACGACAAGAGTTACGGATATCATGTACTTCGAATGGGATCTTTTTGTGGCCACAGATTCCGTGTTCCGACAAAATGGAACTGCTCCTCATCAAACTTCTTTGAGGAAGTTTATGAAGGAATTCTTTGTTTCTCTTAGCCCTAAATGACCAAGAAGACAAGTGAATTTTTTGTGCATTGGAATCTCACATCAGATTCAATGGAGACTCGGCAATGGGTTCTTGCCAGCATAGTATGTCTGGCAAAAAGAACTAAATCCCTCTATTCCTGACGCAACGCTTTCAGATAGAGGTTTCGTTGCCCAGGCAGGGTACTTACATTTTCATCTAAAGAGGAAGAGATGGTTTAAACGTTTGCCTACAGAGTCTTCGGGGTGCGATGAGGGCTCAAAATGCTTCCCAGAAGGTATTCAGAAGGATACAATAAGAGCTAGAAATCAGGGTTCCGCCCAATTTCAGCGCAGAGTCTCCTTCAACTTCCAGACTCCTTCCCTTCCTTCGGGCAAGGATAGGGAGGATTCTGCAACGAGGAACCTCATCAACATGTAAGAAGAGATCTCGTTAGCAAAAGAAGTGTTCACGAAGGATCCTCCTCGGAGGAAGACTCTTCTCTCTCGTATTGTTAGATATCCTGTCGTCTACTGGGTGTAGCTGACTAAAATCACCTCCCCTTGCCAGGGGCCAAAAGCTCAAAGGGGAAGAATTTCTTCCACCCTTCTCCAGTCTCCTGATAAACTATGTGGTTGTTCAGGACTCTCGGACAATGTAGCGCCAGCCAAGCGCCAAATGCCAATACAGGCGAAAAACGCCAGAGGCGGACAGTTCCAAGGAACTCTGTCATGGTCGGATACTGAGAAGGATTCGGCCTCCAACCTGGCGCGAGGCGAACAAATCGGACAGATATAAGAGTGTCCGATGTGGACATCGCCAGACAGCCTAGAGACTCTTCCAAGCTCGAAGCTCCAGCAAGTGTGGAGGAGCCAAGCCAGGCGCGAGGCGCCAGCCAGGCTGCACCGCCAGGCTCAGGAGCCAGCCAGGCTCTAATAGCCAGCCAGGCTCTAGGAGCCAGCCAGGCTCTAGGAGCCAGCCAGGCTCTAGGAGCCAGCCAGCCAGGCTCTAGGAGCCAGCCAGGCTCTAGAAGCCAGCCAGGCTCTAGAAGCCAGCCAGGCGCCATCCAGGTGCCAGGCTCCTTCAAGGCTAGGCTCCAGTCAGGATTGAGGATCCATCCAGGCGCAAGGCTCCTTCCAGTAAAGAGAAACCTAAAGCTCTGTCATGTAAGAGGGCTAGTCCCCGCCATTGATATGATACAGGTAAGGCTCTGCCATGTAAGTGGGTCAGCCCCATTGGCACGATCCGAGAAGGCTCTGTCGTGTAAGCGGGCTAGCCCCCATTGACATGATCCAGAAGGGTTTGTCAGTCATAGGTCCCTACCTCGCTGAAACTCTTGAGGCATGCAGACTCATAGACAGTAATCATGAAGTCTTCTGCCAGGCTCCAGGTGCCTTCCAGGCGCAAGGCACCAGCCAGACGCAAGGCTCCAGCCAGGCGCGAGGCGCTAGCCAGGAAGGAGGAGCCAATCAGGCACCAGCCAGGCGCAAGGCGCCATCCAGGCGCGAGGCTCCAGCCAGGCTCTAGGCGCCATTCAGGCGCAAGGCTCCAGCCAGGCGCGAGGCGCTAGGCGCCTGCCAGGCACGAAGCGCTAGCCAGGCTCCAGGCTTCACCCAGAAGAGATCTATATCAAAGAACGCCCTGGCCTTCTTTGAGACATTGTGATCTCCTAAGCACTTGATAAGTGCATTGATGATTCCTTCAAACAGCTGAGAATTAAAAGCGCATGAATAATGAAGTGTGAGCTTTTCCGAATTCTTGTTCTTTCCCTAACAATATGTCATAAGGACATATTAGCTGTCACATACGGGAGATGCAACTCTGTGTTGACTTCCCATTATCCAAAGGATGTCAAGATAACCTACGAGAGATCCTTCTCTCTTGGTTGATACGTGTCTGCGGATACATTGCTGGGATAGGGAGCAGATACTGATCCTTAACTAGTGAGTTAAATTTTATTTAACGTCGTGTTTTTTCTTTGGGTTTTTTGAAAGGAGTTTGTAGATAACTTTTCTACTTAAGCACTAACCCTCGTGTTAGGATCAGGTGATCGGGATCGGTGTTGTGCTCCTTAATTATGCCACTAGGCATAGGCATATTGTCATGTAAGAGGCTCTGTCGAGTAAATGGATAAGACCCCATCGACAGACCCACAAGAACTCTTAGCCATAGGTCACATCCTCGCTGAGGCTCTTGAGGCGAAGCAGATTCCTAGGCATTAGCCATGGAGTCTTCCGCCTGATCAAGTAGGAACCAAGGTTTTATTTATTTATTACCTACAACGTATGTTGTTTACCTGTCTATTCAGTAAATAGTTGTCTCTTTCCCACCACCAAGGGTGTCAATCAGCTAAGTATATATCTGCTGGGTAAGTTCCATGTACAAAAATGATATTGTTAAGATACAATAAAGTTTTGTACATACTTACCTGGCAGATATATACGATTGATGGCCCACCCAACCTCCCCTCAGGAGACAGGTGGAAGAGAAAATCTGGTTCTAGAACGGTAATCGTTCCTATTCCTGCCACCCAGCGGCAGGGGCGGTAGATCACCTGACCTACCTGCAGCGTGTGCCGCGAAATTCGAATTTCTGTCGGGGACGACGGAGTCTATAGCTAAGTATATATCTGCCAGGTAAGTATGTACAAAACTTTATTGTATCTTAACAATATCATTCTGTCAACTTTTAACAAGCACAACAAAGAGGGGGAAATCACAAGTATTATGAGAGAGGCCATCACCAGAATGGAATAATTCTATAAGTATTCTCATGCACAAAATACAAATGCAATGGATAATATACAAGTTAAGAAAGTGAAAAGATGAAAGAAAAACAAAATTATGATAGAAAGAACATAATAAATCTCCAGAAAGTAATTTACTGAACTGCAAAGTTGGTACAAGGGTAGCTAGGTAGTAAGATGTCAGAAAAACATAAACAAAAAGCATATGTATGTATTTACAAATATTTCATATCTTGACAGACAGGCTGTTAATTTTTTGTTGAAGTAATGCATATCAACTTTCCTTTAGCATTCAAATCTGAAGAGAGGTAAGCTGTATTTTCTTACACTAGAAGAAACTAGGTTATCTAACTGCCATGTATGTGCCTTCATAGTATAAAGGTTTTACCAAGCAGCAATTGGCTCTGATAGTAATTTAATGTCTAGTTAGTCATGCAAAAAATTCAACTAGGGAAAACAAAGGTGGGTACAATTACTATTCAAAAAGATAAGTCCATGAAATTTGTACTTTTGTTTCACAATGACAATATCCCAACTATTCTTGGCTAATATTGCACCATTCCAAGCAATAGAGTAAAGCTATGCATTCAAGACTTTTGTATTTGGGAAATATGTTATTGTCATGATACAATAAAGTTTTATGCATACTTACCTGGCAGATATATACTTAGCTATAGACTCCGTCGTCCCCGATAGAAATTCGAATTTCGCGGCACACTCTACAGGTAGGTCAGGTGATCTACCGCCCCGCCGCTGGTGGCGGGAATAGGAATCATTCCCGTTTTCTAAGACAGATTTTCTCTTCCACCTGTCTCCTGAGGGGAGGTCGGGTGGGCCATACACCGTATATATCTGCCAGGTAAGTATGCATAAAACTTTATTGTATCATGACAATAACATTTTTATGCATTCAACTTACCTGTCAGATATATACTTAGCTGATTGGCACCTTTGGCAGAGGGTAAGAGACAGCTAATCTACTGAAATAGACAGGAAACAACATATGTTGTAGGTAATAAAATTAAAAACCTTGATTCCTACCTGTGTTAGCGAAAGACTTCATGGCTACTGCCTAGGAGCCCGTATCGCTTCAAGAGCCTCAGCGAGGTAGTGACCTCATGCTAAGAGTTCTTGATGGTCTGTTACCGGGGTCTTACCCACTTACGCTTCAGAACCTTAGGATCTTTGTCAATGGGGTCCTATCCACTTACATGACAAAACACCTTGCCTATTGGCATGATCATAGAGCACGACACTAATCCCGATCACCTGATCCTCATTGGGGTTAGTACTACGATTGAAAGGAGTCATCCCCGGACATCCTTTCAAGACAACCCACAACTCAACAACAATATTAAAACTAATTATTAAAATATTAAAACAAATTTAAGGATCAGCGTCTGCTCCATTTCCCAGCATAGTATCCGCTGATACATAAGGTCCAAGAGAGAAACATTTATCGTATGTTATTCTAACATCCTTTAAATAGTGGGATGCAAATACTGAATTGCACCTCCAATAAGTTGCTGCTAAAATGTTTCTCATGGACATATTCTTCGTAAAAGAAAGGGAAGTTGCCACAGCCCGGACTTCGTGAGCTTTCACTCTCAGCAGCTTTAAAGAGTTCTCTTGGCAATTCCTATGAGCTTCGGTAATTACATTTCTGACAAAGAATGCCAGTGCGTTCTTTTGACATCGGTCTCTTGGGTTTCTTACCCGACACCAAAGACTTGTCGACTCCCTGAAGCTGTGTCCCCTTCTTTTCTAATAAAAATTTTAAGGTCCTGACTGGGCAAAGGGACCGTCCAACTCTCTTCCTACCAGAGAAGAGAGTCCCTTGACTTCGAAACTTCTAGGCCAAGGTTTAGAAGGGTTCTCATTCTTCGCTAGGAAAAGATCCTGGAAAGAAATGACAGCCGAGTCTCTTCTAAATCCCACCCGAGAGTCCAAAGCATGCAATTCACTGATCCTCTTAGCAGTTGCTAGAGCCAACAGGAAATATGCATTTGCTAGTAAGATCTCTGAATGAGATTTTATCTATAGGTTCGAAACCCTGTCCGCACATCAAGAACCTTTTAAGGACAACGTCCAGGTTCCAACTCGGGGGAATTGATGATCTCAATTTCTTAGTCTCGAAAGACCTGATGAGATCATGAAGATCCTTATTATTCTCGAGATTCAGCCCTCTGTTTCTAAAAACAGCTGAGAGCATGCTCCTATATCCCTTAATAGTTGATACGGCCAATTTGGATTCTTCTCTTAAGAAGAGGAGAAAATCCGCGATTTCGGTTACAGAGGTATTGGAAGAGGATAGCTTCTTCGACCTACACCATCTACCGGAAAACTTCCCACTTCGATGGTAGACCTGCAGGGTGAGAGGCTCTGCGGGCTCTAGCAATTGAAGTTGCCACTTTCTTTGAAAAGCCTCTCGCTCTGACCAGTCTTTCGATAGTCGAAAGGCAGTCAGGGAGAGACTTTGGATGTTTTTGTGGAACCTCTCGAAGTGGGGTTGTCTGAGCAGATCTGTCCTGTCTGGTAGAGATCTGGGGAAGTCCACCGTCCATTCCAGTACCTCTGTGACCGCCATTCGGGAAGGGCCAAAAGGGAGCATTAGAGTCATTCTCATTCCTTCCGATGCCACAAATTTTCTTACTACTTCCCCCAGCAATTTGAATGGGGAAAAGCGTATGCATCTATGCCTGACCAATCCATGAGGAAGGCATCGATCGCTGTGGCTCTGGGATCTTCTTCTAGCGAGCAGAAGTTGTCTATTTTCCTGGAGAGGAACGTGGCAAACAGGTCGATTCTCTGGGTCTCCCCCAGAGTTACCATATTTGTCTGCAGACTTCTGAGTGGAAGCATCCACTCTGTCGGGAGAACCTGGTTCTTTCTGCTCAATCTGTCTGCCCTTAGGTTTTTTACTCCTTGGACAAACCTTGTACGTCAGAATAATGCCCCGTTCCTCTGTCCAGGTTAATAGAGCTCTCGCTATTTCGTTCAGAGAGAAAGAGTGAGTGCCCCCTTGATTTCCGAATGTAAGCCAGAGCTGTGGTGTTGTCGGAATGACTTGAACTACCGCCTCTCTGACTTCCGCTTCGAAGTATTCCAGGGCTAGATGAATTGCCAGGAGTTCCTTCGCATTGATGTGCAGAGTAGTTTGTTGTCTGGTCCAAACACCTGCTACTTCCTTTGGACCCAGTGTTGCTCCCCAACCTGTTTTCCGAGGCATCGGAAAACAACACTCGGTGAGGGTTCCGTTCGAATCAAGAGCGACACCCCTTCGTTCCTTGTTAATGGGGTTAACCACCACTTTAGGTCTGATTTTATCCCCTGTTGGATGGGAAAAATGTCTGACAAGTCTCCTGTCTTTTGACTCCACATCCTCTTTAGATAAAATTGCAGAGGTCTGAGATTTAATCTTCCCAGGGAAATGAACTGCTCTAACGAGGAAAGGGTGCCCAGCAGACTGAGCCATTCCCTCGCCGAGGTCCGTTCTTTCCCTAAGAAGTTCGAGATCTTTTCTAAGCCTCGAGTAATTCTGTCTTGAGATGGAAACGCCCGACCCGAGAATCCATCTGTATCCCCAGATAGACTATGTTCTGTCTGGGGATCAATTGTGATTTCTCGAGGTTCACGAGCAGTCCCAGAGATTTTGTCAAGTTCAACGTCTTCTCCAAGTCCTTCAAGCACTGAATTTCCGATTTTGCTCTTATTAGCCAATCGTCCAGATAAAGGGATATATTTATCCCCTCTAGATGTAGCCATCTCGCAACGTTCATCATTAGCCTCGTGAACACTTGAGGGGCCGTTGAAAGGCCGAAGCATAGGGCTCTGAATTGGTATACTTTCCCCTGCATCATGAATCGGAGATATTTCTTCGATGATGGATGCAGGGGGACATGAAAGTATGCATCTTGTAGATCTAAGGAGACCATCCAATCTCCTGGACGAAGAGCCGCAAGAACCGATTTTGATGTTTCCATAGAGAACTTTGTGTTCTCCACAAATCGGTTCAATGCGCTCACATCCAGGACCGGTCTCCACCCTCCCGAGGATTTCGGAACCAGAAAAAGACGGTTGTAGAATCCTCGGGAATCCGGATCCCGAACCACTTCGATGGCCTCCTTTTGCAACATCTGTTCTACCAGTTGCAATAATGCTTCTTTCTTGGCCGGGTCCCTGTATTGGGCTGACAGTTCCCTCGGGTTCGTAGTCAAGGGAGGTCTGTCTCGAAATGGGATCATATATCCCTTTGTTACCACGGAAAGGGACCAAATTTCTGCCTGTCTCCGAGCCCATTCTTCGGAAAAATTTCCGAAGTCTGGCTCCTACCGGTGCTTGAAGGACTGTTGTCTCATTTAGCTCTCTTGATAGGTCTGAAGGAAGGCCTACCTCTCTTCTGCACTCCTCTCTTCTTAAAAGAGGGTCTGGCCGAGGTACTTCCTCGAAAGGGCTGTTGAGGAGCCCGAGTCTCTCTCTTAACAGGACCCGAAGTCCTCGATTTCTTTGCAGAACTTGGGCCAAGAGATCTTGTGTGGCCTTTTCTGTCAAAGAATGAGAAATATCTTTTACAAGATTTGAAGGAAACAATTGGTCCGACAGAGGAGCATACCAGAAGAGATGACCTCTGAGTAGGAGTAACTGCTTTCGTCAGAAAAGAGCTAAATAAGACTCTCTTCTTCAGAATACCAGTACCAAACAGAGAGGCCACCTCTCCTGATCCATCCTGAACCGCCTTGTCCATACAAGAAAGAACACTATGAAGGACTTCTGGACTAAGAGATTCCTCCTCTTGTGTCTTTTTGGCCAACACCCCAAGGGACCAGTCTAAGAAGTTAAAAACTTCTAAGACATTAAACAATCCCTTGAGGAGATGGTCCATCTCAGAAGTCCCCATGTGATCTTTGCTGATGACAAGGCTTGTCTCCTAGACGAATCTACCAGATTCGAAAAATCTGCTTCGGCAGTGGACGGGAGAGCTAGACCCCGTGGTTTGCCCGTCTCGTACCAAATTCCCTTCTTCCTGATAGTCTGGAAGGAGGGCAGGTAAAGACTGTCTTCCCCGCCTTCTCCTTGGATTCCAACCAATTTCCTACGAATCGGAGAGCCTTGTTCATGGAAATGGTTGGCTTCATTTTAATAAAAGATGATTGTTTCGGGACCTTCGTGCTTGTAAACAAGGACCTTGGAGAAGGAGGAAGCAGTAGGGCTTAGAGTCCCCAAACTCTTGAAGTAAGAGGGCTGCCAGCGTCTTGTAATCTGACAAACCCGGAGCCGAGTGATTTTCCGAGTCCGAAATCTCTTCCAAATCCAATTCCGAAGAGGATTGTTTATTTCCAGTAGGAGACTGGCCTCTTGCAACATCCACCCCACTCTCGCAAGAACGACGACCGCTTGTGCGATAACTTGCGTCCCTACGAGAGATAGGTTGATCCTGCAAAACGACCTTATCCTTCTCCTGGCAAGAGCGATGGCCGCTTGTGCGACACCTTTCTCCTCTGTCAGACGAAGGATGTCCTCTCTTATCGCTTTCTTCGGAACGACCTATGTCCTGACAAGGAATACGGCCGCTTGTGCGACAACTAGAGTCCTTGTCAGGTAAAGGTTTATCCTTCGAAAGCCAAACAAATCTTCCTGGCTTAATTGTCTTTTGGAAAGAAGTCCGTCTCTTATTTGTCACTTGTGGCTCATTGCGCCGGGTTGACGCTCGTGATTCCTTGCGCCAAGCTGGCGCTTCTGGCGCATTTCGGCAGGTTGGCGCTTCCGGCGCTTCTGGCGCATCTGGCGCATTTCGGCAGGGTGGCGCTTCTGGCGCATCTGGCGCCTCTGGCGCTTCTGGCGCATTTCGCCAGGCTGGCTCTTCTGGCGCATATGGCGCTTCTGGCTCTTCTGACTCGTATGGAGTCTCAAACTCATCTGGCGCATCTGGCGCATTGCGCCAGGTTGGCGTTTTTGGCGCATTCTTCATACTCCTCCGAGTATAAGCCGAAACTTCCGTTTCTTCTTTCTTTCCCTTCGTCTTCTTTATAGGAAGGAAAGAGTCCTTTCTCCTGGGAGTTTCCTTAGTAAAAACTCCTACTAAGGCTGAAAGTTGCTCCTGCACATTTAGGATAATTTTTGCAGCCGCACTCTCTTTTTCCTTCCCTGATTCAGGTGAGGAATGTCTCGAAGCGGAAGGAAACTCCGATTTCCGTTTAGGAACCAATCTCCTTTTCTTCTTCTTACAAGGTGATAGATCGGAGAAAAGCTCAGGGCTTGAATCCAAAGTAGGAGCCTTCCAACTTCTCTTTAAGGGGCGTGACAGTTCATCAGAACTCCATCCCCTTACATTCGGTGAAGAATCTGACGAAGAAAAACACTTATTTAGGATGCTTTTTCGATAGCGATCCTTGGCAGTTCGGGTCGTCACAGAATCTGCCGAGGGGACGCCTGATCGGTGGGGATTCTCCGTAACCTCCGTAAGGCTTTCGACATTCCTTCTCCTCTGGGCCTGTGAGCTTGGAAGAGGTCTAGGCCTGGGAGCGAGACAGAGCCGATCAGACGCACCCTCCACTGCACTAGGGACACTTAATTCACTATCACTGTGCTTACCTTTCAACGTCATCATTTGACGTTCCATCCTTTGTAGCGCAGCTTTAAGATCTGCAATTTCCGTTGCCGGATTTGCAGTCTTAGTACTAGAGGAAGAAGATAGAGGTTTAGGGTTAGGTGTTAATTTAATAGGCTCGTTAGAGCGAGACCTACTTACGCTTCTGGAGGAAGCCTTCCTAGCCCTATCCATATCTAATTTCCTTAAATATGAATTTAAATTCTTCCATTCTTCCTCATTCATATTTACACATTCATCACAGGTGTTAGAAATTGAACATTCATTCCTTCTACACCCCTTACAAACTGTGTGAGGGTCTACCGAAGCTTTCGGTATCCTCACCATGCATCCCTCATTTACACACTGTCTTCTAACCGTAAAGCTAGAATCCGACATCATGAGAAATATCCAAAACCAAGTTCAAAAAACAGTCCACGAAAGAGTATGCCAAACCAAAGATCCAATACGTCACCAAAATAACCGGCTTAGAAGATCAATAGCGATGAAAAATACGAAAATCAAATCAGGAGTAACAACAACAATGTTGTTGTCACGGCCGATAGAGAAAATCTGTCTTAGAAAACGGGAATGATTCCTATTCCCGCCACCAGCGGCGGGGCGGTAGATCACCTGACCTACCTGTAGAGTGTGCCGCGAAATTCGAATTTCTATCGGGGACGACGGAGTCTATAGCTAAGTATATATCTGACAGGTAAGTTGAATGCATAAAAATAAAAATTATTTCAAATTTAATATGTTCATGATTTTGAAAAAATATGATCTCATGGAGATGAATTTGTAACCACTTTCAAGAAATTTTCTACATCTGCATTTAAATAGAAACTGATTTAATAAAATCAGCCACTAAGCATTAAGCACTGTGCATCAAGAACAGTACATCGTTGTTGGAGAAATGGCAACTACTGTGCTATACTTACACAGACAAAATTCAGCATTTGGATCAGATAAAAACTGCCTGATGAAATCCATAACCTGAGCAACTGTTTCTGTCGGTTTGAAGGCTGCCTGGATAACATTGTTATCAGGGAAATATATGCGAAGCCGAGTGACAGGGAACTGATTGAGCGCACAGAGAACTTTGGACGTTTCATGCATTTCCCTCATCTGTTTCGTCATGAGAGGTACATCTTCGAGTGACCTCCTAAGGAAGAAAAAATTTTAAAAAATCATTATTCAAATTACATATCAGGTTCAACAGGAAAACAATACAAGAACAAGTAGTTTAAAAATGAGAGAACATTGCAGTGATCAAATTCCCTCAATAAAAAATGATGGCTTATGGCAATGATTATGGCAATGGGTTTTCATTGTGGTCTGCGACACACAGTATTCCTAATCTTTGAAGTATGGTGCTCTTGATCACAGCTGCCGTCACCCAATGAAAATGATCTGGCAATCACAAATAAAAGTATAGATTAAATCAACATCTCAACCGCAGTCTTAATATTAGAAAGATTACCTTTCTGGTGGGTATGGACCACCCACCAAAGAAGTATCAATACAAACTTTCTCACTTCTCATCTTTGCTCATCATCACTGCATGAATACAGTCTTACACCCAGGTAGTAAAGAGAAGGGGGAAGGACAAGTTTGCATTCAATATTCTTTAATTTTATTGTTTTATCCAAGTAAAGAAATGGGAGCAAGGACTACAATTTTGTATTCAACATTTTTACACTCGTGTTCATGGGACATCCAAATCGGTACATGACAATGATGACGATTTGGATCATCATAACGTACATAGTTTAATGAGGCCAATTAGCAGTTTACCTAGACTCACTGTGCTTGCATGAATGTGAAGATTAGATCAAGCTTAAGTTAAAAGTTAGACATCTAGGTGGGAACGGATAAATGACAAAAGATGAATGAATATTACAAAGCACTGATGCACATGGCCCAAATGGGTATTATAAAGATCAAATACTGTACCATCTGCAAGAGGTATTCAGTATGGTAACTGCTTTTCTTCATGGGATGTAATTCTGACAGTTGGAAAAAGAGGCCTAAAGACAAATTGAAGGGGCAGTATGGTGTTGCCAATCTTTTTATGTAGTAAGTACCATTTGCTATTTAGGTACTACTACCTGCTGGATACATTTAGACTTGGACATTAAACAAGAGTTCAGCTTGGATTTTATTTAAAGTTCTTTTCCTCAAGAAACCATGAGACAGACCAGCATCAAAAGTTGTTTTTAAACTATGTACAGTTAAGAGAATAAGTACTCACAGCATTTTCTGTTGTTCACGATAAAGGCCTTTGACTTCATCAACAGTCAAGTCAAAGAAGGCTTCATCTTCAACTGTAAAACTGGTAGGTGGAGCATCATCTATATTAAAGAGAAAAGCATCTCGTGCACCAAGCTGCGAAAGGAAAATCAAGAGGACTTTTAAAAAATAATATGTGTGTAAGCCTATTTTACAAAGAAAATGCTAAGCAAATCACTTTACTGAATGTTTTTTAACTGGTTTCCAGCTGGCGCCAGAAGATTTATCCTAATGTTAAGAATGAAGGTTTGTTCTGCGTATGAACAATGCAATATTTGTTGATAGAAAAAATACTGGTTTAAATATGCCTTTCAAATGCAAATACAAAATTGGAAAGAAACCACAAGTAAGAAACGTCATGACAAGTGAATGTTGTATTTGGGTAACTAGTACTAGTTGTAAAACCTAAGGTTTTCAATTCCTTTTGCTGTAAAATTCTGGAAGTCTTCCTAGTTGTGTTTAGGATGTTGATACTTACATTTTAGAGTATCATGCTTTACTGCTTTTATTGTTATGAATGATTTTTTTAAGTCATTTGTTTACATATTAACTTATTTATTTGTTTACTATGATTATGTTCACACCCATTTTATCATTCACCTCCTAATGGCTGGTCTGGAAGCCATGTTTTTCACCTTGGGTTAGACATGAATGACTTTTTTCATCGCTTCTGCCGTGTCTTTGAAATCTAAGTACTACTATATTTTCCAGATGCTGAACACCACGTGTCTCTCCACTTCCTCGTGTGTAATATGATCTCCCTGCTGCAATCTGACCATGAATCTTATTATTCCAGTCACTTTTTCCAAATTTCCTCAATTCCTATGTCAGTGTCTATTATTCTGCTGCACACAGCAGTGCAGGCCTTATGCACCCATTGGAAGCCTTTGCTCCCTCTACCAACGGGATACATTAATTTACCACTGGTCTAGCATCTCTCCATTTCATCAGTGCAACAGTAACTCCATTTTTAACTGGCCAGTCAAACTCTGCTTCACTGCCATCCGTGTCCCTGAGGTAACTGAATTGTTTACCAGTTCTAAGACCTACCAATCGATCACATCAAGGTTCTCCACTTCCATATCATCCCCATTTGCTCTTCTGAGACATTTTGGTCTGTTCCATAAAAATAATGGTACGGTAATTGTTTATCCACACTCGCATGCATGGAATGATTAATCTGGGAAAAGCTAGCCTTTAGTTGTTGAAAATGTAAAATGTTGTTAACTAGTATGGCCAGGAAATGAACATTTAATAACGACGATGACACACTATGGCAGTAATAAATCCGATGTCCTTGTAGTAAATTGCTCAAAAATTAAAATAGGTTTGTAACTCTTTGCAATAAAAATTTGCCAACCCAGTTTCCTGATTATGATGGATAAAAGAAAAGTACATTAACAAAATAGACCAATAACTGAAAAACAGATGTAAAAACAATTTTCTAGTTCTGTTACAGCTAATTCAATATGCAACACAAATGGCAGTGAATCATAATGTACCTTTACAACACTCTCTTTGACTTCAAAAGTTTCTGTTTCTCGCTTTTTATGAGATGAGGTACTGGCACATTCTTCATCAACATCCATAGGCACGGGTCGTGGTGACTGTCTCCGATCTGAAAATAAAAATACGTCATGAACATCTTGTTATAATCTAATCTTGCTCTATGACTGCAAGACCCACAATGGCAACTAGAGAACCATAAAGTTTAACAAAAGCATTGGAGTCCTCATCACAAAAGACAAGAGCACTATGAAATAAAAATGTTGTGGTTTAGTTCTGGTTTCCTCTAAAGGAATTTCATAACAATCAAACTACAGTGGTCCCCCCGTATTCGCGGGGGATGCGTACCAGACCCCCCCTGGAATAGTTAGAACCCGCGAATGTTTGGAACCCCTATGAAAATGCTAAAAAGAGCCTATTTTGTTAGTTAAAACTCAAGAAAAACCCACTAAAAATTTTCATACTTGGTTTTTTTAATAGTTTTATCACAAAAAGTGCATTTTATGATGAAATTCATCAAAAAAACCTGGAATTTGTGGATATTTATCATAGAAAAATACCGCGAATGCGCAAATTTTCCGCGAATAATGCAGGGAAACGTTCCCCAGAGAAATCTGCGAATGTGTGAGTCCGCGAATCTGGAGAACGCGAATACGGGGGGTCCACTGTAATACAGAATATTAAAAATAAATAAGCAGAGCATGGTATAAATTTTGGGAGGTTAAATGCTAAAGAAAATACAGTACCGACACTAATTTTTGTTCTTTACAATATGACAAATTTTTAATCAATTTGTATTTTTCATAACTACAAACCTAAGGTCTTTACATAAGGGAAATCTTGTAAGCGCTAGGTGGATGAAAATAGCACAAGGGTTGGTGGCAGCAGCAGAGACTTTCCCCTATATAAAGTCCAGGTTTGTTCTGTATATGAAAAAAAAATCTTACTTGTAACAATATCTTGCTGAAGCTCCCCATTCTGGGACTGAACATCTTGGCACGACTTTGGAGCAGAAGAGAGGGTGTAGGGAGTTCCCTGTGGAAAATTTCCTGGCACAGAAGTGGGCGGCGTGCTTTCTTTTTGACTAACAGGTTCCTCAACAGGTTTCACAGCATCTTTAGAGGAGACTGATGGCTGAGGTACCTGTGGTTCTGTTTCTGGGATATTCTGTACTACCTTTTTAGGAACTTCTGGAACTTGAGCATCTGGGAAAAAAATAGGAAATAGTTTCAGCGCAATTACAGTTTACTTCATGGCTAAGAATGATCATTAGCAGTTTTGAGTTAAATCGGAGGAAACCCTAAAAATAATGCTGGAAAATTTGTTGTATAAATTCATGGGTAAGGTCTCCAATGTGACATTTTTTTAAACCTGTAATATAAATTGCTCATCAAAACCAACTAAGAATGAAAAACCAGAATAAAGATTTAACAATTTTAAAATATAATCCTTTGTGAAGGATGTTTGTAATTCTAGTTACCTACAAAGTCATCATCAGTATTGGCTACTTGTGTGTGCAACATCTGACATACAGTACTTATTAAGGCTACAGTAACTCACCAAAGGTACTACAAGGCTGTAACTGTGTCTCAACAGACATACAGATACCATCAGCGCATACAAATGTATACATAATATAACAACCAGAGCAAGGATTATTAACCCTTTGATATTCTGGGAGGGTTGCAAAACTCAGCTGTGGCTAATTACTGACAAATAATGGGTGCAGCCATCTTTTTCTTCTGCCTTTCTGCAAATTTAACAGTTAACATATCATGACTACAAATATGTATCTCAAAGGGTAATACAGGCGGTCCCCGGGTTACGACGGAGGTTCCGTTCTTGAGACGCGTCGTAAGCCAGAATATCGTCAAAAATCCTAAGAAAACCTTACTTTTAATGCTTTGGGTGCATTGAAAACTATGTAAACTGCATTCTTATGGCATTTTTCATCAAAAAAACCTTCAAATATTGATTATTTTGCATTTTTGGTGTCATATTTCATCTCCCAGATGAGCGTTGTAGGCGTCGTAACCCTGGAAATAATGTCTATTGACAAGCGTCGTAACCTCGTAACGTCGTAAGCCGACACCGTCATAACCCGGGGACTGCCTGTAGTAACATATGGACTTAAAGGCTTGACAGCTCAATTACCTTCCCTTAACATTTAACAACAGCCTCGTGAAACACAAATCAGAGCTTGTTAAGTACCCCTGTGCTTGAGGGAGACAAAAATCAAACCGTAAATACATCCCTTGCTGATACGAGACAAATACAACATAAGATTATAAAAACAGATTCTTTTAAGCTGTTACCATGAACATACTTTGAACTTTCATTTTATTGTCTGTTTTCAAAAAAGTTACACTTAAAATGTTATGCAATACCTCAACAATGGATAAATAATGCAGCATGAGAGATGAACTAACATACTATGCTTGGAAAGAGATGTTAATTAAAAAAAAACTGATCTTAAGTGACTGACTTATTTTTACCTGGTTTAGGGAGTTTGGGCCGTGCCAAAGGAGCAGCAACATGTGCTTGTCCTGTACATCCTATTGTTTGAAAACTATGCCTGCAAAAAAGTAAACATTAAATTATTACTAAAGCATATGATTAAGTTTTCAAATGAAATTTATAACACAAGACCAACAATCACTACTTAAGGAACAATTCTGATCCTGGGATTAAGTATACTAGTCACTTAGGTGATTAGAAACTACTGTTAAACTTACATGAACAACACTCAAATACTCTAGAAGTAAGTCAACCTGATCTCTTCAGTTATATTTTCAATCTGAAATCGAACACAGTGATTCAATGTGGAAGGTAAATTCTTTATTCAAGAATGAAGTCTTGCATGGGTTTACTCTAAACTGTGTTATCTAAAGGATGAATGGCCATCAGGCTCCAGGTAATACATTTTCTTCCTACTTTTCATATAGTATTCTCTTTGGTCTCTTAATTAAGTTATTCATACCTACTTGCCAGAAAATGACATTACATAATTACCTAAACATGCATTTCCCCCTGGTAAGCCCCAAGGATTTGAGTGTTGTGGTTTTGAGATCAGAGCCGCTAATTCTCCTCATCATGTAGACGATTACTGCTTCGCGAAAATCACCCTCAGGAGGAAGGAATGCTCCTTCATTGCCTTGTTGCTCATGATGGTTTAATATCTCCCACAATGTTGCTGTCAAGGAAAATTATAGTTTAATGTGTAATGACAAAATATTTTGCCTAAATAATGTTGATACACTGCACCTAGGTCCAACTGCATGAAGCAGAATGCTGCAATAAATTTGAAAAGGAAAAATTTTGAAAATATTTTACAGTGCTGTGTAACTTATATTTTCTTTTTACATAAATGCAGCCAATCCAAGCATTATGGAACTTATTAATTATAAAAAGACACTATGGATGGAGCACAGTTCTAAATTGAATTATCTCTTATAAAACTGTCAAGAAGTTCTAACATGATAGCTCGTGTGCAGTGAAAACAAGGTTGTACTTAGAGGTCAAAGGTCAAAGGTCAAAGGTCAAGTAAGAATTTGCCACCACAATCAGAACAATCTTTCCCCAACTGATTCATTAAACATTTGAATGACTGTCAGGGAAAAGATATTTAACATAGATTTTTTTTTTTCATCTCAAAGGTTCACTTGTAATTTTAGGTAATTTCAGTGATAAACAAAGGGACTGATTTAGCTCAAATGTTACTGATAAGCATGAGCCTACTCATCCAATGAAAAAGTTGAAACTGATGCATGATTATCAGGTCATATACTGTACTACTTAAAGGACAATGAAGATGATTATTCATACGTATAACTGTCTTAACAATAATGTACTTACTATCAGGCGTAAAGTCATGAACAAAGCGAGTCCCTGCATCGGCAGCAACATTAACAGTAATGACAGACGACTTTCTTGGGACAGTGCACTGAACGAGTTCTAGCTGACATTTGTTTGGCAAGTTGGTATATCGAACTGTGCTAGACGAATCCAAGGTGCGCTGAAGATGTCTGTGATGATTATAAAGCTCAGTCATGACTTGTTACTACTCCAGAGTACGTATTAAGGAAGTACTGATGCTTTCAATGATTCCTTCAGAAACAAATGAACTTCACTGCACAGGCAAAAACAATACCATTTGTTTTTGGGAAATATGAGTACAAAATTAATACTTAAATTTTTATGCTTCATAAATACAACTGTCTTGCTACCACTAATGCTTTGTTCCCAGTTAGTATAGACATACCAGATGCTGATTTTATTTTTTTAAATTAAAAACAAAGGAAACAACACTATATAACTGGATGGACAGCAACTTAGTCTTAAGTGTAATTTTCAATTTTTCTACTCTTAAGATTTTACCCAAGAGGACTAGTCTAACAAACTTCTACAGTGATTACAAAAGTAAACAGTTTTATCAATGCAACTGGAAAGTTCTGAATGAATCAAAATTTACACACCAAAGAACAAACCTCCATCTCAAAATCATAGTTGCAAGGAAAATAATTACAATAACAGATAAGATATTAACACTTACTTCAAATCATATTGATCAGGGTCAAATTTTTCCTTTTTGCATGCATCCTCAATTATCTGCAAAAAAAAAAGATGAAAAATAGAAATTAATAGCCTTAAAAAATCTCTCTTATATTCAATATAAGAATATAAAATAAAATAAAATTTCATTGTAACAGAGCTTAATGTTATCTGCTAGTAATGATGTGCTATTAGGTCAACAATGCAATAAAGTTGGGGGAAAAAATACCGATCCTCTCGATAATGTCACAAGGTCATTATTCTGAACTCGATACACTGAGGTAAATCACCAAATTACATCTCTACAGAGAACTTTTGGAATCTGTTCAATTCTCCTTGTCAATCGAACAGATTCTCAAAAGCTCTCTGTAGAGATTTATTTTTAAACATGCACCCACACATAACTGTGGATTAGTTTCTTCAATATGCAGAATCTTAAAAAAAATACTTAGTCATACCTGTAAAATGCTGGTATTTGGAGTAACTTTTACACCAACCCTTCTCCCATTTGGACACAAAACTGTAACTGACATTGCCATTCTTCTCGAGTTCAATGTTTTATAACCCTCAGAAATATTATTCCCTGCTCAGGATACCTCTGGGTGACCTGTAAAGTAAGATATATAAAGTTCTCATTAAACCTAAGAAAAAAGTATTTCCTTTATTATCATTCCTACAATATCTGGTTTTAGTTCTCTGTAAGGGAAAAAACTACAGTGACGGCTTTGTCTGTCCGTCTGCACTTTTTCTGTCCACCCTTATACCTTAAAAACTACTGAGGCTAGAGAACTGCATACGTATTGGATGTTGATCATCCACCCTCCAATCATCAAACATACCAAATTGCAGCCCTCTAGCCTTAGTAGTTTCATTTTACTTCAGGTGAAAATTAACTTTCATCGTGCATCTAGCAGCTCTATATTACAGGCCACCACCAGACCATGGCTGAATGTGTCATGGGCCACGGCTCATACAGCATCATACACTATACAGAAAACTTGGTAAAAATATGGAACAATTCTGCATAGCTTAGGGGGAAACACTGCAGTGGATCAATCGTCATCATATGGATCAGCCTTATTCACTTGATATTTAATTGGTGAAACAAGAATACAATTACATCTTTAGGCATACCATTCAAAAGACTGAAGTTTCGTCAACATAATGTAATATATGAAAGCGCCATACGAGCTAAAATAAGCACGTGAGGTCTTCGTAAAATATGTTTTCAACGCAGTTTTTAAATCCAATATGGCGGCAACCACCTGAGGTGTTTGTAACTGGCATTGATCTAACATCCTTCCCAGCGCTCATTTGAACAATATTAGCGTATACATGTAACGTTTATTGATCTTACTCAAGATTGCAGTTGTAATCAGCACAATAAAACAACATTTTGTTGCCTATATTAGTGAAAGCATGAAACTTCTTATTCCCGGGGTCAATGGTTCAAACCAAAATTTATTTTCACTTTGAAATCGGTGGTTTTATCCTTACTGCCATCACAACTGAAACTCCACAGTACTTGTTTGATTGTAATTATACATGTTTTGGTCTTAATTCACTCCAAATTGCACTTGAACTACGTTGCGGTTCCTGGTTCCTAAGCGCTCACTCCACAAACACAGTTGCAGGCAGCACACGAGCACACGGTTTATGAGGTACAAAGCTTTATTCCCTTAATAGTTTACTTTACTCATTATTTAGTTTAACTTTACTTTGTTACTTCAAAATGTTTATTTTAATTCATGTCTATTATCCCTTTTTTGCAACCAAATTAACCCCCAAAAATTACAGATATTTCTAAAGTAGATACGAGTAGACGACGGCAAAATGTCATCGTTGCCAATTTAGTGGAGCTTCACATACGCCGATGCATTTACAAACTGTTTCCATGAATTCTAGTTGTCATAGTAATGCAATAATGAGAAAATTGCTCTAATAGGGTAAACAATCACGGACGATCCACCTTCATCATGCTGGCCGGGTCTTATTCACTCGATATTTAATTGGTGAAACAAGAATACAATTACAACTCTAAGCATACCATTCAAAAGACTGAAGTTTTGTCAACATAATGTGATATATGAAAGCCCCATACGAACTAAAATAAGCATGTGACGCTCTTCGTAAAATATGTTTTCAACGCAGTTTTTAAATCCAATATGGCGGCAATCGTGTGGCTGGACGGGTCTGGTCACGGATAGACACCATCTTTCCCAGCCTTCCCAGCACTTGTTTGAACAATATTAGCGTATATATTTAACGTTTATTGATCTTACTCAAGATTGCAGTTGTAATCAGCACAATAAAACAACATTTTGTTGCCTATATTAGTGAAAGTATGAAACTTGTTATTCCCGGGGTCATGGTTTGAACCGAATTAATTTTTACCTTGTAATCAGTGGTTTTATCCTTACTGCCATCACAACTGAAACTCCACAGTGCTTATTTGATTGTTATTATACACATTTTGGTCTTAATTCACTCCACATTGCACTTGAACCACGTTGCTGTTCCTGGTTCCTAAGCGCTCACTCCACAAACACAGTTACGAGCAGCAGACGACGCTGCTGCAAAGTTTTATTCCCTTAATTGTTTACTTTACTCATTATTTAGTTCAACTTTACTTTATTATTTCAAAATGTTTATTTAATTCATGTCTATTACCCCTTTTTTGCAACCAAATTACCCCAAAAAATTACAGATATTTCTGAAGTAGATACAATTCAATGTTTTTAACCTTGTCGTACATCTGGCTGCCGAAAACCATAGCGGGACAGACTACGGATAAGTGGATTATAGTCTTTTTCTTTTTTTTCTAGCACTTTTCATTGATTTAAGTCTATATTAGTATTTTGATTTTTCTTAAATAACTGTATGCCAGAAATAAATGTGACCTTTAATGTTTGCATGCTAAGAATGGCAAAATCATCGTTGCCACATTAGTGGAGCTTCACACATACGTCGATGCATTATTATAAACTGTTTCAATGAATTCTAGTTGTCATAGTAATGCAATAATGATAAAATTTCTTTGATATTTATGTATATATACTTTCAATACATAGGCTAATTTCACCAATTTCCACGTTTAGTGTAAGTCTTATACCCAGTTTGGAGGGTCAACCTATACCAATTGGCGACAGAGAGAGAGAGAGAGAGAGAGAGAGAGAGAGAGAGAGAGAGAGAGAGAGAGAGAGAGAGAGAGAGAGAGAGAGAGAGAAAGGAAGGCAAAGGAAGGAAGAAAGACAGGGGTGGCGGTGGAGAGGTGGGGGGGAGAGTGTAGGTGGAGCTTTTTACGCGTGTTCGTATCCATTTCTGCATAATGGAGTTTTTGTCTCTTAGTACAAGGACAAGTGTCGTTATTCTTTACGATTAGTGATTCATGATACCCTTATAAATTACAGCACTGGGTGTAATGCACTATAGCAAAATCTCGTTCTGATACGAGTGTTCGTTACAGAAATAAGTATTGCCCAAAAACGTGCTTGCACTGTCTCTGAAACCCATAGTAGGTATGCTGCTTAGTTGTCAATCAAGTTTTTTGTAATCAAGTATTTTTTACAAGCTAGCTATTGTATAAATTTGTACTTTTCTCAATCAAAACATATGCCCCTCAATGCTAACTTTCCTCTTTTAATGACTTTCTGGTCATTGCAAATTCGGCCCCATTAATTTCTTATGGTGCGAAAACAGGCGGAGGGCCAGGGACCGAAAATGATTGTGTCACACTATGGTGGTAATCCGGCAGTAAAACATCTTCATATATCCAAAAAGTAAATAATAAAGATATATATGCGCATTACGATTATAACAATTACATGCATAGCTGATAACAATCTGCATGAATAACTGGTAAACTGTTCTGCAAAACAGTTAAGTATAGCAATTCATCTACAATAGGTACGAAAGTCAAGATGTCGTGACGTCATAATACAGGACTTAAAAGAACGTTCTAATTCCGAAAAATAATTACTTAAATTTGAGTCAGAATCGAGTTACTTTTTCAATAACGAATATTTTCAAATTAATCATCATAAATATTTATTTATTTAAATGATTATCTAGTGCACACTTTGTCGTCGTCTTCTACCAAAAGAGTTGTTTACTTAAAAAAGTTATGGCCAGTGACTGTGTTCCGATTGTTGTGATGAAAGTGCCCCAGCATCTATGGGTACAAGTGTTGTGCAGATTTATCACAGGAAATGGGAAGTTTGTTGACACAAGTGACTCCACAAACATTGAGATGGCGTCAATCTTTTAAGATATTTAAGTGTAAGTAAAAATTTCGAAAGCGTTTTGGTGAGATTTGCATTGCGTTGGACACCCTTTTCACTACCCTCTGTTTAATGCTTTAAATTTGGCCTTAATTTCTAACTTTGGAGAAAATACTTACTTTGAAAGGAGAGCAGAGGTCTTTAGCTCCGTTTCTCACCAACAACAAGTTGCGACTGATGCCCATCTCTGGTGTCAGGACGCGTTATAAGTACTTTTTCGGAGGGTGTCCAGCCGTGTTCGTCGGTGAGTTGAGCCAGGCCATGCGGTTGTTTACCCTATGTATATATACTAGAAATAGAAAAGCTAACTTCACTTATTTCCCCAGGTTTGTGTAAGTCTTATACCCCATGTGGAGGGTAAACACATACCAATTGGCAACACTGATAAACAATAGAAGTGCACGAACAACACCGTAGGTATTGTTCACAGCCAAACTGTTGATATTTGAGTCAGGAATCTAGTCACTTTTTCAATGACAAATATTTTCAAATTAATAATCATAAATATGTAAAAAATGTATGCAATTCATGACCTTATACTGCTTTTTAACTATTTATTTAAATAATTATCTAGTGCACGTTTCTTCTTCTTTCTACCAAAATATCGTCAGTTTCCTTGAATCTGCCAGGCGGTTGGTGTCAGCGTCTATGGGTACAAGTGGCGTGCGGATTTAGCACAGGATATGGTTAGTTTGTTGACACAAGCGACTCCGCAAACATTGAGATGGCGTCAATCTTCTAAATATTCGGTGGTGTTGTAAGTAAAATATTCGAATGTGTCATGGAGGTAAGTGTGCGCGGCGTAGAGCCAGACTTTTCATTAACCTCTGTTTAATCTTATTAAAATATGACCTTAATTTCTAACTTTGGAGAAAATACTTACCTCAAAAGGAGAGTAGAGGTCTCGAGTTCTTGCTCTCACCACCAACAACTCGTGACTGGTGCCCAACTCCAGTGTCAGGCGTATTAAAGTACTTTTTCGAAGGGCGGATCCACACGCGGTGGAAACTGGATCCGGTAGTCCAGTCGGTTGTTCCCCTTACCTAAATATTGATAGCTAATCTTCTGTTTAAGAATAGGTAGGTACATGGCATAGGTTATAAAATAGATACAGGCATGATTCAATCGTATTGCAGACTCAACACAGACATTAATAAGCGTAAATGGGAGAGTTTAGTCTTGAAATAGGTAACCAAAAAAAAATGTTAAAAAGTCTTAAGGTAAATAGTAGGCTACCTAAATCTACATTACAAAACTGTGTCTACGCTAAACTAGGTTACCTACTACCTATCTGTTCCTAATTTTACCAATAGCTATTATCTCTATAGGTCACATTTCAAGTTTTCTTTTTAGTTTACCTGTTTTTTGGGGCAAAATCGACAAAAAACCCTATTTCCGAACGGGAGAAATCCGTCTAGATTGGGCTCCTATGTACACGTAATGGTCGAGATCTTTCAGAGGAATGACAGTGTTTATTTTTCCCAGTAGGCAAAGTAGTAGTAGTAAGGAATGAGAGGAGTCGTAACGGCTCACTTTTATAAATGTCCACGCTATTTTATTTTAACTTTCGATTTTGTTGAGGTTTTTTTTAATGACCCAAAAAGATGTTAAAGCATTTTACGATGAAATAAAACAGTATTGCAGCATTTTGCAACGACTTAAAGCAACGTTACAACATTTTGCAGCTACCTAAAGCAATGTCACAACATTTTGAAACGACCTAAAGCAATGATTATACGCATTTTTCGATTACCTTTAAAACAATATTACGATATTTTTCAATGACATAAACCGATGTTGCAACATTTTTATATGTCATAAAACATTGTTACAACATTTATCAACGATATAAAACAATGTTACAGCATTTTGTATCGACCTAAAACAATATTATGATATTTTTCGATGACATAAAACAATGTAAAAAAAAATTTTTCAATTACCTAAACAATATATATTGTACAACATTTTGCAACGACTTACAGTACTTTGGGATGGAATAATACCACGAAACTGATGAGTGAATGGGCTAATTGCTTCCAGTTGATTGTCCATTACTTCTGTAGTTCGGTTTGTGCATTTCTATGCGTAATTGTATTCGCTGTGATTTAGGTACTCACTGTTAGGCTAAATGATGTTCTGTTGCATAAAAGCATATATATCTGTAAACTAAGTTATAGCTGTGGCGAATTTGGTACTAAATGCATGAAAATCATAAATCAATGTGAGATACGACGCCAGATTATTTTACCATTCAAATTGGAACACAGGAAAAATAAGGTAAACTGGAGAGAAATTGGAATGCACTCGTCGAATTTAAACTTAGGATTAATCTAACTAAGAAAAGTTTAAACGTATCAAATGGGTAATCAAGTAAGAGATAAATGAAAATGAATCACTCAAAGGAAATTACAACCCCATATACATCACCATGCACGCGTCGCCAGATAATAGGGCAACTCTAAAGTTGAGTCAAGAAGCTGTTCGGTTTTATTTGGGAAATGGAGACAAATTATATACCACGAATACAGGTTTGAATTACAAAGTTCACAATAACATAAAAAAACACTTTAGAAAAGTTCTCAAGTTCGTTATGTGAAGTAAATTCCAGATATATTATTGAGGAGTTTGAATATATTTGTTAAATGTAGTGAATTGATGAGAAAGATAGGCTTACATTACAAATCCAACAACACACATTCAACTATTACCATACATGTGCTATATATTCACCAATAGCAATTATATATACGTAAGGATAAATCAATTATTTCTACAAAATTCATAAACGTGCGAATTCATTTGGATTTTGTGGTCGTGGGGATTGGGTGGGGGTTTGCACAGGTGAAGAGGGGAAGGGTTTGGCACGGGTGAAGTAGACGTATAGTCGGGAAGACAATAGAGTCCATGGCGGTTTTGGCATCGAATCTACAGGTAGATTGTAAGTTTTGGGACATCACAGGCTTTTGTATCATAGGTTGTTCTCAAAGGGTTGTAACTTGTTTTTGATTGAGCGCTCTGAAGTCTGATAAGGTGAGTTTCTGGTTATGCATTTTTCATGTTACTATTTTGAACTTACAACTTAGGCTAGGTACATGTAGGTAGTACTAAGTACTACCTATTAAAGGAAAAAGCAAATGTGTTGGTGAATTGTTAAACTTCGGCTTTTTTCGCTTAGAGACAAGAGAGGGCCTAGCGACAAGCCTTCCTCGAAGGTTGCGGAAATGAAAGAACTGTTTGAATTGATGATCATGCAATGTGATGCCGGTGAAGCTCGCGGTTGCTATGTGATTTTTAAGGTGTCTGGATATGTGCATGTGTTAGTGCGTGTAATGATGGGTCCAACCGGCCGACATTGGAGAGGAAGGTGACACTCTCCTCAGATAAGGTCTCGGGGTCAAAGAAGCCCATCGAAAAAGATGGGTTCGTGGCATTATACAAGAGAATGGATTCTCTTAAAGACTTGACTATTTAAATTTAGGAACTAATCATTTTTGAGTTTTGGGAGTGATTACTTAGTCTAATTCAGGAGAATAGAATGACAATTTAAAGTCTTTTTGAGGGTCAGACTTAGTTCTTAATGTAACGTCACTCAACCACTTTGTTCCATATCATGTTCAGCTATATAAATACTCTTTTTTTTTTTCATCTGTCCATCCGCCTGTGGTGTTTTTGTATGGCAACACTGCGTCCCGGGCTTTAGATAGTTACATTCAGCTTACATTCAACGATTATAATATCGTATTTCGAATATTAACGGGGTAATTCGCATACAGTAAATTATTAAAACACTTTTTAGTTGCAAATGTACGCCCAGATATTCTTTTATTTACCTAAAACTTACACATAGCGTAACTATCTAAAGCCCGGGACGCAGTGTTACCAAACAAAAACACCACAGGCAGATGGACAGATGAAAAAAAACAGAGTATAGTTTGGGAAATAAAAAGTATATTTTTGTATTTACGAGAATTCATTAGCCTAGCTAGTATAACCTAGCTTGATATAGTTTGCAGAGAGATAGTCAGTAACTTAAAATAAGAGAGTTGTCACTTGTTTTATTTTTTATTTAACCAGTGCCGAATGGTCAAATATGCCCGGCAATACATGTACTTAGGCAGTTTTGGTTAAGAAATGACAATTAGAATCTCAACTGATGATGATTTAAGTCCTTTTGTAATTGTGAAGGATGTCATTGCTTGGTTAAAAAAAAAAAAAAAAAAAAAAGGCAAAATTGGTCGCTAGGCTGCATTAGGTAATGATGGCAAAACTTTACGTTAGGTAGTAGGTAGTCCTGCCGCCTGATTCCTGCCAGTTCCTGGGACAGTTCCTCATACAGAAATGGACATAACCTTTCCTTTAATGCCAGGTCCTGAGCTAACCATATCTTACCTCCCTAACCTAACATAGGACAGTGCATCCTGGGGGTATCAAAGTTCTTTACTGGTACTTTTATCAAAGTTTCCTCAGTTCCTTACTGGTAGTTGTGTCAGTTTCCTCAGAGTTTCGTCATTTCCTTATTGGTAGTTTTATCAAAGTTTCCTCGGTTCTTTACCAGAAATTATATCAGTTTCCTCAGTTCTTTACCAGAAATTATATCAGTTTCCTCAGTTCCTTATCGGTAGTAGTAATGAAGTTTCCTCATTTCCCTACCGGTAATTGTACCTACTAAGTGAATTCGTGGTAGGTCCTACTACAGTCAACCTTCCTTATTCATCAAGATGAGTCCAAAGTACACTCAGTCTTACAGGAAAAGCTGGGAAACTTGACCGGAGTTGAAAGATTGCCTGAAGCCGCCAGAGCCCATTAAGAATATAAAGCTCATTGTTTGGTGAATGTGAAGTGATAGCAAAGTTGAGTGACTTGCGTAATGACGGTCGGAGTGTTAAACACGTGGAAGTTTCATTTTCAGTTGCTCAGCAGTTGAAAACAAGTTTCTCCAAAGTTAGTGATCGAGAAATTATGCAACAAGTAATGCTGTGGGAAGGTTTACGTTATTTGTTGCACAGCATATATATGCAGGCAGCTCTCGGTTAATGGTAAGGGTTCCGTTCCCGGCCAGTGCCGCTAACCGAAAATCGCCGCTAACCGAAAATCGGTGATAACAGCACCAAACTCCTGCTTAACTGATGCCACTGTTAACTGAGTGCTGCCTGTACCATTTTTAACTAGGGATCACCTTGTTGAAGTTACGAGAAAGTTTTCAGTTTCTGTAGACCGTGTCCTAGGTAAAACTGCATGGAACAAAATGCACAGAAAGGACAGTAAATGTGATGGGTCCTCATTTTACCGATTGCCCTCTAGATGACATTGACGATGTTAATTACAACTTGATTATTGGTGAGTCAACAGTCGTGTGTTGAAGTTACTCGGTATAATAATTAGGTATTTCGGTGTAACACTGCTGGAAATAGTGTCGACAGAAGTGGGAAGAAGAATCTTGACGCACTACGTATTTGAATGTCAACAGTGGAACCATTAATAAGTTTAGGTATTTAATGAATGGTACTGATACTGTACCGAATAAACATCTACATTTTGACAAGTATAATTGAAAATCAGGAGAATGGGGCCAGGATGAACGCTGGAGCCATTTTATCAAGGGACCATTCTGACTGGTAAGGAGGGAAACATTGAGGTGCAAACACCTCCAAATGGAAGGTAAGACCATCGTCTCCAATGTTTAGTGTTACTTGCGTGGAGTGGGGTCCATGGAAGATGATTTCACCATGTGAACAGTTAGTACATTTTTTGTTTTAAACAGCAATCATGGGCGATCCAATCGTCAAAAACTTATGTAATCTTTAGTGTTGGAGTGACGAAGTAGAAAAATTGTGACGAGTTGCCACATCGGCTAATTCATGGGCAAAAATGAGCAATCTGACCTTATTCAAAAGATAGTCTATTTAATTTTCCATCTGGGCATCTTCACGGAGGTCAGATTTCTGGTCTTTGCATAATTAATGGTTATGCGGTAGGTTGTGGGCACTAGGCAGACATCTTTTAAATAGGTCAGAATGGCCAATATGGCAATGGGTTAGTTCACAGTCTGACACCTTTCTAATAGGTCAGATTTGTTATTGGCCCAGTGACTGGCAAAATTGACCACTTGGCCACAGTACCTTCATCTGCCTAATGCTTAAAAAATGGCCACTGGTAACAAAAGGGTAGAAATAGTCTAGAATTGATGGTCACATTTGAAACCATAATTATTTATTATTACAAAAAAGATATACTAACAATTTATATAGGGCAGTTACTATCTGTGGAAATTTTTTGAGCCATGCATCCTCCATTTGAGTTAACAATGCCAAAGACATCTGCAATCGACTATTTAATACAAAAATAATAAGAAAAAAATTAATACAATTTTTATGATTCACTAGAAGTGTGGAATATTATTGGTAATTGGTCTTGGAAAGCTATAGGGGACGACTTGGCCAGAGAATAGCATTTGCCTTCTGTTTGCTGTTAAATGTTTATGTAATTGTATGACTCGAAGCTCACAGTGATATATTTCCATTTAACACCACTACTGATTATAAGGTTATCCAAATGTGTATGCTGAAACTCGGCATAAACTGGTATAGTGGCAGATTTTAGGTTAAAATCAATAAGGAAAAGGAAGGTCTCAGCCAGGACTAAAACTTGGAAGTTTGAGAGGGGAGAGGGCAAGAGAGTTCAGAAGTAAAAGTGGAAAGAGCCAGAGAAGAGAGAGATTCCAACGGAATGTCAGAATCGTCTGAAGAGATATATGGGATGTTTTGGAAGAGAGTGTGGTGGTGTCAGTTGTATCCACAGCAGAAGAGGTGTGTGGGAGGATAACAGCACAAAGAAAAATGGTGGTGGTATACAGAGGTTCAAAGGGCTGTGAAAGAAAAGAAGATATATAGCCAGAAGAGGAGGGTGGGAAGAAGAGGAAAACTACCAAACAAGAGAGGAGCATAGACAGACAAAGAGGGAAATGGAGAGTGGTATGAACTGAATGGTACACAGGAGGGAGAAAAGATAATCTACAGAATTGCAGAAGCGAGAAAAATAGACAGGCAGGATGTAGGAGAGGTAGGAATTACTAAAGATGAAAATGGTTAGGTCATAAGGACCTGGGGTTCTAGGAAAGGTTAGTTTGGGGAATTAAAACTTGAGAGAATGGTAAAGGAAAAACATTTGGGGAATTAAAACTTGTGACAATGGTAAAGGAAAAACAAATGGTCAAGACAAAACATTTTGCGAATTAAAACTAATGAAAAATGATAAAGGCAACATATTTGAGGAACTGAAACTTCTGAAAATGGTAAAGGGAAAACTTTGGAGAATTAAAACTTCTGAAAATGAATAAGACAAAATATTTGGCAGATTAAACTTCTGAAAATGATAAAGGCAAAACATTTGGGGAATTGAAACTTCTGAAAATGGTAAAGTCAAAACATTTGGCAAATTCAAACTTCTGAAAATGGTAAAGGCAAAACATTTAGGGAAATGAAACTTCTGAAAATGGTAAAGGGAAAACATTTGGCAAATTAGAATTTCTGAAAATGGTAAAGGCAAAACATTCCATTTGGAGGTGTTTGGACCTCGACGTTTCCTTCCTTATCAGTCAAAATGGTCCCTGGATATTGAATATTGAAGCAAACTCATTACTTTACACCCAGAAGTCTAACAGTTGCAACATCCCATATGTCCACCAAGTTAGAACTGTAGAAGTCCTTCCTCAGCTCTTCCAAAGCAGGAAGGTATCCCCCGTTTGGTAGAACCAACCAGTCAGTTCAGAGGTTTGCCCAGAGTCCCCCTACGAATGGATGTCTTCTATTTAACTAAATCCCTTGTAAAGAACTTCAGGGTTTGTATGTCTGGAAAAATACAAATTACTTTAACGATTTCCTAATTTGTTTGTATGGTGTTTTTACGTTGCATGGAACCAGTGGTTATTCAGCACGGGACCATTGGCTTTACACAACTTCCAAACCATGTTGAGAGTGAACTTCTATCACCATCTCTCACAACTCAGTGGAATGCCTGAGAATCTAACTATTGACCACTGAGGTGGTATGCCAACACCATAGCAACCACGCCACTGAGGCACTGTTTGTGCTTTTACCTGAACATTTTGTATTGTCTGCAAAGAGATAGGTGTTCATAACAGACTGCAAAAATGTGTTTAAGAAGTTAAACCAATTAATTTTATGTAAAGTTAGTCAGACATGATTGGGCAACAGTGCCGCATCTGCGAGTTTCATGCAGTTTTACTGTCGTTCCTTTTACCTTGAATATAACATCAGAGTAATAAGGAGTATTTTTCAACCTAGCGACAAGTATGGTCTTGTAACAAGGATACCAGTGACTAAATGTAAGTTATTATTTTTGCTTACTCGGGGAGTAAGCCTACAAACTGTTGTTGTTGGCAGGAATAGGAAATCCTAAAAAGGTGTTTTGCACTGAGTTAAAGATATAGGAATTTTAGGATAAGTTGTTTATGATTTATTTATTAAGAATGAAGATGTAAAAAATTAATAACGCGCATGTTAAACAGTACGGAACAAATACAGTGTTCCCCCCATATTCGCGGGGGATGCGTACCAGACCCCCCTGTGAATAGTTAGAATCCGCGAATGTTTGGAACCCCTATAAAAGCGCTAAAAACAGCCTATTTCGTTAGTTAAAACTTAAGAAAAACCACTAAAAATTTTCATACTTGGTTTTTTTAATAGTTTTATCCCAAAAAAGTGCATTTTATGATGAAATTGATCACAAAAACTAGGAATTTGTGGATATTTCTCGTAGAAAAATACCGCGAATAATGCAGGGAAACGTTCCAGAGAGAAATCCGCGAATCCGGGGGGTCCACTGTATTTCTAATAGAATATACGGGACATATTCTAATTTTCATTGGTGAAACATTGCTTTATTTGACCATAAATTTCAACAGGTGTACAAGTAAGCTTGAGGTAAATTAATTTAAATATAAAACTTTCATTTTTACTTCAATGTGCCCTATTCTTGGTTTACTGATAACTTACTGACACAACCACCAATTTTGACAAATATAAGGCAAACTGAAAGATCACATCTATAGACTTCAAAGCTTGAATTCTCCAAGAATGCAAGCTTTTGAAAAATGGTTGGTTTCAACCTCCCACCGAGGGGAGTAGTGTTGTATGTGAATATTACACCCTAGACCACAATTATTAATTAAAACAAAAATATACTGACTACTTATATAGTGAAATCATTTCCCGTGAGAAACTCGTCCAATTTTTTAGTATATACAAAAATTAATCATAAATTAATATGGTTAGAAAATTTAAAAGTGATTCTTTTATAACTATTAAATATTTTTTGAAGTATTTTTAGGTGGTTGTGCTGCTACTGGCGTTCTCATGGAGTTTCCATCCTTACCGAAATCAGCCCCGGCTTTGCCCCTGGTCGCCATTTTCCTGATTTGCATTTATAATGATCAAAATGTAGATCTTTAGAGTCAGTACAGTGTCACCTTTCATTAAATATCTAAACTTATTAATGGTTTTACAGTTCGTGTTAAAATACGTAGTAAGAATCTTAACCGCCAACTGCCGAAAGTGGTGTGGCCAAATGAAGAGCTATTTGATTAATTAAGATAATTAGTAACATTTATACGATAACTTCTTAATCAGAATTATAGTATTAACTAGATTTGTATCAATGTGAGCTTCATGCCATATAATCGCATGAACATTCTCTGGTCAAATCGTCCCCTTTAGCTTACCGTAAAAACAAATTTGGGGAATTAAGACTTCTGAAAACATTGAATTTTAAGCTTCTGAAAATGACAAAGGCAAAACATCTGAGGAATTAAAAATTCTGAAGATGGCAAAGGCAGCAGTATCCTCAATTTGAGATACCGATGCCAAAGGTATTTGCAACTGACTATTTGATTTAAAAATTTAATTAAGGAAATGTTAGTACCGTTTTTATGATTCCCTCGAAGGATAAAAACCTAAAATATTAGGTTGTGGCGGGATCACAAGCTTAAAAAAAACAAGCGGGCAAATCCCCCCACCCCCCCCACATAAACCTAATCGCTCTCGCTTCCCAACTCACCCTCAGTCACACTTTCTTCTTTACACAACAAAATACACGCAGGACACTTGAACTAAAAAAAAAAAAAAAAAACACATGTACTTACCAACTCCACCAATCCAGATACTCCGAGCTATCCTGTGCTGTCCGCTGGTTGAGTTCACAGAAATACCAACCACAACAACCAAGGACTACAACACAACAACCATGGAACACAACCACAACTCAACAACACAACAACCAACCAAGGAACATAACCTCACATATAACAACACAACAAAAGACCATTGCACAAACAACACAACAGCACAGGCACAACAACTCTAAGAAAAAAACGCTAACTTAACAACACCAAACAACAACAAAAACACACAACTCAGCTGACTATCAATGCCTTCAACAGACTCCTCCAACACTACTACCCATCACCAGCTCTCACCAAAGACTGACTGAAACAAAAACACAGAACTCTGATCTCTACCAGCAGACAACCAAGCCAGAACTCACTAACAGCCAATACAGTCGTTAACTATCCATACAGCAATGCACCCTCTCTCTCTCTCTCTCTCTCTCTCTCTCTCACACACACACACATACACACAGACGTTGTTAAATGGAACTCCATAACTCCTCCATATTTCCTCCCCTGTTACATTTGACTACGTCTCCTTTCACTCACAACACCCACACTAAATAGCCTTCCGCAACACCCACGGATGCTCAGATGCAGGTTCCCTGGATCTTGTTTGAGGGCCCTCATACACACACTCAGTTACACCGCCATCAACTTCTCCTAGATCACTTCCAGTCAGACTACCATTACTATCTCCCTCACTACCATCCCCCCAAATCCCATTCACTATCTCATCTACCCCCTCTAACTCTTGTCCGAACATCTCTCGTAACTCTGCCACCAACTCACTTACCTCATTTACACTCCTGCCAAACTCCCGAAGAGACTCATTCATACTGCCAACTACATCCTTACTAACTGATTCTCTTCCCGATGAAACATCACTACAAACCCACACAAGCTATATGTATCATTCCTCCCCTCAAAGTCATCTGCATTACACTGTGTAGCCTTATCCACCATTTTTACCCTAACACTAACCCCTCTATCATGCAGCTCACGTTTCTCCTTTCATTCCCTTTCCTTACCTTCCGCTTTCTTCCATACTCAATCAAACCAACTGCCGATCTTCCAGACCCATTTGCTCACTGACACTCGGCTCACATTTATTCACCCTCAACCACTCACTCATCGCATTCTCCCGAACATACTGGGGTACTTCCCTCCACTTACGGAGCTGGTTATGGTGTGCCCTAACCTCATCCACACCCCCATCTACTCGCAATTTTCCCAACACATAACTCGATCCACTCGGTCCCACTTCCAAAATCTCAAAAGGCCCTTCAAATTTCTCCCTTACCTTATTCACATTCATTCTCCCCTTCTCAACCACCTCTTTCAACACTTTATCTCCAATCCTAAAACTTTCAAACCTTTCACTTGCTTTCTTCCACAAATCTCGATCACTCTCTGACAGACCCAACCGCGGCCTAACAATCCTTTCAAAATTCAACCTATACTTACAATGAGACATACCTATACTCTTCTGCAGTGTGGCGTTATATACCCACACTAAACGTCCTACACACATATCCCAATCATTGTCGCCTTTACTCATCATTCGCAAAATCTCAGTCATCGTTCTAACAGTCCTTTCCGCAAAACCATTCGCACTGGGCATATACGGAGTAGAATACACATGGACAATACCCCATTCCTTCAACATTTCTTCAAATTCCCACCCCACAAACTCAGGCCCATTATCACTCAACATTTTCGGCGGCTTACACAAACACATTGGCAACATCACTTGTCCCACCATCCGCGCAACGGTTTCACTCTTCTTATCTTTGATGGGAACCACATAGGCAAATTTACTCGTGATCAACCATCACAATCATTCCTACATGCCCCCTCACAGTCTTTGGCAACGAAACACAATCAATCACAAGCATTTCAAACGGCTCTTTCATCTGCAATCGCAACACAGGCGGACTCGCATGCACACACTGATACTTTCCCCTCTGACAGTCTTCACACGTAACAGCCACATCCACACAAATCTTATTCAACCCAGGCGCATACGATCTCTCTCTCATGCATTCCCACAACTTATTTTTCCCCATATGCCCAAACCGATCATGCACCAACAAACATACTCACTGCTGACTCAGCAGAAAACACTGGCACATACACTTCCCTGTCATACACCCCTTCCTGATGCAAAAAGTACACTATGTTTTTACAAACCACAAAACGTATAGCAACCCTCTTATACACACCCAACTCATGCGGTCAATCTTCCACATGTACTCCCCCAAGACACACTGCCGCAACATACTTATCTCCAAGCACTTATCTTGCATTTCCTCAATCTCCTCCTCACTCAACAAATCATTCTCACTTCTAGCAATACCAATTACCCCCACAAAGTTTGCTACAAATGCACTACAATCCTGAATCCTAGCTATTGTGCTACCCCCCTTACTAAGAATCCCATTTCCTATATCTACGCTTACATCATGCATCCTAAAAAAATCCATCCCTATCAAAAAGCAAGCTGGCATATCATTTTCTCCCATGATTATAAAGTTATGTGCAACTTCCAAATCTCCTAACCTAACCTTTAACTGCACCTCTTCCCATACCAAAACACTTCCTTGTCCCAGCCCATGTATCCTCACATTTGTACACCGCCTTTTCACTCCCCAATTGCAGCTCTCCAGTTCACTTACCACTGACCCACTCGCCAAGGAATCTTGTGCCCCCATATCAACCAAACCACAGTATTCACTATCATTTATTCTGACCATCGCCACCATCTTCCCTCGTGTCCCATTCACACACACATTCACTGCCACGTCCACCTGGCTATCCACATCACAGTCATCCTCAGCTACCTCCCTACTTCCATACTCCTGATTCAAAACCCTTTCATAGTCCCCTTTCCTAACCAACCAATTACAACCATTTTCCCCGCACTGAATCCTCAAAACTCCATGCTCACTGCCTGTACTTATCCTCCCTCGATATTTGACCGGTCTATCCCATCCAAAATACAAAAACACCTTTATTCTAAACAACTCAGCTACTGCTAACAGCAATTTACACAACATTTCCTCATCCCCACCTTGTTCCTCCACATATGCCACTCCCTTCTGCACTTCACTCATCAATCTCACTCGCAACTCATTCGCACTACCAGGTACCTCTTCAACCAGACCTCTCCCTTCCAAGTCTTTCAATGCCGAAAACAAACATCCACACACTCTGTCATCCCCTTCAAACCTCTCTCTTACAACCAAACCCTCATGCACCACATTCGGACCCCAGTCACTCTTCACGACACCGTTGCCCCTACCATGCATCCTAGACATTACATCAGCAATCACATTTTTACTCCCTGGCACATATTCTAACCTAAAATCAAACTCGCTCAAATCTTCAATCGTCCTCGCGATCCTAGCATTCACACTCTCCTTCTTGATCATATACACTATGGTCGATGGTCCGTCCGGATGACAAATTTTACCCCATACAAAAACACTTTCAACGCTTTCACACAAAACCTTATTGCCACAAGCTCCTCAACCACCGAATACTTCCGCTCCGCTTTATTAAAAGCTTTACTTACATATGCAATTACTCTCAACTGTTCCTCCCCATTCACCTCTTGCATCTGTGCTAAACACCCTCCCATACTAACCTCGCTCGCATCAGTATACAGCTCAAGCTCACTCACCTCCTCACTATAGTCTGGAAAAGCCAAGGTGACATCTCTAGCAGCCTCCTCTTTCAATCTCTCAAATGCTCCCACCTTAGCTTAGTACAATTTTTCTTCCGTCCATTCCGTCATCGGCTTCCCTATACCTGAACAATCGCTAACAAACTTCCTCCCAAACTCACTCATCCCCAAAAACCCCTTTAACTCGCGCACGGTCTGGGAAGCCACTAGCACTCACCTTATGACCAAGAAATTCCACCTCCCCAGCCAACCACGAACACTTCTCCAACTTCACTTTCACTCCAACCTCTTCCAACCGCTCTAATACCTTCTCAAGCAGCTCCATATTCTCCTCAACAGTTTCACTCGCAATCAAAATATCATCTATAAATACAGTCACCTTCCTTCTATCAAACCCAGCCAAAACCCCATTCATTGCCCTTTGAAAGGCAGCAGGCGCGTTAGCCAACCCAAAACTCAACCGTTTAAACTGGTAGTGGCAACTACCACTTCAAAAATCAGTAACAGGCCTGCTCCCTTCCTCAAGAGGCATCTGGTAATAGCCCCTTACCAGGGGTGGGGTTGCTTCCCCGTCCAGCGAGGTCAGTGCACGGCACCCTAAGTGAGGTTAGGTAGGAATAAGTCCTGGTCAAATGTGTCTATGTCTGGAAAACCTGTCCCGTCATTTTAAACTAATGAAATGAGGAAAATTTTTGTGTTAAATAGCCATTATGGTCTGCGTTCTAACCGTCAATAATTAAATTTTCACTATTAGGACGACGGAGTGGAAAAAGTGTCCTTTTAGATGTGTAAAGCAGTCATGCAGATGAAAAATATTGGCCATTTTATTCGCACTAGAGAAATCTGACCTAATAAAAAAGATGTCGACCCAAGAAATTTTCCAATTTAGGAATAGTCACTTATTGGATTCAGTAGTTTAAAAAGTAGATTGAAGAAAGCGAACATGAATGGTCATTAGAAAATTGGGAGCTTTTGAAGAATGGCGGTCCCATACGAACCTGGGACCTTTATTCTTCAAAAGGATAAAACTGGGGTCCGTATTGTTAAAAAGGTATTTAGTGGAGAACAACCGCTGAGAAAAACATGTAACAACATGATTGGTTGTCAGTGGTGAACAAACCTAAAGATAAGCAAACAACTGCTTGTTTGATTGTCAGTACCAATGTTATATTCATAGGGGAGTGACTACATATCCGCGGACGATCGATTTAAGTGTGCTGTCAGTAAGGCCGTGGCGGACCGGCGCTTCGCGCCTTATCCGCATATTTAAAGATTCTTGGAAAGCACGTCATGTTCTGGCAAGAGGTAATGTTGTGCTGTGTGCGCTAGCCACAGGGGTTACAGTAAGGCCGTGGCGGAACTATGGGAGCTCCGACCACCGTGTCCGTGGATCTGTATTCTTCAAAAGGCCCAAACTGGGGCCCCTATTCTTCAAAAGGCCCAAGGGACCCCTATTCTTCAAAAGGGTTGTATGGGACCGCTATTCTTCAAACGCTCCGAAAATTGGATGAAAGAGATCAATTCATAACCTTCTTACGCAGGGTTCCCAGATATATCAGACCAAATTATCGTACCAAACCTCTTCAAATTATCGTATTTTAATTAGAATTATCGTACATTGTTCATATAATAGAGCTGTATTTCACCTACAGCAATATATCTTTGTCTATTAATGTAAGGCTAAATGGAAAAATTGTGATGTCATTTCTATTTATTGCTAATAATAACATAAAAATAGAACAAAAAGATAACTTTTCTGTAGGCTGTACAAAGTAGCCTATTTAGTACTTCAGTGATTGTTATTGTCATTCTATATCACCAATGTAAACTTTAAAAAAGAAAAAAATCACAACTAACATGAGTATTGCTTTAAGAAAATTGCCAATTGTTCTTAAACATCACATTACAACACCATTACAAAAAAAACATGCAGCAAAATCATATAATTGTTTACTTTCAATTCTTCACTGATAGCCATTACTAATTATCAGCATTACATCAATGAAAATGAAATGGAAAAATATGACAAAAAGATCACTGTTAATAATCATCAATGAAAACGAAACTAAAAGGTCAGTACTATACTGTTTATGAAGGACTTTCTAATTGTTCTTTATCATCACACTGTAATATCAATAAAAACGAAAAATATATATATAGAAAAAAAAATGACTTCACTGCCTTATTCATCATCCTTATCATCACCATCAAAGAGAGAGAGAGAGAGGTACATATTTGTCTGTTACCTTTCCATATCTTCATTTTTGCCTACTGCTCCTTTAAAGCTTTACTTAGTTTCAGGCGGCGAAAGATCTTGGGTGCCTTATAGCCTTGAATCTTCTAAATTCCTATAAGTTGACGAAACGGTTCATATTAACGTATATTTCCAGTAGTTTTCTTACGTGTCTGAGGAGTTTAATCCTAAGATCACTGTATAAATTGTAACTATGTCATCTGTATGTTCTAAACTAACTTGGTGACGATGAATAACCTGGCCATAATTGTTCATTCAAAAAAAAAAATCTACTAAGTGCTTATATAGTGAGATGATATTTTATGAAAAATTTTGCCCATTTTCTTATGTTGAGGAAAAATTTATTTATAAATCAATATAAGTGGAAAATTTTCCAAAAGTTAATTCGCCGTCCTCCGTTTTGTAAAGCATTACATTTTCATTTAACGTATCTTCCGGCGTTTGCGCTGCTACCAGATTCCTAGTGACGTTTCTTTCCTTAAAAAATGTCCCCGGCTTTGACCCTGGCCGCCATTTTCCCGATTTGCGTTTATGAGTATCAATATGTAGAAGTTTAGAGTCAGTATAGTGTTACGTTTCATTAAATATCTAAATTTATTAATGGTTTTAATGTTGGTGTTAAAGTACGTAGTAAGTGAAGAATCTTAACCGCCCACTGCCGAAAGTGACGTGGCCATATGAGAAACTATTTGGTTCATTAACAGAATTTAGTGACATATTTATACTATAACTCTTCTAAATCAGAACTATAGTATTAACTAGGCACGTATCAACGTGAGCTTCATGTCATATACACATGACAGGAAAATACAAATACTACTCTCTGGTCAAATCGTCCCCTTCAGCTTTCCGAGAACAATTACGTTATCAGAACTTCACAAAATATTAAGAAAATTAAAACTTCTGAAAATGGCAAAGGCAAAACATTCGGGAATTAAAACTTCTGAAATATGGTGAAGGCAAGCATTTACGAATTAAAACTTCTGAAGATGGCAAAGGTAAAACATTTGGCGAATTAAAACTTCTGAAAATGGTAAAGGCAAAACATTTGGTGAACTAAAACTTCTGAAAATGGTCTAAAACATTTGGGGAATTAAAACTTCCGAGAATGGGAAAGGAAAAACATTTGGGGATTTAAAACTTCTGAAAATGGTACAGTTAAATATTTGGGGAATTAAAACTTCTGAAAATGGTACAGGGGAAACATTTGGGAAATTAAAACTTATAAAAATAGCAAAGGTAAAACTTTTGGGAATTAAATCTTCTGAAAATGGTAAAGGCAAAACATTGGGAATTGCAACTTCTGAAAATGTTCTAAAAGATTTGGGGAATTAAAACTTCTGAAAAACTGTAAAGGCAAAACATTTGGCAAATGAAGACTTCTGAAAATGGTAAACGCAAAACATTGGGGACTTAAACTTTGGAAAATGGTCTAAAAAAACATTTTAAGAACTGAAACTTCTGAAATTGGACAAAACAAAATATTTGGCAGATTAAAACTTCTGAGAATGGTAAATGCAAACCATTTGGGGAATTAAAACTTCTGAAAATGTAAAGACAAAACATTTGGGGAATTGAAACTTCTTAAAATGGTAAAAGCAAAACATTTGGGGAATTGAAACTTCTTCAAATGGTAAAGGCAAAACATTTGGGAATTGAAACTTCTGAAAATGGCAAAGGCAAAACATTTGGGAAATTAAAACTTCTGAAAATGGTAAAGGCAAAACATTTGGGGAATTGAATTTTCTGAAAATGGTAAAGGCAAAACATTTGACAAATTAAATTTCTGAAAATGGTAAAGACAAAACATATGGGGAATTGAAACTTCTTACAATGGTAAAGGCATAACATTTGGGGAATTGAAACATCTGAAAATGGTAAAGGAAAAACATTTGGGGAATTGAAACTTCTTAAAATGGTAAAGACAAAATATTTGGGTAATTGAAACTTCTTGAAATGGTAAAGACAAATAATTTGGGAATTAAAACTTCTGAAAATGGTAAAGGCAAACCTTTTAGGGAATTAAAACTTCTGAAAATAGTAAAGGCAAAACATTTGGGAAATTAAACTTCTGAAAATGGCCAAGACCAAACATTTGGGAATTAAAACTTCTGAAAATGATAAAGGCAAAACATTTGGGAATTAAAACTTCTGAAAATGGTAAAGGCAAAACATTTTGGGAATTAAACTTTTGAAAATGGCTAAGACCAAATATTTGGGTATTAAAACTTCTGTAAGTGGTAAAGGCAAAACATTTGGCAAATTAAAACTTTTGTTTGAATGTAAGGAAACAAAACATACTTCTGTAATGGTTAAAAGGCAAAACATTGCAAAATTAAACTTTTGAAATGGTAAGACAAAAAAAAAAAACATACTGGGGAATTGAAAACTCTACAAAATGTAAAGGCATAACATTTGGGGAATTAAAACTTCTGAAAATGGTAAAGGAAAAACATTTGGGGAATTGAAACTTCTTAAAATGGTAAAGATGAAATATTTTGGTAATTGAAACTTCTTGAAATGGTAAAGACAACTCATTTGGGGAATTAAAACTTCTGAAAATGGTAAAGGCAAAACATTTGGGATTAAAACTTTTGAAAATAGTAAAGGTAAAACATTTGGGAAAATTAACTATGAAATTGGCCAAGACCCACACATTTGGAAGTTTTAAAACTTCTGAAAATGATTAAGGCAAAACATTTGGGAATTAAAACTTATGAACATGGTAAAAGCAAAACATTTGGGAAATTAAACTTCTGAAAATGGCCAAGACCAAACATTTGGGAATTAAAACTTCTGAAAATGATAAAGTCAAAACATTTGGGAATTAAAACTTATGAAAATGGTAAAGGCAAAACATTTTTGGAATTAAACTTCTGAAAATGGCTAAGACCAAATATTTGGGTATGAAAACTTCTGAAAGTGGTAAAGGCAAAACATTTGGCGAATTAAAACTTTTGAAAATGGTCAATACAAAACATCTGGGAATTAAAACTTCTGAAAATGGTAAAGGGAAAACATTTGGGAATTAAAACTTCTGAAAGTGGAGAAGACAAAATATTTGGCAGATTAAAACTTCTGAAAATGATAAAGGCAAAATATTTTGGGAATTAAACTTCTGAAAATGGCCAAGACCAAATATTTGGGGATTAAAACTTCTGAAAATGGAAAAGGCAAAACATTTGGCGAATTAAAACTTCTGAAAATGGTCAAGGCAAAATATTTGGGAAATTGAAAATACTTAAAATGGTAAAGACAAAACATTTGGGGAATTGAAACTTCTTAAAATGGTAAAGGCAAAACATTTGGGGAATTTAAACTTCTGAAAATGGTAAAGGCAAAACATTTGGGGAATTGAAACTTCTGAATATGGTAAATGAAAAACATTTATGGAATTAAAACTTCTGAAAATGATAAAGGCAAAACATTTGTTGAATTACAGCTTCTGAAAATGGTAAAGGCAAAACATTGGGAAATGAAAACTTCTGAAAAATGATAAAGGCAAAACATTTGGGGAATTAAAAGTTCTAAAAATAGCAAAGGCAAAACATTTGGGGAATTGAAACATCTGAAAATGGCAATGATAAAACATTTGGGGAATTAAAACTTCTGAAAATGGCCAAGGCAAAACATTTGTGGAATTGAAACTTCTGAAAATGGTAAAGGCCAAAATATTTAAGGAATTAAAACTTCTGAAAATGGTAAAGACAAAACATTTAGTAAATAAAACTTCAGAAAATGGTCAAGGCAAAACATTTGGTAGATTAAAACTTCTGAAAATGATAAAGGCAAAACATTTGGCGAACTAAAAATTCTGAACATGGTAAAGCAAAATATTTGGCAAATTTAAACGTCTGAAAATGGTAAAGGCAAAACAATTCGGGAATTAAAACTTCTTAAAATTGGTAAGTCACAACATTTGGGAATTAATACTTTTTGAATATGGTAAAGGCAAAACATTTGGGAATTGAAACTTCTTAAAATGGTAAAGACAAAACATTTGGGGAATTGAAACTTCTGAAAATGGTAAAGGCAAAACATCTGGGGAATTAAAGCTTATAAGAATGGCAAAGGCAAAACATTGGGAGAAATTACAACCTCTAAAAATGGTAAAGGCAAAACATTGGGGAGTTAAAGCTTCTGAAAATGACAAAGGCAAAAGATCTGAGGAATTAAAAACTCTGAAGATGGCAAAGGCAGTAGTATCCTCAGTTTGAGATAACGATGCCAAAGGTATTTGCAACTGACTATTTAATTTAAAAATTTAATTAAGGAAATGTTAGTAACGTTTTTATGATTCCCTCGAATTATAAAAACCTAAAATATTAGGTAATATTCATGGGAACATTTTCTGTTTCTCTCTTGCCAGGTATTTTGAGTAGATTGCAAAGAAACAGCAATAGTATGAACCATACTACCTGTTGTGGGAACTTCCCTAGATGTTGACCCTGCCGAAGGGTTTTAAGCTTATTGACTTACTACGTATTTTAACGTCAGCAGTGGAACTGATACGCTTAAATATTCAATGAAAGGTAGCATTGTCTGTGCTGACTCTAAACATCTACAGTTTGATAAGCATAAATGCAAATCAGGAAAACGGTGACCAGGGTGAAAGCAGGTGTCGATTTCACTTCAACTTGAGCTGTTTTTACTGCAAAGGAAAGAAGGTATGTAGTCTCCAATGTTTATAGTGCTACTTGTTTTGGGGAGGGGGGGGGCCTTCCCCGTTCAGCGAGGTCAGTGCACGGCACCCTAAGTGAGGTTAGATACGAATAAGTCCTGGTCAAATGTGTTTATGTCTGGAAAACCTGTCCTGTCATTTTAAACTAATGAAATGAAGAAAATTTTTGTGTTAAATAGACATTATGGTCTGCGTTCTAACCGTCAATAATTAAATTTTCACTATTAGGACGACGGAGTGGAAAAAGTGTCCTTTTAGATGTGTAAAGCAGTCATGCAGATGAAAAATATTGGCCATTTTATTCGCACTAGAGAAATCGGACCTAATAAAAAAGATGTCGACCCAAGAAATTTTCCAATTTAGGAATAGTCACTTATTGGATTCAGTAGTTTAAAAAGTAGATTGAAGAAAGCAAACATGAATGGTCATTAGAAAATTGGGAGCTTTTGAAGAATGGCGGTCCCATTCGAACCTGGGACCTTTATTCTTCAAAAGGATAAAACTCGGGTCCGTATTGTTAAAAAGGTATTTAGTGGAGAACAACCGCTGAGGAAAACATGTAACAACATGATTGGTTGTCAGTGGTGAACAAACCTAAAGATAAGCAAACAACTGCTTGTTTGATTGTCAGTACCAATGTTATATTCATAGGGGAGTGACTACATGTCCGCGGACGATCGATTTATGAATGCTGTCAGTAAGGCCGTGGCGGAACGGCGCTACGCACATTATCCACATATTTAAAGATTCTTGGCAAGCACGTCATGTTCTGGCAAGGGGTAATGTTGCGCTGCGCGCGCTAGCCACAGGGGTTACAGTAAGGCCGTGGCGTAACTACGGGAGCTACAACCGCCGTGTCCATGGATCTGTATTCTTCAAAAGGCCCAAACTGGGGCCCCTATTCTTCAAAAGGGTTGTATGGGACCGCTATTCTTCAAAAGCTCCGAAAATTGGATGAAAGAGATCAATTCATAACCTTCTTACGCAGGGTTCCCAGATATATCAGACCCAATTATTGTACCAAACCTCTTCAAATTATCGTATTTTGATTAGAATTTTCGTACATTTTTCATATCATAATATAGCAGTATTTCACTTACAGCAATATATCTTTATATCTATTAGTGTAAGGCTAAATGGAAAAATTGTGATGTCATTTCTATTTATTGCTAATAATGACAAAAAATAGAACAAAAAGATAACTTTTCTGTAGGCTGTACAAAGTAGCCTATTTAGTACTTCAGTGATTGTTATTGTCATTCTATATTACCAATGTAAACTTTTAAAAAAGAAAAAATCACAACTAACATGAGTATTGCTTTAAGAAAATTGCCAATTGTTCTTAAACATCACATTACAACACCATTACAAAAAACATGCAGCAAAATCATATAATTGTTTACTTTCAATTCTTCACTGATAGCCATTACTAATTATCAGCATTACATCAATGAAAATGAAATGGAAAAATATGACAAAAAGATCACTGTTAATAATCATCAATGAAAACGAAACTAAAAGGTCAGTACTATACTGTTTATGAAGGACTTTCTAATTGTTCTTTATCATCACACTGTAATAACAATAAAAACGAAAAATATGTATACAGAAAAAAAATGACTTCACTGCCTTATTCATCATCCTTATCATCACCATCAAAGAGAGAGAGAGAGGTACATATTTGTCTGTTACCTTTCCATATCTTCATTTTTGCCTTCTGCTCCTTTTAAGCTTTACTTAGTTTCAGGCGGCGAAAGATCTTGGGTGCCTTATAGCCTTGAATCTTCTAAACTCCTATAAGTTGACGAAACGGTTCATATTAACGTATATTTCCAGTAGTTTTCTTACGTGTCTGAGGATTTTAATCCTTAGATCACTGTATAAATTGAAACTATGTCATTTGTATGTTCTGAACTAACTTGGTGACGATGAATAACCTGGCCATAATTGTTCATTCAACAAAAAATCAACTAAGTGCTTATATAGTGAGATGATATTTTATGAAAAATTTTGCCCATTTTCTTAGGTTGTGGAAAAATTTATTTATAAATCAATATAAGTGAAAATTTCAAAAGTAATTGTCTCCTTTTGTAAGCATTACATTTTCATTTAACGTATCTTCCGGCGTTTGCGCTGCTACCAGATTCCTAGTGACGTTTCCTTAAAAAATGTCCCCGGCTTTGACCCTGGCCGCCATTTTCCCGATTTGCGTTTATGAGTATCAATATGTAGATGTTTAGAGTCAGTATAGTGTTACGTTTCATTAAATATCTAAATTTATTAATGGTTTTAATGTTGGTGTTAAAGTACGTAGTAAGTGAAGAATCTTAACCGCCCACTGCCGAAAGTGACGTGGCCATATGAGAAACAATTTGGTTCATTAACAGAATTTAGTGACATATTTATACTATAACTCTTCTAAATCAGAAGTATAGTATTAACTAGGCATGTATCAACGTGCGCTTCATGTCATATACATAAACATTCAAACATGACAGGAAAAGACAAATACTACTCTCTGGTCAAATCGTCCCCTTCAGCTTCGTTATCAGAACTTCACAAAATATTCAGAAAATTAAAACTTCTGAAAATGGCAAAGGCAAAACATTGGGGAATTAAAACGTCTGAAAATGGATAGACAAAACATTTGGGGGATTAAAACTTTTGAAAATGGTCTATAAACATTTGGGGAATTAAAACTTCCGAAAATGGTACAGTTAAATATTTGGGGAATTAAAACTTCTGAAAATGGTAAAGGAAAACCATTTGGCGAATTAAAACTTCTGAAAATGGTAAAGGCAAAACATTGGGAATTGAAACTTCTGAAAATGTTCTAAAACATTTGGGGAATTAAAACTTCTGAAAATGGTAAAGGCAAAACATTGGGGACTTAAAACTTTGGAAAATGGTCTAAAAAACATTTTAAGAACTGAAACTTCTGAAATTGGACAAAACAAAATATTTGGCAGATTAAAACTTCTGAGAATGGTAAAGGCAAAACATTTGGGGAATTAAAACTTCTGAAAATGGTAAAGACAAAACATTTGGGGAATTGAAACTTCTTAAAATGGTAAAGGCAAAACATTTGGGGAATTGAAACTTCTGAAAATGGTAAAGGCAAAACATTTGGGGAATTAAAACTTCTGAAAATGGTAAAGACAAAACATTTGGGGAATTGAAACTTCTGAAAATGGTAAAGACAAAACATTTGGGGAATTAAAACTTCTGAAAATGGTAAAGACAAAACATTTGGGGAATTGAAACTTCTTAAAATGGTAAAGGCAAAACATTTGGGGAATTGAAACTTCTGAAAATGGTAAAGGCAAAACATTTGGGGAATTGAAACTTCTGAAAATGGTAAAGACAAAACATTTGGGGAATTGAAACTTCTTAAAATGGTAAAGGTAAAACATTTGGTGAATTAAAACTTCTTAAAATGATAAATGAGTGAATGCCTGGGAAGCAGCTGAGAGTTTGAAACAAAGTGTCCTGAACTGGAACACCGTCCCACTAGGGTAAAGTGGAGGTTGTTGCAGTAGGACCAAGGATAGGTATTTGCCTCATTTCCGCCGAAAGCATGAAGCACCCACTTGTGGAACTGAAAACCGAATGGTTTCCATCTATTACCAGGTCTGGCAAATGAACTGGTTCAGTGGGGAGAGAGGTTGATGACTGGGCTCCAGCTGCCATTTTGCCTTTTCCACTAGGGACAGGAGGCTGTAAAAGCCGTGGAGACCTTTCTCTCACGACTTCCAGGGAGCTTCTTTAGAGCATTGATTTCACCTACTCTTCCCATGGGGCGGGGTCCTTCTGGGTGCCAGAAACAAACACTTGGAAACTGACCAGATCGAGCGTGAGGGATGGTGAAGCCTCGAAGAGTTGTAGATAACCTACCTGATGGGTATCCTCTTCCCAGATATCCACTTCATCCCACTGCTAAGTTGCCCAATAGCACACACCCACCTTTGGCAGCAAGTAGGGAGGAATACCGCCCAACGAACATCTTCCACCCATCTTTCCCCTCTGGAAAGATTCCAATGAGGTGGAGGGGCTAGGTGGGGGATCACAAACACCCTTGTCTACCCTGTCTATGACAGAAGCTTTCATAGGAGAGCGAGGCTAAGGGGGATCGTCACTCCACAGGTATGACGTCTACATGGGTTTGGGTGAGATATCTGTCTTGCTCAAACCTTTGTAACTGGCCAGTTGGGCCAGGCCACTATCCTGGGACCACTGAGCCACTATCTTTAGGGAGCAGAAGGTGGGGTAAGCAAACACTGCATGCTCTCTGCTCACCTCTCACTAGGCCGTGCTTACAGCTGGGCCCGGGTCCATAGACCCTTGCCGGCCCAGGCAGGCAGGAACAATGTGATGGAAAAACCAGTCTTTAAATACAGCAAGTTACCCAGGCTCTGTTATTGGAATCCAAATTCCAGGTAGGGAGCTTTTTCTGATGCTTTCGAGTGCTCATAGATTTGCAGTGCGATACACCAAGAACGATTTTAGCTTCAAGTCTCCTGATGCATTGCCTGATATCGTCTTCTCTTCAAGGCTGATGTACTGTGTTTTATCTGGCATTTTTTTCCAGAACAGACCTGTCTCGTCAATATTAAAAACTTGCTGAAGGGTATAATCTTCCTTATCAATTATTTCTTTGAGCAGTTTGGGGAAATATTTTTGGCTGCTGCTTTGTCGCCGCCTGCTGCCTCTCCAGTAACGGGCACATGATGCAGGTTAGCATATGCTTTTAGACTAGTGAAACCTTCCATGACCTAATCGAAATGTTTCCCCTGTAGAGGTTTCGCCAACCTTTTCCTTCAAGTCATTGAGAAGGCTCTTATAACCTTTCTTTGAATCAGCATATGGCTAAGTGGTATACAGACCTTTGTCTCTGGTGTTCCATCCAGATACCCAGAAGTTTTTCCATTTTTCTACCACCCTCTCACTTCCCTTGCTTATAACTGCTGACTGTATTGGCACGGCACTTTTAACATGTTCCATTATTCGCTCTTAAAGATTGTGCCAGTAGTCGAGCGATTCATACTATACTGGCGTACACTACTTCGACCATTTATTCACCACTCTGATTTCTTTATAATTGCCAATTTTGTTTCGATCGAGATAGCTTTATTACCACAATTTACCAATGTCCCTTTCTTCACTAGCCTTACGCCGTGATAGAAAAGGGAGGGGTTTGATATTCCATGATAGAATCGTGATAAAATCAGAGCACTACAGAGATGTGTTACCACTGTGTTCATATCTCTGAAAGTTCGTAAGGTAGACTTAGGTAGTGTTTGTATGTGGATAACAAGTGTTGTTAGATCATTCAGCGTTGAGCAGAAGGGTCTTATTACCTAGGAATCACGGGGACGTACCTACACATAGAGATTATGAACTCATTATGAGTCTATAGAGGCCTCAGGTCACAGTCGAGTGACCATTCTGTGTAAGAATCTGAACCAGTTGAACTACAAATATCATGAAAATTAAAGAAAAAAGCTTTAGAAGCAAAGATTCGGCTGCTGAAAGATGAGAATGACATAAATCAAGAATAGAGGCACGAAGCGAATTCCACAGCTTGAGTAGAGGGAAATCGAGAATCAGCGATCCCGACTATGGATAAAAAGAAGAGGACGCAAACATTTAACTCAGCTCGATGTGAAAACGCTCGAAACTGTGATAGTAGATCCAAAGTATATAGAAAATGTTCTATATACGTTGAGCAGACCCACTTTCAAGTATGAGAAACGAGGATATAATGAATCAAATAGTACAAAGTGGTTCTATAGTGCAACGTAGTCAGAGCGTGACTTGCAAGCAAATCTAGACACAGGTGCATCTATGTCTTTGGCTGGAGTTGACCTATCCTTGACCACGCTGCCTGAAGTCTACACCTGCATCTATTGATAAACAGCTGTTAAAGTTTAAATTTAACTGCTGCTGGTCACCCGTGTAGTTCCTCTTTACAGGCTTCGCCCATGTGTGACTCATATGCCCTCATAATATTACTGTTGCTGGTATTTACTCTCGACTTTCTCCAAGTACTCTCTCTCTTTCTCATGCAAGTTATATACACATGTTTCTTCTACATGAACATGTGCACATCCTGAAGGGTTAAATGTTAATAGATTTATCGGAAAGTTAAGCCGAGCAGCTGAAAAGAGAAGTAGCCACGACTTCTGACTTATTTCAGTCAGAAATCCGAAAGTTTGAGGCGCAATTTCCCTTTACCAAGGACAAATGAATCTTGGAACAACTAATGTCGAGTTCATATCAAGTTCTGCTTGTAATCGTACAGCTCCATTTCCACACTAATTCCATGCCAGTCCGAGTTCCTCTGATATCGATTTCATGCTCACGTTAACAATTATATATTGCTCAGGTGAGTAAATGTAGCTGATTTCCGGATCGTACTGGGTCGAAAATGCAAGCACATGTTCAGCTGCTGCATTCCTGAGTCAACCAGCGTTTGCCTGCTTTTAACAAATTCCCTTAATTTGCATTTACGCGAATATCAGCAAAATTTCCTTTTATCGATTAAACGCGGACATTTGTTATGGATTTTAATGGTTCTGTCTGCTTTGATGGTCATGTTCGGACATTCGTTACGAGCAGACAAAGGACGTAATTATTGTGTTTATATTCTGAACATTTTGTTGTTTACGTTAAATTATACGTTAATATGCCCGCGAAGAGTTTCTGTTTCTAATTAAGGCCGTTTCTTTTTCTACACCCATTGCAAAATTAAGTATCACTGTTGATTATTTATTTAGCATGTCAATTCCTTCATAAAATGTCTGCGGCATTGTCTTATGTGGAAAAAATCGCAATGAACGACCAATCAGTCACAGTTGTTTTGTTTCCTTCTCGATGGCAGCCGAAGAAGTTTACTTAATTTTTTTTCTGACACGCTTCCTAGAATTAACTCTACTTTTTGGCGAGTAGCTATTGCTCATGACCGATTACTTCGACAGACTCGTACAAAATGTATGAGACTTTGAAGAAGGAGGATTGAAAACTAGCAATTCCGAGAAACAATTCGTCTCGCAAATAAATGCTAGCGGCTAGATAACGAACACGTTCGCTGTAAGGAGATTCATTTGCGTATCAGGTGAAGGTTTGACGGCAGGCCGAAGGGGATTTTTCGATCTATAGACGAGGCGATCGATGACCGAATAAACCGTAACGCATATCATACTAGACGTAAAATACATCTAACAAAATAATATCAAAATAAATAAACCTCTAGAATCGTGACCATGTTCGCTATAGGAGATGTATTTGCGTATTAGGTGATGTTCGGTGGGCGATCGGAATGAATATGCACGGGATGAGGGCGAAAGTAAAGACGATTCGATCATTGTGAATGTCCCACCAGCGATGCTCTTTTGTTTGAACGTCGGAGGTTTCCGGCGTTTATCCCGTACGCTAGAGCGCGCTAGTTGCCCGTGACGTCAGTAGGCGCCAGTCCTTCCTTTCATCAGCAGCTGCCGAAGGGTCTTCTTCCGCGTGGTCATCGGACACGAACATTATCGGTAATATCCCCTGCAGGTTTCAGTGTTGCCCTCGTTGGGCGTTAGGTTAGCGTAGCGCCGCCGTCGTGGGATCCTCCGACGGGGGCAAAGTGGGTAAATAACGTCTCCTTCGAGGCGAAATGTGACTGGAAGAGGCGAGAATGACGACCAGAATAGACACTCACGGCCACGGGGCAGCAGGACCAGCAGCGGGCCGCTTCAAGAGCAGCAGACGAAGGGACCCTCCGAAATCGCAGTCACGTGGACGCTCCTTCGGGGACGATTCCCCTTTCGACAAACCCTCTGTTCCTAGCCATTAGCTCCCCGTTGCGATTTTAGACGCCCCTGGGAAGGTCGTGAGGGCGAACAGATGACGAATCGCCTAAAATTAAGGAGACTAAAACTTAACCCCCCTCCCCCCCACCCCCATCAAGGCCGTCACAGGACGGGCCTCGCTGTAGCTTATCGTGGGACGGGAATTTGCGTGGCGCCCAATTTCTTTCAATTTAATTTTGTTTTCGGGGGTGATTTCCGGACTCCTGGATGTGAATCGGGCTATAAATATCCGCATTTTGATTTTGAAAAGCTTCTAAATCGACATACTTTTAAAATGGACGACTGACGTTGCCGGTAGTGTTATCGAGGAGGCCATTTGGTTTTTTACCGCGTAAGCACCTCCCCAGGTGGTTTAGAAATGCTAAATTTTTATTTATAATTACTTCTAAAACATATAAATGTCATCATAACCCTTTTATCAACTCGCAAGAGTCCGTCCGAGAAGGCCATTTGGTTTTTGCCGCGTAATCACCTCTCCTTGTGTGTTAGAGCTGTTTATTTTTTGTTTATTACTTTTAAAACGACATGTAAGACTCATAATTGTCATCATAATCCTTTCATTAACTTTCAAAGAGTCCCATCCTATCGCTTTTTGTCATATGTCTGTTAGGACAAAGGTATTTTCTTAATCCCTGGGTCTTGCCTATGATGAATCACCCCTTTCTTCAGTTTGTGTAATTTAAGTAATAAGAAGGCCTTAATAACTGTCAAAAGCATTTTTGTAGTTAGTTTTGTAATATCCTCATGTAGGGTGTTAATCCCCGAGTAAATTATTCACGACTAGGCCTACAATAGGCTACGTTAGGCCTTAGGCTTCTGCACATGTTCATTTGTTGGTTTCCCAATATTGTAGGATAAGTCTATAGTCTTGCCTATTGGGTAACTAGGTTAGGTTAGGTCTATTTTACGTCTTACTTTGGTTTCCGTAATATCATAGGATAATTATTGAGTCCTGCCTGTACGTAACTAGGTTAGGTCTGTCTTACTGTATTTGGTTTTGTAATATCACAGGACAATTCTGAAGTCCTGGCTATCCTTGACTAGGTTAGGTTAGGTCAGCCTGCCTGTTTGTGACTGGGTTAGGTTAGGTCTGTGTCAGTTTTGTAGGCATGTTAATCAAGAACCGTGTAGTGTAGTAGGCTAGGTGTACTGCTGTTAAGCGCACTTGCTTACCTTTGAAACGTTTCTCCAAAATGTAATGAAATTCGCATGTGGTTTGGGTGTGCTGGTTAGCATAGGCATTTTCAAGGATCTCTTTTAGGGCTTATAATCAACTTTGAAGCAGATAGGCTGATTGGATCTAATTAACAAACATTTTTTTACATTATTATCTTTTGAAATTATTTAATAGGCTTAACTAAATGCCTGAAATTGGGAATTATGTAAATGCCTGTAGCATACTTATCCTTGAGCTTTTTGTTTGCTAGCACACTGAACTGCAGCTCTGACCCAACTAACACGATAAAGAGAAATGGTTGCACGTATTAGGCCTAAATAGTACATTGGCAAAAACTTAAGTAACCATATTATATGCCTAATGTATTCAATGAGTGAATTTTTCAAAGTTAACAATTGAATGTTAATTTTTTTCTTGCCATTGCACTTTAATTATGTAGTCTTGCAGATTCCGTAGTCCATTATCTTGTTTGAACCCGATTACTATTTCTTTTGGCTTCTATATTCTGTGCTTTATGTTTCGTACAAACAAAAACTAAATTTCCATTTTCTCCTACTTGGTCTTCTCAGTCACATTGTCTAAATTGACTAAAAGGAAACTTGTGGAGAGGTTTTAGTTTGAGCATAAAGGATTTTCCAAAGAAAATAATGGGCCTCTTTAAATTTGTACAGTTATAAGTTATGTCCTTTTAAACCTGTAATGGAGTATGTGCTGGTGTTTTTTTGTTCCTGTTCAAAAGGCTTTAATATAAGTTAAAAGACTAATATGATTGAAGAAAATGTTGTAATATAATTGGTAATGGTTGGTGAAGGATTACAGGCAGTCCCCAGGTTATGGGTTGGGGTTTGGGAGTTCTGTTCCAGCTGCATGCTGTAAATCGGAAAACGCTGTAACTCGGAACTTTGTAATCCAAATATATAAAGATAGAGACTTAGTGAGCCAGGGGAAAGTAACTGGGTTTTTAAGCTTTTCCCTGGTAATGAACCAGTTTTCTCCCCACCTCATAGGGGCAGCCTTGTAGCAAACCCTCCCATTGGCTACAGCTTCCTAAACCGGTTTTCTTACTCCGTTGTAGCACGTACAGTAATGCCGCTCAGAATCCTAGTTACAGTGCTGTAACCGTGAACCGGTTTTTTTTATGAATGAATTGTAAAAAGTAACGTTAGTTTAGTTTAGAATGCCATAAATTGGGGCCTGCTGTAACCTTGGGGGGCTCTACGTACACTCCTAGTAAAGTTATTTTTTTGGAAAAATGTTAAAAGAGGTAATCATAATTAGTAGGTATTGATTTATATTAAAAAGCTGTCCTAAGTATTATGGCATTATGTAAACGAGTTTCTAATTTCTGGGTCTTATCAAAGTATTAGGCGAAGTTTGTCACATGCGATATTTCCTTTCATTAACATTGCTCAAATTTTGTGTTCTATGGACAAGAAAAAATTGAGCCATTGTCTAGTATTTGGTTTGTGACCGTTAAAAAGTGTAATCTTGTACATTGAAGATTAATTAGTTTTCTGAAAAGCCTCAAAAATGCAATGTAAAGGGGCATTGAATTCAGTAGTGTTTTACTGTGGGACTACACTGTAGGAACTTTAGATTGGGGAATTAGGGGGAGAACCGTTTGCATTCTCATTCCTTCATCTATAAAAAAAAACTGAAATGATACTATTATTTTTTTTTTGTATAATGTATATATAATTTATTGTCAGTGCAATTGAAATGAGCAAGTTTTTCAGATTCAAAATGAATGCCGAAAAGCTTGCTAAATTACAACAGCAGGTCCGCATTGGCGGCAAGGGTAGTGCCCGCAGAAAGAAGAAGGTAGTTCACCGATCCTCAGCCACTGACGATAAAAAACTACAGAATTCTCTCAAGAAGCTGACTGTTAATAATATATCAGGCATCGAGGAGGTAAGAATACACATTTTGATTTACTGTGTTTGGGATACTGGCTGTAGTAACAACTGTGTATACAATGTAGTTTACCCTGCATTTTTGGCTGGAATTCCCGTCTTATTAGGCCATTCCATATTATATTACATAATTTTCTTAGGAAATTTTTTACAACTGAATATTTCTTACAGGTGAACATGATCAAAGAAGATGGCTCGGTCATTCATTTTAACAATCCAAAAGTACAGGCTTCTTTAAATGCTAACACTTTTGCTGTATCTGGTCATGCCGAGTCCAAACAGATTACAGAGATGCTGCCAAGCATCTTGAGTCATTTAGGAGCAGAAGGCTTTAACCAGTTGAAGCGCCTTGCATCCTCTGTGAATGCCGGTAAGTCCTGCGGTTGATGCTTTTCCAAGTAACGTACGCTGATGTTCCCGTTATTTTTGGGAGGGTTCATTTGTCTTAATAATTGTTCAGTTTTTTGCATATCGAAAGTAACACTGAGTATAACATAGTTTGACATGACAGAATTTAGGAATTGAAATGACCAATGTCCAACCCTTTCTCCCTACTCGGCATACTACTCATTTCTTATTTTGATTCACTTGAAATTTCTTGCACATCACTCATAAAAGACAATTGAGATTGGGGTCATCCCTTGGATTGTTCAAAGGTACAGAAATTATCTTCCTTTGGTTTTCCTCTGAGGAACAACTCCCCTTTTAGTGTGTGTTCCCTAATGGCAAGTGGGTTTATTTAAACTTTTTGGCTTAGTATACAGATGCTTTTATCAGTTTTTCATTTCCACTCATTGATGAATTTTTAGATACAAGAGCATAACAAATTCATGAAGCTATGAAGCTAATCAGGTCCTCCAGTGGTTTGTGGATAAAAAACTGACTTGAGGACCAGAATGCTATGTAAGAATTTTTTTAAAGCTTTATTTATCCCCTTAAGTTATGGAAATTTTGCTTGCTAGCATTTGCTGTGTAGTACAAGAGAGGCAGCTGTGGGTCTTATGGTGTGAGATGTAATCTCTTATTAAATGGGTTAAGTTAACCATATCAAATCAAAATTTGTTGTTGGCAGTCTTGTGTTTATTGATGTGTTCAGTAAATAGTGTATTGGTTACAGACAGCAGAGGGTTTGTATTGTATGCTAGGCAGAATTACAACAGATTTTTCCTACATTTCTGAGCTGCAGGCTGCACTGTCTTCAGCATATTTTTTGGGAAAGTTTTATCTTGTGAATTGGTTAAAATAATAGTTTTGTACTTAACGTCACCCAGTCATAAATTATAGCAGCAGTAGTACATTTAAAAGTAATTTTATATATTTAGGGAAGGCAGTACATTAACCCTTCCACTCCATCCTTGAAGAACATATCCAAAATGCTAGTTATGGTCAGGTCCTGCCTGTGACCATGGTGAGAGGGATACTGTTGTGCTTGGCTGTTATTGACTTCCAATGAGATTGTTGTAATTCTACTGCATTCGGGTTGTTCTGCCAGCCTGGTTCTGGAAGGGTCAACAGGATATAGATGTATAAATTTGTAGGGGTCGTGAACACTGCTAATGAATCTCTCTCTTCAGGCAATGTTGCTGCTGGCGGAATTGATGAAGATGATGACGATGTTCCAGAGCTTGTGGAAGATTTTGAATCTGCCAGCAAGGCTGAGAAAGGTAAAGAGCAAAATGCATTTTTTACTCTTCAATCTGTTCTTTATTTTTCATGTCGGCTATGAAATGATAAATTTAAGGGTTAATGTAGAAGTACCTATTGAAAATTTCTATCAGGCAGCTTGTTTTGGAATTTCTAAGGTGTTGAATGTCAAATGTGAATGTAGCCTGTGAGGTAGAAATTTTTTGGAAATTTTTATTCTTTGTTGATAGCTGGAGGATTTGAGAAAATGTTTGCCTTAACCCTTAATGGACGGATTGATCATCTATAGTAGTAATAATAGGTTTGGGTGGTGGGCGGATTGATCCTGTAGTTGAACAGTATTACACGCCATTGATATGGAAAGAATCGGTCAGGAAAGAGGTACCAATACTTTTATAGCCCATAAATTCACGTATGGCAACTTATACAGACCAAGGTCACGAGTGTGGCTGTCTCAGGACTTCAGTAGTGCTTGTGACTTGAAGGGGGAATGTTCTGCGTCTCTCACATGACACCATTTCGTAAATTTGCTCGTAAATATACCGAGGGGTTGCTGTTGTTTTCTTTTACGATAGCATGTTGAAAACATATAAAAGTAAAAAAAAAAGGTTACTGAATCTTAGTGCTTGGTAAATTGACAAAAATAGTTTTCAACAAATATGCCATGAATTTGTTACTGCTTTTATTTCCTATCTGTTATGATATTGTGTGAGGAGTAGTTATAATTTTACAAAATTAAATCAATATTTTGTTCATGAAACTTACCTGTCAGATATATATATAGCTGTATTTTCTGAAGTCCGACAGAATTTTAAAAACTTCCGACACACGCAGTGGTCGGCCAGGTGGTTAGTACCCATTCCCGCCGCTGGGAGGCGGGTATCAGGAACCATTCCCATTTTCTATTCATAATTTTTCTGTCGCCGGTGCTGAAAACACCTGTTTTCAGTACCTCCGTCTTAGGATTTTGGAAACGTCATTGCCGCTAAGTATCCTAATTGTCTTTTGATTTATTTACTTGGATTTGTGGCTAGACATACGCTATCTTAAATTGATTTGAATTTGATTCATTTTTGCTTAAAATATCTGAATCTAGTTAGGCTAGTTTCAGACGGGGTTGTCTGCAAAGATAGGGTGTGGCTACCGAAAGCTTCGGTAGATCCGCACTTGGTATGTACGAGGGGTATGGGTCTTCCTTCTTTGTTGAGATTTGTCATGTAAGGAGTGTGAGACTTTGTCTATTCCGTAAGGAAGACGTATGATTCGTATGTACGCAATTAATCAGTAAACATGTCTAATTCCGTAAGGAAGACGTACCTATGATTCGTATGTACGCAATTAATCAGTAACAAAAGTCAGGGTAGTGAACCTGCTAACCTTCCTGTAGACTTTATTTTGCCTAACCCTGTAGTATGGCCTACGGGCTATGAATATGTCTACGAGAGGTGCTCGCTCTCCTTCATTGCTGTGAAGTGCTACTTCTGTAATTGTTACACTCCTAACCCTCAGTATTGCCTTCGGGCCCTAAGCAGTGTCTGTAGAGGAATTGCCCTTTCTCTGATACTCTTTCGATTCGTAACTTAGAATCGAAAGTGCTTGCTTTAGAGAGTAAAAGTGAAGTGCAGTGATACCCCTTGTGTAGTGGAGGGTGCGTCAGATCGGCCTCGTTTCGCCTCTAGGCCGGGACCTCTGCTTGACTCCCAGGACCCGGGGAGGGAGCATGTCGAAAGCCTAAGAAGGAGGGTTACAAGGAAACCCCCCACCGATCTGGCGTGCCTTCGGCAGTTTCTGATGAAAATCCCCAGACTGCCAAAGTGCTTGCGCGTGCACGAATCCTGAAAGTTTGCTTCTCGTCCTCCGAAGCGTCCTCTCCGTGCAGGGGTTGGAGCTTTCGGAAGGACTCGCGCCCTCTAAATAGAAGCTTTATAGAAGAGACGCTTCACGTCTCTCTCTCTCTCTCTCTCTCTCTCTCTCTCTCTCGTTATGCGTTTCAGTGAGAAGTAAGAAGGCGAACGTCACCTGAACTCGTGTCCGTCTTTCCACCGAGAAATACGTAAAAGAAGTCATAGTAGCAGGAAGCTTTTGAGAGCGGACGCCTGGGACGCTCGGATGGACTCCAGGCGCGCGCGGGTGCACGCCAAGTGGACGCCGAGCGCGCTCCAGTGGACGCCGAGCGTGCACCAGCGCACGCCAGGTGTGTCGCCTGGCTGAACGTTTCTGTTGAACTCTTCAAGCTCTTGTTTCAGATTTGGGGCCTAAAGAATTTTTACCTCTACCTTCGGTGATACCTTCTACCTCACCTGCAAAGAATGTGAAGTAGGCAGTGCTTCGGAGGGAAGTCTTAAAGTGAACAGACAACTTCTTCTTCGAAACCCAGCAAGACATCGGGTTTTCGTGAATTCAAGAGGTCTCTGTCAATTAATATTGCTTTTCCCATAGGTGGATGGAGTTAAGGAAGATCTCGTTTGCTCTACCGCAACCTTTGCCATTCTGCCAATAAATTTAAGTTGCCACTACCGCAGTCAAGACTTTGCGATAAGGCAGTTACGGGTTATGTAAGGCTCGATGTCCTGCACGTCAGGACTCTCGGCAACGTTCAGTAGGATTCTTGCAAAGGCACTCATCAAAAGGACGCTCTTCAGGAAAGCGCAAGACAGGACTTCCTTTGCCATACTGCCAATAATTTTAAGCTTTAGCAGGCATTAGTTGTGATACGGGAGAGGAAGCTGGGGTTGGAGAGTTTTCTTCCTCTTCCCAGGATAATTTTTCCAAGCTTTTTAGCCCATCTGAGGGTTTTTCAGATGATAGATTTTTGTTAGTTTCTAGTCGGGACTACGCTGCTGAATTGAAACATCGTCGTTCTACTTGCCGTACAGCCCAGTTCTCTTAACAGGATTCTTGCCCCTTCCTCGTTTGAGACGGAATCGGAAAAATTAAATGCTCGACTCCCTGGATTACGTTTTGTCAATTCAGTGACTTCCCCCATTGACAATATACTTTCGTTTTGTCAAGTAAGTGGGTATCCCCTCTTTGACAAAATATCTCTTTGTCCCGTAAATGGGTTAGTTCTCATTGACAAACATCTCATTAACTTGATATTGCGTAAGCGAATAAGCTCTTATTGACAAGATTCGAAGAGCTCTCATTCGTCATTCGCAGACTCGTACAAAGAAATAGCTTGTAGACTACGTCAATGAAAGCTTATGTCGCAATAACATAAGAAGCTTGAGCTGACTGCTTCGACTGCTTCGATTCTCTTAAGTTTTGTTCATGAAACTTGCCTGTCAGATATGTATGTAGCTGTATTTCCGAATTCAGCTATATATATGGTCTGCCAGGTAAGTAGGAACAAACTTTATTGTGATATAATTTCATTTTGCCTTGCATTATTTTACTTCTGGTTGGTTCAAGTCATATACGCTTGCTGTAGTTACCTCTTCGGATGGCAACCGAGAGGTCTATTGTCTATTTTAAGACATTATTTAAAATCGTTACTCCCTGCAGCCTTCCAGGAGTTTCCAATTTATCTTTTACCGTTGTATGGTAGTGTTCTGACGACACAAACGCATCTATATATTTAGCGTTTTCTGTTACGCTTAAATATACCAGCTTGAGAGTCTTTCTGCTCAAAAAATAACGGACCTATTTCTTCGTAGAATAGGGTAGCTGGCAACCCAGACAAAGTTAAGAGACGACGTTCGTAAGCTGCTTGCTGCTGCTGTCACGCTGATGTCTGTCCTACAGTCCAAACCGAGCCAGCCAGAGTAAACAGATCCGGCGCTGTCATGCACGGTTAGGTTACGTCTTTCTCCTGCGGGATTGACTGACTAACCGTATCTCTGTGCTGACGGTTACGTCTCTCCTGCGGGAGGATTTTGACTCTGGACTATCCTGTTTATCTCTTGTCCTACAATCACGGACTTTAGCCTAAAGATTGAGGGGATTTCTTACGTGAATGAATAACGTTGCATTCTTATTTTGCCTTTACTATGTTCAACAGAGTTATCTCTTAATCCTTTCGGTGCTCGTTACCGCACGGTATGGAACTACGAGTCTACCGCAACATTGCACTTTTATTTGCTCTCCTGCTTAGGCAAAGCGCAGCCTTATTTAGGGAAGTAAGCATACTCGGGAGGGAATGGATGAGCTTGCTAGGGACCATTTCCTTCCTGAAGAAGTTTGTTTCCCCGAATAGACTGCAATTCAGACCACAGTTTTTCCTACCGGGAAACTGAAAAATTATTCTAGATTTAGGAATGATTCTGAACATCTCTCAGTGCGTCTATCACCTGAGGTGATAGAAAGAAGGTGCCGGACATCTGGATAGGGTTTCAGATGTCCTGGATCTTAATCTGAAAGAAGTAAAAGCGATTCGGTAGTCCCTCCAGTCCTCGAAACGAGTTTTTGGGAACCAGTGGTCCAGATCAACTCTGATATTCCACAGCTCTCTCATATCTTAAGAAGTATCTTCTCTCGGTCCTTGTTCGAGTTTACGAGAAAGAGCCTATTATAACAACAGGCGTAAAATATAACGATCCTCTACAGGTCGTTACAGGATTGCAAAAGTCCGTACGAATCGTCTCGATCGACGGCAGCAACTATTCACTTCCGAGTGGAATCTTTCTTTAGAAGTAAGTTGAGAGTTGTGTAGACTTTAGGGACGCCCTTTCATCTTTCTCTTCGATATGTTGAGGACGAAGAGGCTTCTTCTTCTCTGCTCCCTTATTCTCGATCCGGGATCGGTACCATAAACGCCATCCTATGGATATTGAACGGGGATGGATGTTTAGTCTCTTTTCCCCTTTTTCAATCGCTTAGGAAATGTAATAAGAGGATTTATGACGTCACAGGGAGCGACAATGACGCTGATCGCCCCATGTTGGCCTTCAGAATCCTGGATTCACAGAGGTCACATACTTCCTAGTTCACTTTCCAAGGACCTTTTCCGAGAGAGTCGGTCTACTCTAACTCGAAAAGTACCTATAACCTCTCCGCTCTGAGTCTGACTACGTTCAGACTATCGAGATGTTGACAGGAATAAGATTACCGTCTTCCATTTCCGTCTGAAGAATGGGATAAGCTGGCAGTCACAACTATTAAAGAATATGCAAATATGTTGTTGACGGCTTTGGCTCAGAGATTTGCGTCTGTCAAACAACAAAGCCCTTCACGATCTTTGAGTTCTGTGGAATCTCGAAACTCGCTCACCATCTACTTTTTGTCTCACCTGTTTCTCGGAGTCAGACACTCGTGCGAGATTCAGGCGACATATAGTAGCCCTGAGTTTCTTGTTGACGAAGTCGGTTGCGTTTATAACACCCCCGATGATCGTGTAACATGAGACCAGGTTGGACTGTCAGGCATTCTTCCTTCGGGACTGAATCGCCTTTTTGCTCCTCGCTCCTTTCTCCTGCACAGAAGCTCGAGTCAGGAGTTGATTCGCTGACGACGTTGGGTTGCGTTGATACACCCCCAAGGTTTGCTTAGATTGAATCGCCCAGGCAGTCCAGACACTCATCCTTCAGCGAAGAATAGTGCCTTATGGTCTTCAGGGTACAGCCTTGCTGTCCTTGATTCGTCTGACTGGTCAACTGGTCGGTCACCTGACTTTAGTACAGACGGACTGACTGTGCATGTCCAGATCGAAGCTTTCAATATGGAACTTAGACGTAGTCTGAAGTTCTTGATGTTAAAGCATTCGAACCTCTCCTACCTGTTAACTTCTTGCATGTGATCAGGAAGGCCTTCTTCTAACCACCCTAGATACGACAAAGAGGGTTAGTGAAATTTTAAGCCATCGTCACAAGTTTTGGGCTTTAGAGAACACAAGGAAGGCGGTGTGCTCTCTAAGCCTTCCGTTGTGGCCTAAGAATGGAAACCCGTTTTGTCCTTGGGCCAGGAGCTTGGAAGCAAGGATGGCACAAGTTAGTGGGCAGGAGCCAGAGAGAGTCCTGTGCCCTGTCGGGTCTCTCAAGTTTTATCTACATAAAACTCAAGAAAGTCGAAGTCATTCTGCAGTGTTCCGAAAAAGACCAGACTTGCCCATATCGAAGAACACCCTGGCTTTAGTGTTAAGGAGTTCTTTCAAAAAATGCTCCTTCAATGTTTGCACAAAGATTTTGAAATCTTTTTATCTGAATGCTCACGAGGTGAGGGCGCGGCCTCGGAAGCATTTCAACAGAGCATGGCACTCAGCAACATCCTGAGTACCATGTTTTAGCGAAGCAACTCTGTGTTCACTTCACACTCCCTGCGAGATGTGAAGATGGCATATGAGATCTGCTGCTCGCTAGGGCCATACGTGTCCTGCAGACACAATCTTGGGGGCAAGAAGTACCACTCATCCTATCCTGTAGAAAATGGTTAGGAAGAGCTCTTAATTTAGTTGATGAGTCGCCGACAACGGCGACTTCTTAACTCTTAAGCCTTAGTTAAAACACCTTAACTTTGGCTAGGTTGGTCAGGTGGTGATATATATATATATATATTTATTTTACTTCTTAGCCCTCATGGTATGGTCAATATGGTCTAGTCACGTCGTGGTCTCGCCCCTGTTGACAGATCATCTGGAGTGCACCAGCTATATAGGTCTCTACCTCGCTGGCAACTCTAGTAGCACAAGCAGACTTACGTGGCAGTAACCACGAAGCCAGCTATGCTAACAGGTGGAACCAAGATGTAAATCATCTGCATGCATTTGTTTCCTAAAATCCTTCTATTCTGTCCCTTCCCACCTCCAAAGGTGGGATTCAGCTATATATATATATCTGACAGGTAAGTTTCATGAACAAAATGATATTGTTATGATACAATAAAGTTTGTTCATACTTACCTGGCAGATATATATATAGCTGTATTTTCTGAAGTCCGACAGAATTTTAAAAACTTCCGACACACGCAGTGGTCGGCCAGGTGGTTAGTACCCATTCCCGCCGCTGGGAGGCGGGTATCAGGAACCATTCCCATTTTCTATTCATAATTTTTATTTCCACTGTCCCCTGAGGGGAGGTGGGTGGGTACTTGATTATATATATCTGCCAGGTAAGTATGAACAAACTTTATTGTATCATAACAATATCATTTTTATAAGAAAACATACACAAGTTGGTAAAATTTATGATTTTGTAAGAGAGGCCCCACAAGGGCTAAATTTTTAATAGTTTTTTTTCTTTCATCATGTACATTTGCACATCTTCCTCTCTCCATTGATGTGTTTTTTCCGTGAATTGGCTGACCTCAAAGTTTACTCGGCCTGGGAGCTGTATATTGATATATTTACCCGTCCAGTAAGGGTTAAAGGTGTAGGGGCTTTTCTCAGAGTAGAGTAACTCCACCGGGGAATAAAGATTGAAGATTGTTTTGTGGACATTAGAAATCTATGGCTCCTCTATTAAAGAAGCTTAGGCTCAACAACAGTTGGTAGACACTTGGTACCTTTTTGAATGATATGTTATAAACTGCTATCTTTATGTTAATGAATAAAAAGTTTGGACAACTCCCTCTTGACAAGTAGCCCTTCAGGGGATGTTGTCAGTGTTGAATGTGTTCTAAAAGTGTTTCAGTTGGTCTATTTTATGATTGTTTTTTGCAGTTCCTTGAGAAAAGTACTATTCAGTTTCAAACTCACCCATGAAAAATTTTATATCCTTTGGACAGTAACTATCAGCTGTACACAGTGTTTTTATGCTTTTAAGCCTAAAAAAGACTTAGGATTAATTTTTTTTTATCAACACAGGAATGAGTGTTAATACAGCATTTGCCATTTTTGCTTCAATAGTTATGGCCAGACCAAACATAAATTGTTGAACTCATCTGGCATGATTTTTCATCCCTCATTAAATTCAACAGCTACTACTGAAAAATTAATGCATTACTACTGAATGGGGTAAAAGTTGCTATTAGAACTTTAGTATTTTAAATGCTAAATATGTATAGAGATATAGTTAAGAATGCTGTTCATTGTTTCAAATTTTGTGTATTTTTGTTTCTCAAATGTTGAAAAAAGTTAGTACAATACCTAATTTGACAAGGGCCTGTCTTAGTAAAAAAAAATTAATTGCTACAGGCAATTTAACCCCAGATTAGTGGATTATTTGTCTCACTGTGTTTAGGTAAGTTTTAAAGGTTTAGAGTTAAGGTGAGGTTTCTGCTGAAAATGTAGTTTATGAAGGCACTGGATCTCCCAGGTAGGCCCTGTGAAAAGTACCGTAAACTTGTATTTCATAAGGGGAGCCTTGGTTGATTTCTTTTGCTATGTTTAGAGTGAAAGCTGTTATTTGTTACCAGGATGAGGACTTGAAGGGACACATACTCATGTGCGTATGGAAGGGTATGTGGTTATTTAAGTAACTTGTTAATGTTAGGAAGGGGGAATGTAAAATATGATTGTTGTGTAAAAATGTTAAAACGTTATAAATAATGGAGTTCCGACGTATCTGTCGGTTAAGTAGATTTTTGTAAAAATGTTAATCTATAAATGTGGAAGTTTCAACTTATCCATTTGGTAAAGTAAATTTGTATAGCTTGTGGATTGTATATAAGAGTTTAAGATTTAACAAGTCTGCAAATTAGATTGGTTTTGGAAGCACAGTATAATAAAATTGCATATACTAATGAATGTCAAAATATTTTTTTAAAGAATGGCTGTACATAACTTTTCAGAAAACAGTTATTAGTCAGTAATGCTTATTGGACAGACATGGTAGGTAATCAATTTTGTTACTTTCAATTAATGGGATAAAGTTTCCTAGGCTTAATTTAAATTGTAAGGTGGTAGTAGAAGTCTTGTTGGTTGCTCTGTATTGATAATACTAGCGACTTAGGTTAGTTTTATTTACCTTTAACCTATTGCCCAGTGAATGAGAAAGTGAATCAGTTCTACACAAATACAAACCTTCACTCTCTATATAGGATTTTACTTGCAAACCTGGGCTGGAATGGCTTGTTCAAATTTTACTGAGTGTTGTTAAATATCAACAGTAAGGGGGAAGCCCAGTCCTTTGTCAGCCTGCACTTCATTTTGCTTTCAGCTGCCATCTCTCAGGACTCTGCCTGCCCTTGGCCATTCAAGCTCTTGTTTATTCTTGAGTATTCAATTTTCAATTTGGTATTTTTAGACTTTTGTCGTTGTTATGATTCAAACCTGTAAGTCAAATGAGAGACTTTTTTTAAAGGAATTGGGATTAGTTTACCTTGCCAGTGTGAATACTTGTTTTCATTGGAGACACAGCAGCCATGAGTTTGGAGTGTTCTCCATGAGTGGCCTACCCCAGCCACCCTTGTTATCTGGCACCTTGTTATCTGCCATTGCAGCTCTCATTTTGCAAGCGAAATCCTATGTAAAGAATTTTGAGGTTTGTTAGGAAGAATACAAATTAATTGGAATAATTATTAAATTATTTACCCTAGGATGCATGTAATGTCATTTTGGGAAATGTTAATCATTCAAATAACATTTATTGGAAGGTGATTGGATCATTGAAGTAGGAGGTTGATGGCTTGGTAATTGAATGACGAAGTGATTTAGCATAGTGGTGCTGGGATATCTTGTGCATTGAGTACTTTTCATTTCCTTTTACAGAGTAAGAGTTTAGTATATGCAATGATTAGATTACCATAGAGTAGGGTAAATATGTTGTTTCGCCACTACAGAGGCACAAAAGTCCACTGAATCTAGTCACGAGCCAGTTATTGATGGTAAAGAGGAAGATGATGTACCAGACCTGATTGAAGTCGATGATTCTGTAGCACCGACTGAAGATACCACAGTAACGACTAACAAAAACGATAAGGAAGCACCACCGAATGAGAAAGTCCCTGTGAAAGATAAAGCCAAGAAAGATGGAAAGGACAAGAAAAAGAAAGAAGCTGCTCCCTCCAAGCAAAGTGCAGATAAGGATGCTTCAGTCACAAACACAGAAGCACAAGAAGTTCCTCCTAGTCCCATAAAGGAAGTGACATCTGAAGAAGCCCAGTCGGCCAAAGCCCCGAAAAAAGCTGCTAAAACTGATGGAACTCCTAAGAAATCTACAAAAGCTGAAGACACCTGTAAGGAAGATGCACCAACTGCAGGTGCTATTGTAGAAACCTCGAAGGAAGTTCCCCCAGAAACCTCTGCTAAGATCACTGCACCAACCCCAGTTGAGGAGGCTGCACCACCCCCTGCCCCAGTCAAGGAAGCCGAACCAGCTCCTGCACCAGCTCCCGCCCCAGCCAAGGAAGCTGTACCAGCTCCTGCTCCTGTCCCAGCCAAGGAAAGGCTGCACAGCTTCCTGCCTGTCCCACCAAGGAAAGCCTGCCCCGCTCCTGCCTCCTGTCCCAGCCAAGGAAGCTGGCACCAGCTCCTGCTCCGCCCACGGAAGCTTGCCACCAGCTCCCCAGCCAGGAAGCTGCACCAGCTCCCCAGCCAAGGAAGGCCTGCCACACCCCCTGCCCAGCCAAGGAAGCTGCACCAGCTGCCCCCGCCAAGGAAGCTGCCCAAAGCCAAGCTGCCCCCCGCCCCAGCCAAGGAAGCTGCACCAGCCCCTGCCCCAGCCAAGGAAGCCTGGCAACCAAGCTCCCCCCCCCAAGCCACAGCTGGCCCCCCGCCCCACCCAAGGAAGCGCACCAAGCCTGCCCCCGCCCCAGCCAAGGAAGCTGCCCCCGCAGCCAAGGAAGCCCCTGGCACCAAGCGCCCCCGCCCCAGCCAAGGAAGCTGGGAAGCTGCCCCGCCCCAGCCAAGGAAGCGGCCCCCGCCCGCCCCAGCCAAGGTAAAAAAAAAAAAAAAAAAAGCAAACACAGCCCTGCCCCCCGCCCCAAGCCAAGAACTGCACCAGCTGCCCCCGCCCCAGCCAAGGAAGCTGCACCAGCTGCCCCCGCCCCAGCCAAGGAAGCTGCACACTGCCCCCCGCAGCCAAGAAGCTGCACCCTGCCCGCCCAGGCCCCAAGCTGCACCAGCTGTCCCGCCCCAGCCAAGGAAGCTGCACCAAGCTGCCCCCGCCCCAGCCATCCAAGAAGCTGGCACCGCTGCCCCGCCCCACCAGGAAGCTGCACCAGCTGCCCCGCCCCAGCCCAAGGAAGCTGCACCAGCTCCCCCGCCCCCAACCCCAGCCCAAGGAAGCTGCACCAGCTCCTGCCCCAGCCCCAGCCAAGGAAGCTGCACCAGCTCCCGCCCCTGCACCAGCCCCAGCCAAGGAAGCTGCACCATCTCCTGTCCCAGCTCAAGTGAAGGGTGCTGCAAAGGCGCCTGCCTCATCCCCAGCCAAGAAGGATGCCCCAGTCCCAGCCAAGGAGACTGCACCAGTACCAGCAGCTGCTGCTGCTGCTGCTGCACCAGCACCTGCTCCATCCCCAGCCAAGATGGCACCAGCAAGTTCTCAAGCAAAGGTGGTGGCTCCAGCCCCAGCTCCTGCTGCTGCTGTGGGTAGCGCATCTGAGAAAGAGACAGCAACAGCACAGGGTCCTGGTAAAGCCTCTGTTCCTGGCCATCCCCTGGGAAAAGTTGACACGCTTCCAAAAGACACAAAGACGGTCAAACCAACCCCACTAAAGGAAGGGCCTGTGGCTCCTGTTCCAAGCAAGGAAACTGATGGTTCTCTCCCTACTAACATACCCAATCCTATCTCTGCCCCACCTGCCACAGCTGCGCCAGCTCCTGTTCCTCCGAATGCACCTCCCTCTGTTCCACAGAATGCAGGAACTGCAAAGTCCAATAAAACTCCTCAAGCTAAGTCTGCTGCTGCTGGAAATAAAAGTAGTAAGCAACAGAAAGGAAAGGGAAAGTAGGGTATGTTGGGCTACAGTTTTTAAATGAGTGAGTTTATTTTGCCTCTAATTCTTTGTAATGACTACTACTTGTGTGTGTGTCGTTTTGAACCCTGTTTCGCGTCCTATTCTTAACACATTCTAGACTACTGAGTTCTGCCACATCTTTTTTGGTACTGACTGTAAAGGTGGTGCAATCTAACACGGGAGGTGTCGCCACATCTGGTGACTACTTGAAGAGAGAGAAAAATAGATGGATGTTTTGTGAACAATTAGCAGTTTATACATAACCTTTTCCCCCCTCAATTGGTTTTACTGCATGTTGTTTTGTAGTGGACAGAGAAAATTTTCAAAAAGTGTGATATAATTATTTTATTTTCCTTTACAGGTAAATAATTTTAATCGTTTTTTATCCTTGTACTGTATATTCGAGTATAAAGTAGTTTGATATGGCAGTAGGATATGTCATTGTAGGTTTATTAAGTTTTTAGTTGATTAACCAGGTACACATTGGCAGTATTGTAGATAGTTATCCAGTTTTCTTGCTAACATTAACAAGGAGTGATCCAAGTAGTGTATTCTGTATACTGTAGGATTACCCTTCTGTTTGATTGTCATAACCGTATACAGTAATACTTTTTACAAATTATTTAAGACAAAAAGCTGGTAGCAGTTCAGATTTGAGTAAATTTTATGGGCTGGAATATAATTTTGTCTTGGTTAAACTAATGTAATGTTATAGTGAAATTGCAAAATAGCGTACAATAGTTATAGTGAAATTGCAAAATAGCTTACAGTATATATGTATTTTCAATAATTTTGAGTGGTCTCTTCATCTGTGGAATTTTAATTCTGATATGGTGATTCTGTTGCAGAACCAGTTTTTGAAATAAGTGAAGCCAAGCTTCAGGTCTCCATTAATATGAAGTACATACTAATTGATTTCTTTCTTTTGCAGCTCTCAACAAGCCTGCAGTCACAGATGATAAAGAGGCAAAGTCCAAAGGTAAGATCAAAGATTTGTCAGAGGATACTCCAAAGATAGTGGAAGTTATACCCAAAGACACAGAAGAATGAATCATCAAAGGAAGCCACAGTGGGGTACAGTTGGCTTCGTGAAGTCCTTACTGCTACTACTGCTGCTGCAGCTGCAAATGCATGGGTTATAAATTTATTGATTTTATGGGTCTTCTCGTGTATAAGATGATCCTTTTTCCGATATAGCTGTCTGAGATGAAGTTAGGTTTTTCATGTGTTGTCCAGACAGATGTCTGTCCAGCAGTTCTTTGTGATACTGTCTTGACATGTGTTTTGCTTTGTGTAGCAGATCTGTTTGATCATTTGTTATTTTGTGTATATAAAAGATTGTATCTCTTTGATAACTCCAGAAATTTTTATTTCTCTCACTTCTCAACATAGATATGGAAGTTCAGTCTAGAGACTTTGAAATTACACAGGATTTTTATCAAGCCTTGTAACAGTAAGAATAAATTATGATAAGGAATGAGAATGGTGTCTAATTTTGCATCCTAATGTTATCAGGAAGCATGAATTCAAGTAACCTGTTGCTATTATGCTTTGAAAAATATGCCATCATGCTTTGAAAAATTGCCAACTGGTGAAACACGACATAAATACAGCATGACCCACCACCCTCTCTAGAAACTCGTAAAGACCCGGGAATGTTACTTTCAATTCCAACACGATGTGGAGTTTTGTCCTGTTGTCAAGACTAAAGGATTATCTATGTATAATACGAACTTATAAAAGATTTGCCATTGTCTGAATATTTCTGACTGGGCAATCAGGAATTCTAATGACACTATAGATCTAGAAAAAGGTGCCAGGACGTTTATATACGTATATAAAAAAAATTCAAAACTAACCTAAACAGTTATCTGGTATTACAAAAGGCCTAAGCAACCTGGTTGGTATGGTATTAGTGTCCCACCTTGGTGGTCGCGGTTTCAATTCTCCGCCATTCCATTGATGAGTGATGTGTATTTCTGGTGATGGAAGTTCACTCACGATGTGGTTCGGAAGTCATGTAAAGCTGTTGGTCCCGTTGTTGAATTACCACTGGTTCCATGCAACTTGAAAGCACCATACAAAAACAAAAACAAACCAATGCAATACAGGGTAAAGTTTGAACTCTGAAAGTAAGAATGGTGGAAGTTAGAATCCTTTACGAATGTTAAATTTTCCCCAACATTATGACCCAGGACAGTTAATTATCTCTTAAAGCTGCCGGGTAGATTGAATTGAGTACGTGATTCCCTGACAATTTATATTGTAATTGGATTGGTAACATATATGAATGAGAAGGCCCTCAACCTTATACTCCCGATAGTAATCCTTGCAAAGGCATGTATAAGCTATAGAATTTGGTGCCTTATAGTGTCACAAACTGTGAACATGAACCAAATGAGTTTGGAACATTAACATGTCCCCTGAGAGTTACGGAATATTTTTCTGGAATGATTTTTTTTTCTCAAAATCATAGGGAGTACTATATGCTAAATAATATTATTTGGCCTTTTAAATGTGCCTTTTTTTATGCTACAAAATGCATACATTGTCAAGTTAATGATTCTAAAAAGAAAAGGTAGCTAATATACATATTAATTCTAAAGCCAGTACATAGTTTTGACATGGTGAATCCTCAAAGACTATAACAGTCAGTCTGAGCACGAAAAAGAGAGCTTATTGAAAATTAAGGTTGAATCTTGCTTATGCTTTTCAACATTTTTGACCTTGAGGTCTAATTTAAAGTTCAGGTAGCCATTCTAATGAGATATTGCATTGCACCTCAGTGTAGTGGTTGGTATGGTGTTGGCGTCCCATCTCGGTGGTCGCGAGTTCGATTCTCGGCCATTCCATTGAGGAGTGAGATGTGTATTTCTGGTGTTAGAAGTTCACTCGACGTGGTTCGGAAGTGACGTAAAGCCGTTGGTCCCGTTGCTGAGTAACCACTGGTTCCGTGCAACGTAAAAACACTATACAAACAAACAAACGATCGCGTCTAAGCCTTTGGCTAAGATTAAAAAGGCAACTATGTAGCTACAACTATAGCACACAAAAATATTCAGTGTATCTACGATACGTTTATGTAAAAATGGTATTGAACTATGTAATTCAGAACGACGCCAGAGAAACAAATAATGAATAGCTCTTCAAGTGGTAATGGTTCGTTTAAAAAAAAAAAAAAAAAAAAAAGAAGTTTTCTGGTTCCTGGTTCCTGGTTCCTAGGCGCTCACTCCACAAACACAGTTGCGGGCACACTACACTATGAGGTGCAAAGCTTTATTTACTTTTACCCAAGCTCCCTTTCATTTCTTCTTCTTTATAAGTGAGGCAGAGCCGTGTTACTTAGCTTTGACATCCATCGCTTTTCAGGTTAAGAACATTCTTAATTTTAAGGGCTATCCTTATATATTCTCCCAGTTTTCTGTTAGGGGATAACAGTGTCCCTAAATTTATATCCTTATCTGCTTTTTGTAATAATTTACACGTGAATAAATGTTCAGTAGTGTCCTCCTCCACTCTACATATTTCACAGACCTCGTCATTAAATTTACCCCGGAAGTTAGCCTTTAAGTTCAACATATTCAGTCTGGCTTTCATAATGATACAGGCATCCTTTGTTTCCAGTTCCCTTATGTACTTGTTTTCCTCGAAGTCGTCTGTGAATCTCAGCTTCTTCATTTCTTTTCTCTTTTCTCTCAAAGTCACTTGGATATCTTGATTAATTTTTTTCTTTATTTCCTTTTTCAGGGCTGCTTTGGGATATTCTCTTAGTCCATTAATTTCTATATCATATTTGGTGCATATGTTCACCACACTTTTTGTCCAACATTGCCCATATGGGGCTCTTAACTGATCTTCAACTATTTCTTTTACTAATCTTTTCTCCTCCGAATTTATTATGTTGTGGAAAAGCATTAACTTCTTATACTCAATTCTGTTGGCTACTGGCCATATGCCGGACTCGGCTATAATTCCCCAATACGGCGTGCCCTTAGGTAGTTCATACATTCCTCGGAGGATCCTATATTGCATTTTCTCAAGCGCATTTAATTCATTTTCCGTTACGTTACTCCACGTCTCTATGTTGGTAAATAAGGTTGGTACAACTACTGTTTCATAGATCTTTTTCCTTACTTCTAGTGCCATGTTTCCTACTTTGTTAACATCCCCATATCTTCTGATTTCTCTTAATAGGTACTCAACCATTTGATTTCTCGTTTTAATACTTGCTTCCTTTGAACCATTCAGTGTGTACCATTCTCCTAAGTACTTATATTCTTTCACGCTACTAATTGGGCCATTTTTAAGTTCTGTTTTTATTTGTACATCTGATTTCTTTGCTTTTTTATCTATTACCAGCACTGCTGACTTACTTGGCTTCGTATTAAATGTAAATTTCTTAAGCTGCTCTAGGCTACGGCAGTTGCCAATTGCCATTTCTACTCCTTCTTTCCTGCTTGTGGGGAACATTATGTCATCAACAAATATTAGGGACTCTATTGCTACGCTTCTTATGAGTGTTACATTCTTCCTGCTTAAATCATTTACTCTGTCAGTCACTATGCTGCATAGCTTTGGGCCAAAAAATTGTACCTTGCCTCACATTTTCTGTTATGTCAATTGTGTCAGTTTCTCCCGCTGGGCATCTTATGACTACTTTGCCATTTTCATTCATTTTCTTATCAACCATGCATCTTTCCACCCTATCATTTTCCCTATCTCTTTGATGCAGTCCTTCAGATCCAGTTTGTCAAAGCATTTATACGCATCCCCAAACCATATGTACGTTGGGGCTCCTAACAGTGAGTTGTAGTCAATCACTGCGTTTAAGATTAGCAGGTGATCAACTGTGGATCTTCCCTGTATGCCACCACATTGGAACCGGCTTATCTTTTGGTTTAACTCATCCTTCGTTATTTCCATCCTCACTTTTTCAAATACCTTGCTTATGTTACTTGTAATGAATATCCCTCTCTTGTTTTCTAATTCCAGTTTGCTTCCTTTTTTATGCAGGGATATTCATCCGGAGTGTTTAACTCCTCTTCAATGTCTCCAATTAAGAGTGCCAGACTTTCAGTCATTTGTGTACCCAAACTTTTTATAATTATATTATTTATATCTTGACAGTCGGGGGTGTATTTATTCTTCAGGTTCTTTACTGCTTTGTCCACATCTTGAATACTTGACTTGTGGACTTTTTCCGTTTTTCCTGTCCCACTTATGGACATCCATTTCTGGTACTGGAGGTTAATTTTGTCTGCTAGCCTACTGATTTCATCATTAGGTTTATCTAATATGAATAGATCTTTATAGTATTGTTCATATTCTCTTTTAATTTCTTCAACATTTTCTATTACCTTCCCTTCCTTGCTTCTTACTGCCACCACATTATTTGGTTTCGTGCCGTCAAGTTTTTTCTTGAAGTCCCAAAAGGCTGCTCCATTTACTCCCCCTTTGGATTTTATTTCAGCTGCTGTCTCCTTTATTCTAATGCCATCTTCCTTCATTTTTTCTCTAATAATGTATTCACTTATTAATTTCTCCTGTACCTGCCATATCCTCATGTTTTCTGTACTACTGAACTTTTTCCCTTCCTTTTTTATTCTCCTTCTAGTCCTCATTAGGTCTCTTAATACTCTTGATTTTTTCTTTTTCACTTTGGTTTTTTTCTTACATTTTCTCAATATCTTGTCCAATTCTGTTTGCCATTTGGTGTATTTCTGTTTTATTGGACCTTTTTCTCTTGCTATTTCTACCAAGGCTTGTCTGTCTTTGCAATCTTTCAGCTTTCTTATATCTATCACATATTTTCCACTCTTGCTTCCCTCGCATACTATTCTCCAGTTCATGACCACTCTCACAGCACAGTGATCATAAAAGACGTTGAAGAAGAAACCTTACCAAACACGACGCGGAAACTTACCTTTAAGGGGTAACATTTATATTCAAATGAAAACAAATACGGGGAAAGCCGCTATTATGACGATGCGGATACAACCATTCCATTCAGTATTCGTTAAACCTAATCGTACGTACATCCGAGTGAAAAAATGAATGAAAATTAACTCGCGAAACGAATAAATTCGCTGCAATATTAACAAAGACACCCTACTAAAAGACGCCGGACCTCATCCTGAGGGGCGTTGTTGTCGCCTTCCTTCAAAACAAACAAAATCGTCGGCCTCAGACAGAGGGGAATGCCCTTAGGAGTCAGAAGTGTACTTAACATCCGGTGTGAGATGGTGCCAGGAACGCCCAGGAACTCTAGTAATTCCCTCGGAAGTCTGTAATTCCAGGTGTAATTAATCTCGTCGTTAACGTGTGTAATGTATTCATCTAAAATGGAGGTCGCTCGTCCTCTGGAGATGAGGGATTGATCCCAGGCCTAGCTGCCTCCTCCGGTACTACTACAGGATTTCGTTTTGAGGCGTAATTAGCCTAGTATCGTTATTGTTTATTTAATGTTATTAATTTTTTATCATCGTTATTGCTCTATATTTATCATGTTATTTTAGCCACATCGAGATCTGCCGCTTCTCAAAGACGATAAAGACAACAGATTAGACGTAGGCCTAACCTAGGCCTGTCATGGCGGAACTCTGATTTGATTCTTAAAAGGATTTTATAATTGTGTGTAGTTAATTCACCAAATTCGTTATTAATCTTTATTTTTTATTGATTATTTTGGCCTCGTGAAATCAAAAGTAATTTGCTCTATAAAGACAATAGAATCGGCCTAAGGAGTAGGCCTATCGTGGCCTCCATTATGGCTAGGATGTCAGGCATATTATGGTCCCCGTGCGGGAAAATGATATGTTTCCGGAGTTAAAGAAATTAGGTATAATTAGCGGAGGTCTTCCTTAACCATAATTAAAGAGTGATTTTAGGCCTATCGCCAACTAGGCCTAATTTCATTGAGCAAGAGAGTCGTGGATTTGGCAAAATTGCGAATAAAGTCTTATAGGCCTATAACTAGATATGGTAGATTAGCCTATTATTATTTAAAAAGAATTTTTTTTTTTTTTTTACAAGAACAAGGTTCAAAGTGGTATTTTTTTAGGCTAGTCCTAAAGATTAGTCTATTCGTCAGGTTGTATTATGTTCAATGGGGCTTTAACGTTGAGGGGAGTCTGGGGGACGTAGCTCCCTCCAGCAAGGTCAGGGTAAAGCACCCTAGGTCAAGGTTAGGTCAGGGCGTGTCGGAAACATTGTTCATTAGCCTGGGTCGAAGCCGTGGCCACGGCAGCGTCCAGATGCCATGAGGCTAGTCTGGGTTGGCAGTTGTGTCGAACTTTGCAGCTACTCAAAATTGCTCGCTGCTCAGTTTAACTATATTTTAGTGTCCCCTTTATATGTCAAATGCAAAATATAAAATATAAGGTTTTTCTTAACCCTTAATGGACAGATTGATCTTCGGGAGTAGTAAAAACAGGTTTTGGGTGGTGGGCGGATTTAGTCTGTAGATAAACAATGTTAAGCGCCATTGATTTGGAAAGAATTGGGCAGGAAAGAGGTGCCAATACTTCTTGGCCCATAAATTCACTCATGGCAACTTATATACTGGCGAAAACCACGAATTGGGCGTCTCAGGACTTCAGTTCTGCTTGTAACTTCAAAGGGGAATGTATTACGTCTGTCTCGCACGACGTCTTTTTGTAAATTTTTTCATAAATATAACGAGGGGATGCTGTTGGTATTTGTTCTTGTCTTTTATGATATTATGTTGGTTGTAAATATAATTTACGAAGAAATAGAAAAAATATGTAATAGTAAAAAAAAGTTACTGATTCTTCATTCTCGGTAAATTTACATAAATTTTTTCAACAAATACGCTAAGAATTTGTTACTGATTTTATTTATCTGTTTTGGTATTGTGTGAGCAGTAATTATAATTTTACAAAATAGAATAAAATTATTCATTAGAAAAAACATGTAAATTGGTAAAATTTGAGATTGTCTTGTAAAAGACAATTTTTTTCTTTCACCATGTACATTTGCATATCTTCCTCTTTCTATTGATGTGTTTTTTTTGTAAATTGGCCAACCTCAAAGTTTACCTGGCCTGAGGAGCTGCATATACTATATACCAGTCCAGTAAGGGTTAAATTTTAATATAAAGTATAACCCCTCCCCTACCTGGCTAGGTAGGGGCCAAGGTTTAACCTAGCAACCTTATTTCTTTATAAAAGCAGTTTAATCAGGATAAAAAAAAAGCAGTTTTATCAGTATGTTATTACGATTACAATACTTATTATTTCCTCTCTTCTTTTTGGCAGTGTACAGGAATAAAAATTGTGGACAGAGTACAAAGACATTGAGGTTACATTGGACCACCCTATGAGTGCAGAAAACCTTGCATCAGTGAAGGAAGAGTTCCATACAAAGTATCGAAGATGGGGGAGATGCAGATGCGGGAAGTTGTTGACTTGTTGACTAAATTTTCCATTGATAAGCTGAACAGTGAATGGATAAGAAATGCAATTGATGCAGATTTCACAGAAATAGACGATTTGCCGTCCGATTTTGAAGATTACCATTGCAGTACAAACTTTCAAGGCTTATTTGATGCTGTGGTTGGGTCTTGCCGACATTGGATTGACAGCCTCCCTGTTGTTAATGATGAGAATGAAAAGAGATTGTCCATTTCTAATACATGCACTTCTAAATTGTCCATTTCCAATACAAGCACTTCTCATTTGCATGATGGATCACAGGCAGGCAAGAGAGATTTACATACTACCTTTTGGATTGCATTGGCTGAAAATGTCAGTGTCAAAGGTTTGAAAGCTCTCCTGTTTTATTATATCCACAGAGGGCAGAGGTATGATGCTCGAGAACGTGAAAGAGAGCACGGGATTAAATGTGCTAGCATTTACTTTTTGCTGCTATGTGTTCCAGGGAGTAATGCCTTTAGGGTTTTCCATCCTGTACTTTATATGAAAACAATTGAAATATTGAGATTAACATTAAAACTAAGAGTGGGAGCATCAAGTCCAGTTAAAAGAGGCCGGAGTCGTGGAAGTACTCGTAAGTCTCACGAAGAGCAGTCAAATCATGGTGATGACGATGATGATGAGGACTCTGAGATGGCTATGCTGACACCGGTGGAGGCAAACAAGCTTATTAGGTCACTTAATGTTCTTCTGAACGATTTTCTCAGGTTGACACAGCGGTTTTCCTTTAAACATTCATCTGAGTGCCTTGATGAAACAATAAATATATTAATAGATGTTTCCAGATCTGAAACTCGGGATGCACAGGGCATTTTTTTGGGCCGACACGGTCCATCAACTGTCACAGCATTAGCTTATAATGCTTATGTTGCTCTTCAGTCAATTTGCAATCCTATACATGGTAAGATCAGTAGAATTGTTATCATTATCATGAAACATATTATGTACAATATTCTTATGATTTCTAGAGGTAGCTCAGATTTATCATCTCGGGCTCTAGGGGTCATAAGAGACCATTCTCAGATTTTTGTCAAGTATTTACTGACTCAAGTGAAAGAAGACGCATATGAAGGAGTCTATATTCTTATCCAGCACATCTGTATTCGCGTACCAGATAAAGCAGAATATCGTCAGAAGACTGCCCAATCTGTGGTTGAGATTTTACGCTATCTTCCAATTCAGCTGTACACACGTCTTGTTAAGTGGTTCTTCAAGTTTTCCCACAATGAGAGAGCAGGTCACAGATTATTTATGCTGGAAGTTATTGCAAAAATGTTAGATGAAAAAGAGAGGATACATGAAGGTGAAGAAATCTGTCCTTCACAGTCTCCCACCACAAGAGAAAATAGACCCGTGTCGAGAGGATCGTCAGTGTCATCAAGTGAAAGTGATGATGATGGAGATGATGGCAGTTATGAAGCTAAAGAGGGGAGATTGAACAGTTTTCTGAAGGTGAATGTTGATCACCCAGTTGAAGTTCCTCCAGATCGTAACATCCTCTCGCATAAGTTTCTTTTGGGTATCATTTTCTCCAGGTGCCGTGACAGTGGTGCCACTGTACGTGCTAAAGCTTTGGCATTGCTGGCAGAGTGTACATATTCTAAGAATCCAACCATTATAATGGCTATGAAGCAGATATTCTTTCGTAATCGTCCGTTAATGTTTACCACGCCTCACTTACCAAATAACAACGTCAATGCCGAGTCTCCGTTGGAAGGCGAAGGTGAGGAGGATCTTGACCTCCCTAATGCTGCTATGGTGGTGTCGATGCTTCATCGCCGTGCCCTTGATGACAAAGTGATAGTTCGAAAGTCGGCCTTGCAAGTACTTGAGAACTTGATGAAATTGGACAATGAAATGCTGAATGATAAAAATTTGGAGGTACGTATGTTACTCTTGCATGTTGTGGAATGCATTTCGTACATTGCATATTTTTTTTTATATTAAATGGCTTGAATAAGAGAAGCAAATTTAATATTGGAACATCGACTCTTTCAGCATATTTCCAATTAGTTCTGCAGATGTATTATGAGCTAAGATTATACTGTATACAGATTTGTTTGTGACTTTGTAGGTGTTGATGGAACATTGCCGAGATCCTGCACTCTTGATTAGGAAGCAGATGATCACCTCTCTCTCAGGGCTTGTGGAATCTTATACAGAAAATGAAAGTGTGATCACTTTCTGGATAAAAGGAGTCTTTCCACTGATACTGGATCCAGAGATTAAAGTACAAGAAAAAGTGATAGAGGTAAGTTTATATATATAATGTACAATGTTACGGCCTCTGAGAGAGGTCCGCTTCAGGTTCGATATGAAATAAAAAAAAAAATTATTTTTCAACACCAACAGTTGAAACCGGGGATACGAATATAGAAAGAAACACTAACACAACAAAGGTTTATTTACAAGCTTACTAACATAGGTAAATGCAGAATTGTATCTCATATTTACATAAAAAGATACAATCTTACACTGCATGAACTGGGGGGAACAGTGAGGCAATTCAAATACTTGCTAGTCAATTTGGTAATTCGAAGTGATGGCTTCTCAAAAGGAAAACGGTGATTGCAGACGTCCTCTTGACTCCGTATTGCAGAAAATAGTCTACTTGTAAGGCAGGAACTCCCCAAAACTTCTAGCGGGACCTTTTCTTCTCTGAAGTCTGCTCGACGTTGAGATAACACGAAATAATTTGTCCACTCCTGGAGACGATTAGACCGGTATCCAACCAACTCTCGAACAACTTTTCTTCTGATCCTTCGTCTCTAGTCTCTCACGGATAATCTCTGCTGCTGCCGATCTCTCACTGATAATCTGATCTGTGGCTCTTACTGAAAATATCTCTCCGTGACTAACTGGAGTCTCTCTTTTACAATCTCTCTCTCTTACGATCACTGCTCTCCAAAGTTCGTTCGTCGTATTTATACGGCACTCTGGGGGCGGAGCCTACGGCGAGCGTCACAGACTCCAGGGATTTCTAGAACTTCTTAGATGAATCTAGACGAGGTATTGCATCAGAAATCACGGCGTTTCTCACGTCCCGACGAGTTCCACAACACTCCTGCCGATTCTAGAACCATCATGATAACAGGCACCTTCACCACAATGCGCTAACGCCTCCTTGCTGCCGAACTTCTCGAAAATGCGTTCTTTTTTCCTTTATCTTTCTTTGCTAGGAAGCAATTACCATCACACGCCCCCTCAAAAGAGAAAAAAAATGAAATCAACTGATTTTATTTATGTATTTTTTTCTTCTAAAGAGAAACAAGAATTGAACAGCAGGGAAACAATTCTGCATAAAGCTTTAATCCAGTCAAACATGCACGCTTTTCCACTCACACACTCACTCTTGCGATAACAGAAAACGGTTATTAGGCTATTCATGCTGAGAAAAATCTCTAGAGGCTACTAGCTATAACATTACCCTTCTCTCTTACTATTTCCGTTTTCTGATCTCAGATTAAAACTTATAAATACTAAAGGGATTTTGACGTAGGAAAAATCTATTTCTGGGTGATTGGCTCGTGTCGCCCTATGAAAGTATCCTTAATATCATTCTTTCTAGCAAAATTAATCTAAAATTACCAGAGAAAAACAAAATTAAGAAAAATGTCAGTAAAACTGACTCGCTCACCTCTATAAAAGAAGTGTCGTATGAGAATAGGGGCGGGGCAGTGGGAACACTACCACGAGTCATTCACCATTTAGACCTTCCAATCTAAAATCCCCACCAGAGAGAGCTGATACTAAAGGTGATGCGGCCGCTACTACTACTACTACTACTGACGCCACGGACAGCAGCGCCCCTAGCGGTCATCCTTAATCTATGAACATCTTGTCCTGCAGGGTGGGTAAACAAAGACAGGGTGGGTTTCATAGGGCGACACGAGCCAATCACCCAGAAATAGATTTTTCCTACGTCAAAAATCCCCTTTTCTGGGCTCAGCTCGCGTCGGCCTATGAAAGAGTACCAGAGAAACAGACAAGATGGAATAAGGACAATGGAAAATCAGTTGTAAAAAAAGAGGTATATAACATAAGTGAATCAGGGACATTACAGAATACAAACTAAGTACTTAAAGCTAAACTTATCCTAAACAATGACATGATAAAGAAAGCAAACAATATAAAGTACTTAAAATTAACTTATATTAAACATAGTAATATCCAGTAATGCAATGTAAATTAACACAATAGATTCACTTAAGTAAGATATTTACATAATATACAAACACATTGTGTCCTACCCTAGCATAAAAATAAGGGTAGGGACACTGAAGTACATTATAAGTACATAGTGTGGATGTCCCTAGCAAAAAAATAAGGGACAATCCACCAATATGATCTCAGCGGCTAAGGCTAGAGTATCCGAGTAGCATGGCGATAGGGTGAGGCAATGTTGGACGAGGTAGGTAGAAAAGGAGACCTGGATCTATACTATGACTACTACTGTATCAGGAGAAGCAATGTTTCCCGCTGCTACTGCAGAAAATTTTAAAGATTCCAAGGACTTTAGGTAGTGACGTTTAAAGACTGTCGGAGATTTCCATCCAGTATACTTTTTAAGATCCTCAAAGTTCATATGTTGAAAGTAGTTAATTGAGGTGGCTACTCCTCTGATGTCATGTGCTTTTGGAAATGAATCAGGATTGGCTTGTTTAATGAAGTAAAGGATCTGTTGTCTAATTCTTTTACTGATAAAGTACCACCTTTTTCTCTCATAAAGAGAGAACCTGAGGATCTTGAGGATGTGCGAGATAGAAAGGCTCTTAAAGTTGATTAACTGCGGCAGAGAGAAGGATCTTGCGGAAGTGGGATGACTTTCCAAGGAAGCCCACCTTGCAAGAGGATCCTCATTTTTAGCCAAAAAACTACAATCCGGAGCAAGCAGAACTTTCCTGACGGGGAGGAATTCCACATGACCCGCATCTCTGGATAGAGCGACAGTTCTGAAATTCTAGCTCCTGAAGCTAGGCTTAATAAGAATAACGTCTTTCTAAGAAGCATTATGAATGTACAAGACGAGTTGTCAGTATCTGAGGCTAGTTTGAGGACATCATTTAAGAACCATGAGACTGCAGTAGGCCTTTGAGAAGGTCTAAGTCTAGCACAGGCTTTAGGAATAGACGTAAAGTAAGATTCTGTTAGGTCTATCTGGAAACCCAATGAAAGATCTTCCTCAAAGCCGATTTTATGAGTAGTAATATGCTAGCTGCTAAACCTTTTTCAAACAAGGATCTGAAAAAGGATATGGCTAAGTTAACTGTCATGGTTGTAGTGTTTGATTCTTTCAGGAAGGATGCTAATTTTTTAACAGCTGAGTCATATTGTCTAATAGTTGACTCTCTTATCTGATTCTAGGAAGAGGATGTTTTGTGGATCAATGTTAGCATCTTTGTTAGCCGCAAACTTCATGAAGTCCATAAAGTTAGGGTCTGAAGAATTCCTGAGGAAGCGAACGCAGTCCTCATTTGTACTGATTGTTGACAGCTTGGATTGGGAATCCTTTGAGGTCGGAGACCCAATTCCAGAAGCAGAGGATGCCAGTTGCTCTTGGGCCAGTCTGGAGCAATCAGAGCTACTAGTCCCTTGAAAGTCCTCAGCTTTGCTCAAGACTTTCAAAAGAAGATTCACTGGAGGAAAGACATAAATTTTCCTCCACTGATTCCAATCTAATGACAGGGCGTCCGTGGCATAAGCCAGAGGGTCCAGGTTGGGGGCCACATAGCAAGGGAGCTTGTGGTTCGCTTGTGAAGCGAAGAGATCCACTTGGAGACCTGGGACTCTCCGGCATATCCACTGGAATGACCTGTCGTCCAGGGACCATTCTGATTCCAGAGGGACCGACCGGGACAAAGCGTCTGCTATCACATTTCTTACCCCCGCCAGTGAGTGGCGGACAGATGCCATTTGTGTTGTCTGCTAGTGCAAAGATGGCTATCATGACATGGTTCACATGTTTGGATTTGGGACCCTCCTCTGTTGATGCAATGAAACTACCACTGCACTGTCCAAAACTAGTCTTAGATGAGACTTTTTCGGGGGAAGAAGTCTCTTCAGGGTAAGAAATACTGCCATTGCTTCCAAGACGTTTATGTGGAGCTGGCGGAACTGAACTGACCAAGTCCCTGAACTTGCTTGAATTGAGAATATCCCCCCACCCGGACAGGGAGGCATCCGTGTGAATGGTTAACACTGGAAGGGATATTGAAGGGGTACTAGTTTGGCCAGGTTCTTCACTTTTGTCCATGGAACGGAGCTGATTGCGAAGGATCTTGTGGAATTACTGACAACTTGTCTCAGATTTGGCGTTTTGCTCTCGATCGCCAAACTCGGTTTATATCTTTCAGCCTTGCTTTCAGGAGGATGTCTGTCACTGAGGCAAACTGAAGAGAAACATAGGATTCTTTCCTGGTTTCTCCTTGATGTTTGTTTGCATTTGAGAAATTGTTTCACAGACTTGGCTATTCTTTCCTTTTGACCACCGGAATTGACAGATTGTGGGAAGACAAATCCCATTGGATTCCTAGCCACTGAAAACGAGACTCTGGAGTAAGTCTCGGATTTCGTCTTGTTTATCTGGAACCCCAGATGTTCCAGAAATTGAACTACCTTTTTCGTGGCTTTGAGACATTCCTCGACTGTTGGTGCCCAGATCAACCAATCGTTGAGGTATGCTGCTACCATTATCCCTTGAGTTCTCAACTGTTGAACCACCACTTTTGCTATTTTCGTGAATACCCTGGGGGCTACATTCAGACCGAAGGGCATCACTTTGAATGAGAACGTCTGATTTCCTAGTTTGAAGCCTAGGAATGGGCGGAAGTGCCTGGCTATAGGGATATGGATAGTATGCGTCTGTAAGATCGATGGAGCATGTGACGGCCCCACGGGGAAGTAAGGTCCTTACTTGCGAGATGGTAAGCATTTTGAACTTGTCGCAACGAATGAAAGAGTTTAGCTTTGACAAGTCTAAGATTACCCTTCTTTTTGTTGAGCCTTTCTTTGGCACGCTGAATAAGCGACCTTTGAAATTTTAGATGCTTGACTCTCGCAATAGCTCCTTTGAAGGAGTTCCTTCGCGTAATCTGTCAATTCTTTGATGGTTCCTGATAAAATGATTTGATTGGAGGGGGATCTTTGATCCAACTCCAACCCAATCCCTTGGCACGATGCTCTGTGCCCATTTGCTGAACCCCACCTGTGACGGAAGAGGAACAGCCTCCTCCTACCTGGGGAGCCTCACTGTTGTTGGGCGGGTTGACCTCCGCGCCCTCCTCTGAACTGCCTTCCCCTTGCCGCTCTCCCTGTGGCCACGCTGGCGAAAGTGGCCTCTCGCCCTGCTACCTCTCGAGAGCCTATTAAAGGCTGGGTAAGCCTGACCTTCATACATAGAGTTTGAAGGCCGGCGAGACTGCGTAGGAGGTTGAGAGTTGCGACTGAGGGGACAACAGGAGGATGGGTTGGGCCTGTTTCGAAGTTTGATGGTTGTCCCTGTTGGGTAACTGGGACGGCCTGAAACGAACTGCTGTTGCTGCTGATGTTTCTGGTAAGGCTGGAACCTTTTTACCAGACTTCTTGAGTTTCTTACCAGCAGCAGGGGCGGATTCTTGCTTCCTCTTAGAAGAGATGCCCCACCTAGTCTAAGGCTCTGGTTGAGCCTAGCAGCCTCGTGGTGCACCTCATTCACAGCGGACTCTGGGAAGAGGTCCGCCCCCCACATGCTGGAAGCCAGGAGTCTATTAGGTTCGTGCCTAATAGTGCACTCCTGCAGAACGTGCTTTCGGCAGTTCCTCCTAGCTTGGAAGAAGTCGAAAGCATCCGTCTGAACTGTTTGGAGCTGAGACTTGGCCAGAATCTTGAATAGCGGTTCTGTGCCATACGACAGTGCCGCCATTTCAGTGATAATCAAGGAGTTGAGGGACCACCTCCCAAACCTAGTTCGAGCATCGAACTCTGCCTGAATCAAAAGTATCAGGCAGCATTGGAAGCTTTTCGCCAAACTGGTCCATTGCGCAGTTGGCTTTAAGCTTCCACCAATCGTGAATGTGGCAGGCAAGTTCTCCCACAATTCTCCAAAGGCTGGAAAGAGCGGAGAAGTAGAATCAGCTTCCCTCAGCTGTGGCATGGGCTCATCCTTGAGGACTGCCTGAAGAGTCGCTTCCACTATTTTGGTAGCGAACGGAAGAGAAGCCTCCTCCTCCGTCGCAAAAATAGTGAAAGGACTCTTGAAAGCCTGGAGCTTAGTGTTGGTACAACTCCCAGTCCTCCAGGCAGTGAACCCATTCCCGCTGTGCGTGCTCTCTACTATATAGCACGTTTTCTCGGGAAATCTTGTCCTCCCTAGTGAGGGCCGCCACGGTCAGCCTAGCATATCCAATGAAAGGCTGAGTTAATCCCGGAGGATAAAACTCGAAGTCCTCAATTCTTCGAGTCCACACTCCGGGACAGAGATCATACCGTCCTTGAATGGAGCGTAAGCGGCCACTCTCCATGGGTTATCCATGGAGAAGGCTGGTAGCGACTCATATGGAGGTAGCTGGAGAATGCCAGTACCTGCTACTGGGGAGATTGGTTGAGGAGCCTGAGAAAGCCCAGCTACTCGGTCCTCATTCTCTCTAACTCTGTTAGAGAGATCTTGGATGGATTGGCCCGACTGACTGAGGGTGTTTGACAGCTGCGCAAACATTGTTCAAACTTGGTCCTTCCGAGGGCGGAGGGACCTGCGAGCCTACCATCTCTCCTACCTGTTGCATAACCACTGCTGAGAAGGCAGTGGGAGATCAAAGGCGCTCTGGTCCCGCTACTCCAACGGCGTTGCCGGAGTGGATGCGGTGGAGGCCGGAGAAGGCATTGGCTCGGCTGGAGCGCGAGCCTCTCCTTAGAAGCCTTGCTTCTAGAGCTCTTGGAGTACGAAGAGCTCGGCTTAGCCTTCACCGCGTTCAGCATAGGAAGTCGAAGACTTCTTTACTGAAGAAGACGACCGACGACTTCTTAGAAGTCGTCTTGTGGGAGGGTCTTCTGTTCTCTCTGTCCCTTCACCTTTGGGGGTACAGAGAGAGCGGGAGAGAGCGGGCAGGGATCTCAGATCCCGTAAAGCCTTGAAAAGAAGCAGTAGAAGGGACAGGAGAAGATCCAGGAGCGCCCAAGGAAAGACCTTGGGCGCCCGACACACCTACCTCAACCAACAAATCCTCCGCCCCTACCGCCATAGGTTCGATGTTCAGGTCCAAAGTGCGACGTCTGGACCGGCTCCTGCGTGGCCGCGAACCCGAACGACCTGCTGCACCTCTTGCTGTATGGAAGCGATGAGAGGGGCTGCCGAGACGGATCAACGTAGCCTGTTGATTTGCCGCCGGGGAAGATCTGAACGGCCAGCTTCTTATCTAAGATGTACGGCTGGCCCTTGGCGGCGTTCTTCCCGAAGCCGCCCACCCAAGCCTTCAGGGTTGCTAGGGCGACTTCCTTCACGGCGGCAGCCTGAAAAGAGAAGGCGAAATGAAGCTTCTAGTGGCGGGGACGGGGTTTAACAAGCTTATGACTAAGTGTTATTAGTAATACTGATAAAGAAGTCTAAAATCGACTTACCCCCCCCACCACCGCTGACTGACAAGGTCATAGCAAATGGTGCAGGCTTCTGGGTGCCAGACAATCATAGCGTTGTGGGTCGTGGCACACGGGGCGTGAGTCCTGCACTCATCGTGGGCGCAGGGGTCGTAAAAGCGTCGCGTTACACCCAGGACCTGACAGTTGGTAGCCTGTAAGTGGAAAGATGCATAAGTATCAGGAGAACACTTACAGCCTAACAATTGCTCCGCTGCATGCCGGCAGCGTGAAAGTTAGATTAAACCAGAGCCAGCCATAAATACGTGTGGTAACTAGGCGGTTGGAGTTGTCTAAGGCTACGCCGGAGACAAGAGAGAATATCCAACCAGGTGTGGTGGTGAGCCATGAAAAACTCCGACGGAGAACGACGGAGATGGTATACACACAGTTAGTTAATACTAAAATTCACCGTAAAATTAGGGTACATCCTTATATTTATAACGAAATATGTATAAATCTTTTCCCCGTCTACTAGAAGAGTGCCCCGGGTAAGAAGCAAGCTCTCCTCCGTAGCGGGAAAAAGGCAGGATATAGTAGGCAAGCAATAGACCACTAGTAGTGGACCACCCCCGCCCGCTGGCGGAGCCAGACGAACTATAACCAAAGGGGCCCCGCTGCAGCGGAGGCTCGTTCGTTACAGTAGGGGAAAGGTGGGACTGAGCAACTAATCCAGGGGGGGGGGGGGTTCCGGCGTAACGCGGCGGGAGAGAGAGAGGGGGGGGGGTGGCCTACTCCTCCCCGTCCCAACAACTACCCGCTCGGTGACCCGGTACCCGAGACAAGTGGTCGCCCATACCCCAGCTGGGAGGGAGCTCCTGGCCTCCTCAGAGAAAGAGGGAGGAAGGCTACTGTGGTTGTCATGGTAACCAAGGAGTCCCCCAGACCCCTCCCTATACCTGGTAGGGAGGGAAGGGGAAGGGAAGGTGCTATGGAACACGTGACCGCAAGTGGCCTAAGCCGCGATAGCAACACAACCGTGGAAGGGCCACGTGAACCAGACTGTACCAACACATGGGACATGCACCTAGGCTAGCCTAACACCCATAAATAAAAACTAAAAATACATCGTAAAGATGGAAAAGACACTTTTAGTAAAAGAAAAAGAAGCCCAGGAGGAGGTAAACTGTTCGAGGAACAGTTGACTACTCGGAGCCAGCGATAGCCGATGAAGAGCAAGATCCGGGATGCTGGGCCAGAAACACAGAATAGCCCTAAATACCAAACTAAGAGAAATGGTAAAACGGCTGTCCTAGCTAAAAAAAAAACGATGTAATAAACGATGAACGTGATATAGTAAGCCCATAAGTATAAGAAGTCCCAGTATGGAAGACCGGGAATTCTTAACATGAGGCGGCATGGCGCCGCCACCCGAGTCAACCGGGAGACCGTATAGACCTATTAGAAGGAAAATACTGGTCCCTGGAAGACTAAAATACGGTAAAATACTACTTATGAGGCACTTAACTTAGCCGATGCGATGGCAGCACGTTCCATGGTGAATAAAAGAGATAAATCCCAAGAAAACACGGCACGAAAGAAAAAGCGTACAACGTATACAGTCTAATGATTAAGGATAACCGCTAGGGGCGCTGCTGTCCGTGGCGTCAGTAGTAGTAGTAGTAGCGGCCGCATCACCCTTTAGTACCAGCTCTCTCTGGTGGGGATTTTAGATTGGAAGGTCTAAATGGTGAATGACTCGTGGTAGTGTTCCCACTCGCCCCTATTCTCATACCGACACTTCTTTTATAGAGTGAGCGAGTCAGTTTTACTGACATTTTCTTAATTTTGTTTTTCTCTGGTAATTATAGATTAATTTTGCCTAGAAAGAATGATATTAAGGATACTTTCATAGGCCGACACGAGCTGAGCCCAGAAAAACAATTCTTGTGTTTTTCTCAAAACTAATCTCACTCGGTAACACTGTTACACGGGCGGAGGCCACAGCACGGGGAGTTGTTTAAAATTCTGAAGCAAATTTACATTCATTGCCTTTGCTCTACTCTTACCCACATTAATTCTATAATGTATATTTCCCCTCTTCTCTAAAACTGAAAAAGGACCGTCAAAATTATGAGATAAAGAGGAACCTTCTTTCTGGACTTTCTGGACTCCCCACATAAACTTAACCTGTCTGGCTATCAAACCCACCCTCAATCACACTTTCCACTTAACACTAAAAAACACAGCAGGACAATTGCCCCAATACCTACATACAGAACAAAAAACACAAACAGGTACTCACCACTGGCTTCTGATACCTAGGACTAGGCTGTGCTGTCGTCCACTGGATATAGGCTATAGGCTAGCCAACACACAACCACCGCCGACAACCAAACACAAATCAACCACCCGGGACCCACAACCCCACAAAAACTCAATAACCCAACGACTAAATGGAGATGAACACCAACCGCCTGAAAAAACAGCAGTACAACAACCCTCCAAAACCAACCCTGCCCCAACCACCACTAACAGACACCGAAAATGCACCACCAACCTTCTTAACCTCACCACAACCAGACAGACACACGCACAACAACTTCACAACCCCAAAATCTATCAAATAACACCCAAACAACGAAACACCAAAGGAAAACTGCTGCCAAAACCAACACTGACTTGACCAGACGCCTCACTGTTTACAACTCTCGTAACAGACTTCCATTGACTACCTACAGAGTGCCACAACAGACATGCTTCCGACCGCCATCTAACCACTCCCATTCATTCTTCCACCAATCTCTCTCTCTCTCTCTCTCTCACACACAACCTTTGGAGATGTTGTCAAATATAAACTAAAATTACTCCTCCATATTACCTCCCCCATTACATTTGACAACATCTCCTTACACTCACAACATCCACACTAAATTGCCTTTTGCAACACCCAAGGATGCTCAGATGCAGGTCCCTGGATCTTGTTGAGGACCATCATACACTCTTTCAGTTACATCGCCATTCACTTCTTCCAAACCACTTTCTTTCAAACTCCATTATCTCCCTCACTACCATCTCCCAAATTCCATTCACTACTTCACCGATGTCTTCCAACTCTGTTCCAACATCTCTATTTTGGACCACCACCATCAGTTCATCCATACTTCTGTAAACTCCCGCAAAGACTTATCCATCCTATCAACCACCTCCTCACTATTCAGTTTCCTTCTCACTGAAGTCTTACTTGTCCCTGTCAACTCAAACCCACATACACTACAAGTATCATTCATTCCCCCAAAGTCATCTGTAGCACACGCTTTATCAACCGTTTGCACCCTACCACCAACCCCTTTACCATGCCGTTTCACGCTTTCCCTTCCCTTCCACTTCCTCTCCACATTCTTCTGTTTTCTTCCATACTCAACCAACACCAACTGTCGATCTCCAGACCAATTTGTTCACCAACAGTCGGCTCACACTTATTCACCCTCAACCACTCACTCATCGCATTCTCCCGAATCATAGTGTGGTACTTCCCTCCACTTACGGAGCTGGTTATGGTGTGCCCTAACCTCATCCAGTCCCCACCTACTCGCAATTTCCCCAAAACATAACTCAATCCACTCGGTCCCACCTTTCCAAAATCTCAAAAGGCCCTTCAAATTTCTCCTACTTACTTTATTCACATTCATTCTTCCCATCTCAACCACCTCTTTCAACACCTTATCCCCAATCTTAAAACTCTCAAACCTTTCACTCGCTTTCATTCCACAAATCCCGATCACCTTCTGACAGACCCAACCGCGGTCTGACAATCCTTTCAAAATTCAACACATATTTACAAGGAGACATACCTATACTCTTCTGCAGTGTGGCGTTATATACCCAAACTACACGTCCTACATACATATCCCAATCCTTGTCGCCCTTACTCATCATTCGCAAAATCTCGGTCATCGTCCTAACAGTCCTTTCAGCCAACCCATTCGCACTGGGCATATACGGAGTAGAATACACATGCACAATACCCCATTCCTTCAACATTTCTTCAAATTCCCATCCCACAAACTCAGGTCCATTATCACTCAACATTTTTGCCGGCTTACACACACATGGGCAACATCACTTGACCCACCATTCGTGCAACAGTTTCACTCCTCTTATCTTTGATGGGAACCACATAAGCAAATTTACTCATGTGATCCACCATCACAATCATCCCCACATGTCCTCTCGCAGTCCTGGGCAAAGAAACACAATCAATCACAAGCATTTCAAACGGCTCTTTCATCTGCAATCGCAACACAGGTGGACTTGCATGCACACTTCTGATACTTTCTTTCCCCTCTGACAGTCTTCACACGTGACAGCCACATCCACACAAATCTTACTCAACCCAGGAGCATACAATCTCTCTCTCATGCATTCCCACAACTTATTTTTTCCCATATGCCCAACCGATCATGCACCAACAAACACATACTCACAGCTGACTCAACAGAAAACACTGGCACATACACTTCCTTGTCATACAACATTAAACCTTCCTGATGCAAAAAGTACACTATGTTTTGCACACCACAAAACGTTTAGCAACCCTCTTATATACATCCAACTCACATGGCCAGTCTTCCACCACACACTCCTCCCAAAAACACATTGTCGCAACACACTTATCTCCAGGCACTTACTTTGCATTTCCTCAATCTCTTCCTCACTCCACAGATCATTCTCACTCCTAGCAATATCAATCATACCCACAAAGTTTGCTACAAACACATTACCATCTTGAATCCTAGCTACTTGCCTGCCCCCCCTTTCTAAGAATTCCATTTCTTACATCTACGTCTATATCGTGGATCCTCAAAAAATCTATCCCTATTAAAAAACAAGATGGCATATGTCATCCTCCTAAACTATAGTTATGCATTACTCAAGATCTCCCAACCTAACCTTTAACGTACTTCTTCCCATACTAAAACACTTCCTTGTCCTAACCCATGTTTTCATGCATGACACTTACCTGGCAGGTATATATATAGCTATATTCTCTGTTCGCACTGGCAGAATTTTCAAAACTCGCGGCAACCGCTAGATCACTGGTAGTTCATGGTGATCGCCACCCCGCTCCCGTGGCGCTGGTGCTCGGAATCATTCCCATTTTTCGTCAGATTTTTTTCTGCCACTGAACCGCAACATCGTTGTTGGTTCCCTGCTAGAATTCGAAACTCGTTAGCTGACTTTCGCTGTACTTGGATGGTTTATTGGGTATCGTATTGGAAAGTTGGATTGGCAATCGCGATTGGAAGTATTTCGAGTGTGTATGAAAGAAGGGTGTAAGGTGAGACTACCGAAAGCTTCGGTACCTAGACCCTCACACACTATGTAAGAAGTGTAGAGAGGTTTTGTGTACTTGGGACAATAGATGTAAGGAGTGTGAAAGTTTAAATGAGAAAGAATGGAAGACTTTCACCAAATATGTTGAGAGACTTGAAAAGGATAGAGTAAGAAGATCGGTGTCTCGGAGTGAGAGGTCAGGTTCTTCTAGTAAGGCCTTGAATAATTCTGTTATTTCTCCCCCTTCTTCCCAAGTAGAAGTTGTTAATCCTTCTCCTCAGGTCTCTCCTGCGCCCGCTGCTGTTTCTGAGGATACTAATATTGTGAAAGTGTTTGCCGCCCTTGCGTCATGGGCGATCAGATTCAGCGTCTTACAGACAAAGTGGGTACGATTGAAAGTGTCAGTGTAGTGGAGGGGGCGGCTGATCGTCTCACTCGTGCTCCTAGACCTAGACCTCTGCCAAGCTCCCAGACCCAAGGGAGAAGGCATGTCGACAGTCGAAGGGAGGCGAGAGGGGTTCCCTTACGATCAGTCGTCCCTTCAGGCATCCTGTTGCGTCCCAGGCTGCAGCAGTGCGCCATAGAAAAGGCGACACTGGGAAGTGTCTTTCCTCGACAGATAGTGCTGCATCAGGCAGGTATGGACGTTTTATGCGGAAGTTCGCGTCCTCTGAAGAGGACGCATAGACCTACGTCTTCTCAAGATGAGCGTTACCCGCAAGAACAGTGGAGTAGTCCCGAGATTTTCTCTTCTAGTGATGAGGAAGAGGTGGTTCCGATTAAAAGGAGGAGATGCCTTTAAGTCAAGACAAGACGCAAGACCTCATGTGTACGACGGTTCTCGGGATAGGAGCTCTCCTTCGGAATACGGAGCAGTCTCTCCGATATCTTCCCCTTATCGTAGAACTCAAGATCGAGTTTCTCGTGTTGATGATCCGTCTCGTCTTTGTTCTCCGCTTGCTCAGACTTCACGCCAGGAAGCAGAGACTAGGAACTTCCTTGAAGAGATGCAAGGAAGGTTAGCCGATTTGGTTAAAATCGTGGGGAACATCGGAACTTCCTCCTACAAGGCGTAAGGACGCATCTCTCCCAGTCAAGTCGTCTAAGAGGACGCATGATGGTTGGCCGCCTTCTCGTCAGGCTTCGGAGTCTCGGTAGGACGCAAGTTACGGTGGGAGCAGGATGCAGGACGCAAGAATTTAAGAGAACAGGAAGCAGGACGCAAGTTTTTCGGAGCAGGACGCAGGACGCAAGCTTCCGGAACAGGACGCAGGACGCAACCTCGGAGCTCAGAAGGACGCAGGACGCAGGCGGCAGGAGCAGGTTTCTTCACGCGAGGTTGGAGAAGATTTTCTGCAGCAAGACCTGGGTTTACAGGATGTATCTTCGGCAGAAGAGGAAATAGAAGACTTAGAATCTGAGGAAGGAAAAGAAGATGAAGCACCTTCTTCAGATTATAAGAAATTGACGAATTGCCTTTCTTTCACTTTTTGGAGGGGATTTCAGCCTGCAGCTCCGACATCACCCTTTCTCAATTCTCCAAGAATAAAACTCCGAAGAAGTCCT